>NC_041389.1:315979540-316024879 GCF_002162155.2 Triticum dicoccoides | reverse complement strand
CGTTCTCTCCCCCAGACACGAACACACGAGCACATTAAAAAAACCTCCCTTGTAAAGTCCGGGCCCCAATATAGGTCTCTATCACTTTGTCTCTCGGGCATGCACACATCTCTTCCCCCACTCTCTAGGTCTCCCGACATCTCTCTTTCCCAAGCACACGCACTATGTAGAGTGTATCTTTCCCATACAAACAAAATGTCGCCCCAAATGTCTATCTCCCTAGTTATCTGGTTCTCGCACTCTCACCTCACACACCACCCCAACTGCAAACAAGCACACTTTGTCTCCTTGTGCACCACTCTCCTCTTTCTATCTCTCCCACATGCGGACCCACCCCAGCTCCTTCCCTGTATACATATATGTCGTGACTCTTTCCATAGCTCCCTAATGTATCATCATCCTCAATCTCGCATATTGTTCTCTACACCATCTATTCTAGATCTCTCAAGAAGTCCCTATCACACACATGATGACTCGCTTCCCTTGCGTCTCCGTACATAGGCCACTTTCGAATAACACCAACATTGTCTCCCTGTCTATACGTGACTTCTGCACACAAACGAGCCCTCTCTCTGCCCCTCTCTTCCTCTCTCTCTCTGTCCACCGCTAGCTCTGTCTCTTGCTCTCACACGCCTCTCACACACACACTCCTTGTCTATTTCAAATAGTCAACTCCCCACCCGCACCCATGTTATCCCGCTACTACACATGCCTTTGTCTCTCTTTGACACACATGCCACACCATTCCCCCTTCCCTATACTAGGTTTACATCATTAGTGGTCACTCTACTCCACATACACACACTCCCTCTCACACACAAACGCATGCACAAACACACACACACATGCACAAACACCCATCTATCTGGATCCCTATTTTAAGACACACACCCTTGCATATTCTCTCCAGCTCTAGGTATGTATATACCCAACTCTCTCTAGCTCAGATGCACACCAAAATTCTCCATCTCTCTAACTCACACATCTCTCTCCATGTCCGCATGTGTATCTCACACACTCACTCTCTGATTATGTCTATGTGTCTCCATGTTACACAACACAAAGCCCCATGTACATGTCTCTCTCTATCCTCCACACACAAAGAAACAAAGAATATCTTGTCATTGCCTCAGTCTCTTGATACGCCTCCAACATATCTATAATTTTTGATTGTTCCATGCTATTATATTACCTGTTTTGGATGTTTAATGGGCTTTACTATACACTTTTATATTATTTTTGGACTATCCTAGTAACCGGAGGCCCAACCCAAATTGCTGTTTCTTATGCCTATTTCAGTGTTTCACAGAAAAGGAATATCAAATGGAGTCCAAACGGAATGAAACCTTCAAGAGAGTTATTTTTGGAACAAAAGCAATCCAGGAGACTTGGAGTAGACGTTAGGGAAGCAACGAGGTGGCCACGAGGGTCCAGTGTCGGTGTTCTGGGAACGGGGGTCCCCAGACTTGCCTGCATGCAGCCTGCGGCGTGGCTCGAGTGGTGGCCCAGTTCGGCCCATCTTCATCAACGCAAGACTCAAGACCCTCACGAGGGGCCAAGCCTCACGGGGTGGACGACACGAGGCTTCCTCAGGAGCAGCCTCACCAGGCAAGCTCGCGAGGAGGCGGAGAGATCAAGGCAGGGGTACCTCGCGAGGTGCTCGTGATGCAAGCCATAACGATCGAGGCCAGGCGGGCGCCAGCCCGCGCAGCGTCCTTGTTTCCTCTTTGGTGCAAAGGGGGCAAGCACAGGCGTGGAGTACCGAGGCATCAGACAAAGGTTACCATTTCAGTGCAACGAGACCAAGACCAGCAGAGCGGCAGGATGGAGGTCACCGTGGAGCCCAAGATGGCGTCATCGCCAGTACCTTTGGCAGCCGAAGACCAACTTTAGTCAGGATAACTTGTACTAGATGTTCCCCTTCAAAATGGCCGTTGTTGGTGCCCTTCCCGCTCAATATTTGGGAAGAGGACCAGGGCCTCTATAAATAGGGCTAGCCACCATAGAAGAGGGCAGGGAGACATCTCATCGAGTCCTCATCAGATCCATAGACGATCGAACTCATCCAAGTAGTTCGTCGCATCAGCTCAAGAACACCTCTCGCGAGGTTGTTCATCCTTTGTACTGTTCATCATCAGCCCCCGAGGCAATCCACCACACCACACACTGGAGTAGGGTATTACACCACAACGGTGGTCCGAACCAGTATAAATCTGGTGTCCCTCGTGTTGCTCATCGTTTTAGCTTAGATTCTCGCAAGGCGATCGGGCGTGGATCGGTAGGGGGAAGATTTTCGCGCGCACCCCAGAGTTCGAACCTTAAGGGTCTGCCGGAACCCAACATCCAACATTTGGCGCGCCAGGTAGGGGTGCGCCAGAATCTTTCTTCCGCTATTCTGTGTTCGATCACCCGTCGTGTCCATGGCTGACACTCACCGAGCTCGTGCCGAGCGTCGGGTTGCTCTCGCCGCCCGCGTCGCTCAGACGGCTCCCATCGGCGGATGTCCCCATCGTTCCCCGTCGCCTGCCGCGAACGCCGCCACCGGCCCGGTGGGGAACAAGCAGCAGGCCTCGTTGCTGCATCCTTTGGTGCGGCGGGAAGGCCGCACCGCCACCCCGCCGCTGACTCCAGCTGGTTCGTCGTCCCACAGACGCGCACGCCGCGTTGCTCCTGGCGCATGAGCTCCTGCAATACCATCCCGTCGACGACCTCTACAAGGAGTGACTCGCTCGCATCACCGAGCTCGTCAGCGCCGCAGGGGGCTCCCCTGCGCCGTCCCTCTCACTCCTCACCCTCCGTCCTGCGCGGGTGGTGCAGCCCAAGAGGTGCCTCCGCCACCTCCTCCCCAAGAAGGCGCCCTGGCTCCAAGGCACGCGGCCCCAGGACGAGATCCACCGCGTCCAGCGCCCACGTGACAAGAAAGGAGCTGCCGAGAAATCCCTCGTCCCCTAGAAGGTGCTCGCGTGCTCCCGGCACCGGTGTGCCATGACCGCATCCCTGCGCCAACACGTCAAGACCCCGTGCTGCTCCAGGCAGCAGCGCGCGGGAATCCCCCGGAGCAAGCCCCACATTAGCAGAGAGCTCTGGTGGCCACCGCAGGCTGCCGCACCTTCACCACCGAGCTACGCAGTGTCGCCTGGCCGGGCAAGTTCAAACCTGACCTGCCCTCTCGCTACGACGGCACCGCCGACCCCATGGAGTTCCTACAGCTCTACGAGCTGGGCATCAAAGCCTCCAACGGGGACGAAAAGGTAATGGCGAACTGGTTTCCCATGGTACTCAAGGATGATGCCCGCACCTGGCTCCTGAACCTGCCCCCTGGCACGATCTCCTCTTGGGACGAGATGCGCACTCGCTTCATCGCCAACTTTCAGGGCACTCGTGACCGTCCGCCGGCCGTGGGTGACCTATGCCGCATCAAGCAGCAACCCGGAGAGACCTTGCAGAAGTACATCCAGCGCTTCAACAACGCTTGCCTCAAGATTCCCAAGGTGACCGAGGAGGCCATCATCTCGGCGTTCTGTGACGGCATCCATGATGTCAAGATGAAGGAGGAGCTCGCGATCCACGAAGATCTGTGTACGTCTCTGGAGTTGTTTAACCTGGCGACCAATTGCACAAGGGCTGAGGAGGGACGCCTCTCCCTTCTCGAGCTCCCAGCTCCAGATCCAGAAGAGAAGAAGGCCAAAGCCAAGGATGTGAAGCGCAAGGGAGCAGCTATGCTCACAGCAGAGCCGGACATGAAGCGTGGTAGGGACCAGCCGGAGTCGTCCAAGGGCAGCCAGTACTATGTGTACCATGATCTCCACACCCACAACACCAACGAATGCCAAGAGCTCCGAGCCGTGCGAGAAGGCCATGTCGGTCGACGCCCCGAGCGCAACGATCGGGGCTACGACCGAGGCGGACGAAGAGGTGGAGGACATACCATGGTCCTCGCCAAGGGTGGCGTGACCGGCCTCACGAGGATCGCTGGCAGGACCAGCCTCGCGAGGGGGCTTGGAGGGATCAGCCTCGTGAGGATCGCCCGCAAGGCAACGCAGGACTTCCTCCTCTGCCACCACCACCAAGAAGGAATGACGACTGAGGGAGTCCTCAATTAGGGGGTATCCAAACAGCCGGACTATATACATCGTCCGGACTATTGAAGCGTAAAGATACAAGACTCAAGACTTCGGCCCGTGTCCGGATGGGACTCTCCTTTGCGTGGAAGACAAGATTGGCGATCCGGATATTGTGTTTCCTTCCTTGTAACTGACTCCATGTAAACCCTAACCCTCTCCGGTGTCTATATAAACCGGAGAGGTTGGTCCTTAGAAGGCCGATCACAATTACAATCATACCATCATAGGCTAGCTCTTAGGGTTTACCTCTACAATCTCGTGGTAGATCTACTCTTGTACTACCCATATCTTGAATATTAATCAAGCAGGAAGTAGGGTTTTACCTCCATCGAGAGGGCCCGAACCTGGGTAAACATTGTGTCCCTTGCTTCCTGTTACCATCAACCTAGACGCACAGATCGGGACCCCCTACCCGAGATCCGCCGGTTTTGACACCGACATTGGTGCTTTCATTGAGAGTTCCTCTTTGTTGCCGCCGCAAGGCTCGATGGCTCGTCTCGTCGTCAAGGACAACATTACCTCGGAGGGAGCTCTGGCTGTAGGCCAAACTCTCTGACTTGGCAACTTTATCATGGCTGCCCCGTTGGCGGTAGCGCCGACGATGGCCTCTCGGGTCATCAATCATAACCTTCGCATTAGTTCGGAACTCACCAAACAGATGGATCCGATGGAGCTCTCCTCCCTCAATGAGCTCTTGGATCGCATCGCCGCTCTGGGAGTCGCTATAGACTATGACCGGATCGGGCTTAAACCCGACCAAAGGGACATCAGATCCCCGCTGGCCACCCATGAGATAGCGGTAGTGGAGGAACCACACACGGATCGCCCCTCGACTTTAAGGATGAATTATGTCCGGCTCACCGAACTCCTCGAGCCGAATACCTGCTCAAAGGAAGACATGACCCAGGTCCCGGACTTAGAATCGGGCATTGGGGCGAAGAAATTGGGCAACACTCCGGATCCCGAGCTGTCGGGCTCGGAACCTCCCGCGCCCCTGAGTATTAGATCGGATCAGAATCTGGATTCAGCTAACAACACCCACCTGGACTTAAACTGTCTCTCCCGCATCTGGCAAGAGCCCCAGGAGACTGTACATCGCTACTGGGCCAGATTCCTCCTTGCGCTTAACAAGGTCAAGGACTGCCGCGAGGAGGACGTAGTCTTTCTCTTCTACAAAAACTGCACGGACAAAGGATTCCTTAATGCTATAAGCCGCCGTGACATAGTACACTTCGCGGACTTGGTAATCATAGTACAGAAGTACTGTGCGATGGAAAGCGCCTGGAAAACCCAAACAGAATTTTGGGATAGTACGGCTCTCACCAAGACCTATGTCCGAACTAAACGGGCGAACTCTCATAAGTCGGCCGATTCCAGTTCCCAAGAAACCAAAGCACACCCCAGGGCGGGGAACCGTATTGGAAGAATGGCTCAATGGACCATGTAAACTCCACAGCACTCCGGACACAACACCAACTCATAGCCTTAGAGCATGTTGGATACTCCGGCAGGTTGCAAAAAGTGGCGAGGATCTCCTTACAAGCCATAAAGCAGAACAACATCCCGCCAACGAACACAATATGGTATTAACAGTCTTCGAGACTTTCGCCTCAAACAATAGGCGCAAGCGGGCTCATCGAAGCTCCGCTGAAATTTGCCATGTGGCAAAAATAAACCCCTAGAATTACACTGCTATAACTTTCAACGCCAGTGATGAACCTCAATTCCAGACTGTCCGGGCACCAGCCGCTCTGGTCCTTAGCCCAATCGTGGATGGCTTTCGGCTCACTAAAGTACTCATGGACAGTGGAAGCGGATTAAACTTGATCTACGAAGAAACACTCAACAAGATGGAAATTGACAAAAGCCGCATTGAACAAAGCGGCGCGACCTTCACGAGAATCATTCCTAGTCGAGAAGCGCGGTGTGCGGGAAAAATCACACTCGATGTGGTATTCGGCACCTCGGAAAATTACAGGTCCGAAGAAATCACATTCCAAGTGGCTCCTTTTAGCAGCGGATACCACGCCCTTCTAGGGCAGGACGCGTTTACAAGCTTTCAAGTTGTACCCCATTACGGGTACATGAAGCTTAAAATGCCCAGACCCAATGGAATCATCACTCTAGCTAGTGATTCGGACGTCGCACTTCACGCCGAAAACAAAACCGCAACACTAGCCATGGAAGCATTATTCGAAGCCCTAGTAGCCGAAGAGTTAACAACACTGCGGGCCATCGTGGACAGGGACAACGTGATACTCGACAAGCGACCCAAGTCCACCTTATTTAAACCCGCAGACGAGATAGTCAAATTCCAAGTCCATCCAATGGACCCCACTAAGACAGCTTCCATCGGGACACAGTTGAGCCCCGCGATGGACGCCGCACTGCGAGATTTCTTACATGAGAATTGGGACATTTTCGCCTGGCACCCATCGGACATGCCGGGCATCCCACGCAGATTGGCCGAACACAGCCTCAATATACTAAAAGGATACAAATCGGTCAAGCAGACTCTAAGACGGTTTTCAGAGCCCAAAAGGCAAGCCATGGGGGAAGAGCTAGCCAAACTACTCGAGGCCGGATTCATCAGAGATATTAAACATCCGGATTGGCTGGCAAACTTGGTAATGGTACCAAAGAAGGACAAATCCTGGCGCCTATGCATTGACTTCAAAGACCTCAACAAGGCTTGCCCCAAGGATCCCTTTCCCCTCCCTCGCATCAATCAGATTATCGATGCCACAGCTGGACACGACTCGTTGTGCTTTCTCGATGCATACTCTGGATACCATCAAATAAAGATGGCAGAGTCTGACCAGGCTACAACAACTTTTATAACGCCATACGACCCTTTTTGCTTCAACACTATGCCTTTCGGGCTTAAGAATGCCAGTGCAACCTATCAACGCATGATTCAAACATGCCTGGAAAAACAAATCGGAAAAATAGTGGAAGCATATGTGGACGACGTGGTCATAAAAACAAGACACATCGAAACCCTAATAGATGACTTGAGGCTTACATTCGATAACCTCCGGACATACGACATCAAGTTGAATCCGGAAAAATGCGTCTTCGGCGTCCCCTCTGGGAAACTGCTGGGCTTCATTGTTTCCAATAGGGGAATTGAAGCGAATCCGGCAAAAATCCGAGCTCTGTCGCAGTTGGCTATACCAACAGACCTCAAGCACATCCAGAAACTAGCTGGATGCGTGGCCACTTTGAGCCGCTTTATCTCCAGGTTAGGAGAAAAGGCATTACCTCTTTACCGCCTCCTTCGGCGCACCGACCACTTCATATGGACGGATGCAGCCGCGGCCGGACTCGATGAAATAAAGACCTTACTGGCCAGTAATCCAGTCCTAACAGCGCCAAATATCAACGAACCTATGCTATTGTACATAGCTGCAACACATCAAGTGGTAAGTGCAGTGCTCGTCGTTGAACGAGAGGTGGACGGATACAAATTCCCGCTTCCAAAGCCGATTTATTATGTATCCACGGTCCTCACCCAATGCAAATCCCGATACCCACACTATCAAAAAGTAGCATACATGGTCTTCATGGCATCCCGGAAGCTGCATCACTACTTTCAAGAGTGTTCGATTATGGTGGCCTCCGAAGTACCACTCAATGACATAATAAATAACCACGACGCTACGAGCCGGATTGCTAAATGGGCTATCGAGCTCCTTCCGTTCGACATAATATACAAACCACGGCGAGCCATTAAGTCGCAAGTACTGGCTGACTTTGTCGCCGAATGGACAGAAGCCGAACTCCCTAAAGAGAGTACGGCGCGTACTCCAACTGGATCATGCACTTCGACGGCTCCAAAATGCTGGCCGGGTTGGGAGCAGGTGTAGTCCTGATGTCTCCCACCGGAGACACGGTCCAGTACGTCCTCCAAATATTATACACAGACTCCAACAACGCATCCGAATACGAGGCGCTGTTGCACGGTCTTCGGATGGCAGTCTCTATGGGCATCCAACGCCTGGAAGTGCGCGGGGATTCGAACCTTGCAATATCACAAATAAACAGAGACTTTGATGCCAAGGATCCAAAAATGGCGGCCTACCGTAATGTCGTCCTCAAAATGTAAGCTCGGTTCGAGGGGCTCGAATTCCACCATGTGGCTCGAGAAAACAATCAAGCGGCGGACGTCCTCGCCCGCATCGGCGCCAAACGCGACCCTGTCCCACCAAACATATTCTTGGAAAGGTTGTTCAAGCCGTCCGTGGTATGGGAAGGGGAGTCTGGTAATACTAGCACGGTTCCGAACACACCCCCAGATTCCGAACCATCAGACACAATCAGAGGCCCTGCCACCGAAATAACATCTTCGGCCCATGAAATCATGGCTGTAATCGCCCCGTGGACTGAGCCTTTCTTGGCCTACCTAAATAAGTAGGAGCTCCCCGAAGACCAAAATGAAGCACGCTGCATCGTCCGGCGTTCTAAAGCTTACAAAGTCCACGAAGGGGAACTCTACAAGAAAAGTGCTACCGGAGTGCTCCAAAGATGCATCTCCGAAGAGGAAGGGCGGCAGCTCTTGGCTGAAATCCATGTCGTACTGGGTGAACACCACGCTGCGGCTCGAGCACTAGTCAGCAAGGCCTTCCATACATGCTTCTTTTGGCCGACGGCCCGAGCAGACGCACATGACCTTGTCCAACATTGCGTTGGTTGCTAGCTCTTCGCCAATCAGAGTCATGTGCCCCCTACCGCTCTCCAAACAATCCCCATAACTTGGCCCTTCGCGGTCTGGGGGCTGGATATGGTCGGACCTCATAAAGGCGGAAGCCATAAGAAAAAATACTTATTGATCATGGTAGACAAGTTCACCAAATGGATAGAAGCCAAACCAGTCAAAACGGCAGAATCCGGACCAGTAATAGACTTCATATCCGGGGTCACACACTGCTACGATGTCCCCCACCGCATCATCACTGATAATGGCTCAAATTTCACAACCGATGAAGTGAAAACTTGGTGCGGAAAAATGGGCATTAAGCTTGATTACACTTCCATCTACCATCCCCAAACAAATGGCCAGGTAGAGCGGGCAAATGGTCTCATCATGAGCGGCATCAAACCTAGACTAGTGCGATCCTTGACAGAGTCGGATACGCACTGGGTCGAAGAGCTCGACTCCGTACTCTGGGGGCTGTGGACCACACCAAATCGCACTACCGAATATACACCGTTTTTTATGGTATACGACGCGGAAGCAGTACTACCCTGCGACATAATACATGATTCGCCACGCGTACGCATGTATGAAGAGAAGGAAGCTGAGTTAGATCGTCAGGATAACTTGGATGCCCTGGAGGAGGAGCATGACGTCGCAAAAGCCCGCTCCGTATTCTATCAGCAGCAGGCTCGACGATATCAAAGCAGAGAAGTGTGTGCCAAAACTTACAATATTGGCGAGCTCGTTCTACGCCTACCGAAAAAGAAGAAGGACAAGCTCAAACCCAAGTGGGAGGGTCCCTTCGTCATTGACAAAGTTCTCACCGGAGGAGCGTACCGCTTACATAATGCATCCGATAACAGACTTGAGCCGAACCCATGGAACGCGGCCAGACTCTTGAGATTCTACGCCTAACGCCGAACTCAATGTTTGTCTCCTTACCCCTCCTTTTTAATTATGCTCCACCCCTTTTTCCTTTCTTGACCTTTTTTCTCTTCACACAAAGTATTTAATACAGTGCGGACTCTCGGATCAATCCGGCCGCACTATGTGTGTAAGCAATACCTGGGGGCTTCCTATTCGGAAGCTAAACATAATTACTTTAAATGGCTTCTTGCCCATCACATATGCGTTCTTTTTCCATATGTTCCTTTTCTTCACCATTATATGCATCGATATGACTTAAGATGTGGCCAAGCTGGGTTGCCTGGCTCTTGTGTTTATGCCCTACATTCCCGTTAATTCGGCTAGGGCATAAGGGGAGCACCTCTGTGATTGTTACTGTCGGTTCAGCCGGATGTGTACCTCAGACTGGGTGAAGCCGAAAGCTAGTTTCCTTAAGAGAATATTCGGTCGGTGAACAAAAGATGTATTCATTTATTACAATGTAAATCCCCAGAAGTCTTGTATCCTGCGCCATCATTCACAGTCCGGACATGTGCATTGTCGCATGCGTACCTAGGGAAAGGAACCCCTAACGGAACTATTCTCCTTGGAAGATGTTTCTTACTATCCATGTAATATAACATAACTAGTTGGGTACTTGTTTGTTCAAGCACTTATGACCCCTACGCCTTGTTTCCACGCATACCCCGGTTTTGTATAACTGAGTGGGTATTCGGACACACCCCGGATTGTAGGATCCAGGGGCTGAAGCAAAAAGGTCCGCCATGACAAATGATTTTAACCCGGCTAGGGACTAATTATGTCCATTGAATTATACAGTCACTTGGACTGACTATATTCCTCCTCTATACCATCCAACAGGCTATCTAGCTTACAATCCTGTTGAGAATACTTAGCGGCTAACGCTACCTGGTCATATACTAGACTCACGGGAATTTCTTGCCCATCGGGCCCTGCCAGTCCTACTTCGGCCATATGGTTCGGGTCCAGCTTGGTGTAGCACGTCTTCACCATAGCCCAGGCTTCTCTTGCGCCTTGCCGGCAAGCGGACATCTTCCACAGTCGAAAGCGCCTCCGTGCTCCTTGAAGCATATCCACAAGCTCCCCCATGCCATTCGGTAGCAAGCTTGATGGCCACAAGGCCTGAGCAACACCCTGCATCACTTTGCCGAGCTTGCTCGTGCAGTTGCGAGAGGTCTTGCAGTAAATCACTTGCAGATGAGGGCATATCCTCCTTAGGGTGACCCGTTAACATTCTTGCAAGGAAAATTCTTTTCAATATACTTCCTTGCTGAACTATACTACAGTTCGTCTATGCACTTACCATAAATGCCGCGTCGAAGCCTTTTGTTCTCCTTCATGGAGTCCGCCAGCTGAGCACGGACGTATTTTAACTCCACGTCCAGCTGGACTTTGGCATCTTGAAGATTGTTCTTCTCCTGCCTAACTTGCGTAAGAATGCGCTCGCCAGCCTTTAGCTGCCTTTTGAGATGCGAGTCGTCATCCCTTACACCCTCCGGATTCAGCCCGGGATTGTGTGCAGAATTCTCTGTTAGACTTTTTATACCAACCATTTACTAACTGGTGCACCTTCATACAATTGAGACAAATGTTACCAGATGAGGCCTTCTGGGATTCCTCTAACTTAGCAACCGTGTCCTTCAGCTGGGCCTTGCATTCCTCCAGCTCCCGAGCTAATTGTTCATTTTTATCTACAAGGACCTGTGCATAAATTGATCCTTCAAACAGTTGTTCCAACTATTTCAAGTCTCAGGGGCTACTGCTATACATAGTTATCAAAATTTCTTACCCGTATATCTTTGGTATACTGGTTTGTCGCTCAGGCAAGCCCGCCTTGAGCAGCTCGGATGTATGTGTCTGCCGAATTGAAGGCATTAAATGCCTCTTCGGAAAAGATGTTGTTCCGAAGCACGGCCCGTCGGTGCCGGTGATTCATGGCGCTCTCTACTTTGGAGTTCGTGGCCGAAAACATATCCGCATCCTCTGTCAGAGAACTATGTGGAACTGGCCCCGTGTCCGCCTCCGCCCTCGAAGCCAGTTCTGGAACCCGGCTGGTGGAGGCGTGATTGGCGGGATCCCCGGATATAGTCCGGTTGCTCCTCTTCCTGCCAGACACAAAGGGCGCTATTATATTTCAAATACTATAATCGCAGGACAGGTTATTACTTTACCTCTGCAGCGGTGTGTTGACCCTCACCGCCTTCCTCTTGAGCCTGCCCGATCCGAACGCCCGTGGTCGACGAGTCCCTAGGGGCTCGGCCCCGCGCTCCGATCGTCGTCTCTGCAAATAGCACGACGACTCAAGGGTAAAGCATAATACCTGAGGGGAGTCCTCTTTGGAGGATAGGGTTTTTAGTTCGGCTTACACGCGACACAGGGAGCAGTCCGGGGTAGTTAGCAATAATGGCCACTGAGGCACCATCACAGCTCGCTTGATAAAATACCCCGTTGACAAGCTCCACAGTAATATCCGGATCTTCTTTGAGTCCTGGATCTAGGGCCCTTCCGGGGTCCTCTGGCTGTGGGGAGGGGCTGAAGATTCCTTCTATGGCCCTCCTCAGTTCTTGTTCAGAAACATCAATGTGGGTAATCTTAGCAAAGAACGCTAAAGTAAGTAAAACACGGAAAGGAATGACGACTTACCCACTCTGGGGGGTTGTACATGGAGAATCCTTCCCGTGGTTTAATGTGAAGGAATTCCTCCTCTTCTCCTTTGTATAAATCGGACAATATCCTTGCCAAAGCAGTGGGGGAGTCCGGACCCTTACGGCCACAGCGGGTGGCGTCATCTTCCCCGTTGAAGTGCCACATGGGCTTCCCCCGATATTGAAGCGGTTGCACTCCCCGCATTATGCATATTGCCATGACCTCGACTATCGTCAGTCCGGATTTGGCCAGTAACTTTATCCTGCTCATCAGGAAGTGTATTTCCCTCGTATCCTCTTCTTGAGGGCCTCGGGGGCGCCAGCTTAGACGCGCCCTCGGTGGGGTGTTACTGAACTTGGGAAGACCTGTCCGGACTGGATCCTGAAGGGGAACGTCATCAATGTAAAACCACTCTGAAGGCCAGTTTTCTGGTGCCTTCTTAGGAGTGTCGGATAGGTATCCGGTCTCGGCAATGCACCATACTTCGGCCCTGCCCACTTGACATAGGGATTCTCCCTGGGTGCGGGGGACAAGGCAGAACAGCTTCCTCCATAATCCGAAGTGAGGTTTGCAGCCTAAAAAAAGCTCGCAAAGGGCGACGTACCCCGCCATATGCAGAATGGAGGCAGGGGTAAGGTTGTGCAACTGGAGGCCGTAGAACTCCAGGAGCCCGTGAAGAAACGGGTGGATGGGAAATCCAACGCCCCTTAGCAGATGCGGGATGAAGCATATTCGCTCCTCTGGAGATGGATTAGGAGATCCCTCCGCTTGTTCCCCCCCATTATAGGTGGCTATTCCGGCTCGAACAGGGACCATAAACGCCGGTGGGAGAAACCGTTGGGTTTGTAGCTTTATTAAACGGCTATGAGGAACTGAACACTCTTCCCAATCCCCTGACTTGGAGCGAGGAGAGCGAGCAGAAGAGCTGCGACGACCGGCCATGTTGGAATGGTTTTTTTGGAGCGCTCTGTTGGATGCTTGCTCGAGGGAGGAGAGTGAGGTTTGGATCTAAGGATCCCCGTCTCTTCAAATAGACGGTCAGTCAGAAGGATTGAGGGTGGCAAATACAAAAATGTCTCGGCTCTTCGCATTCGCTCGACACATGGAGATGGTCATTATTGAGACACTGAAGCCGAGGAGTACAACATTGATGGGATGCCGAACACTATTCATCGTAACAGGTACTTTGGGGTATTCGGAGATGGAACCCGTCTTGCAATGCCAAAGACAAGATTGCACGCCGGACTCATCGTCATTGAAGCCTGGTTCAGGGGATACTAAGGGAGTCCTGGATTAGGGGGTATCCGGACAGCCGAACTGTATACATCGTCCGGACTATTGAAGCGTAAAGATACAAGACTCAAGACTTCAGCCCGTGTCCGGATGGGACTCTCCTTTGCGTGGAAGACAAGCTTGGCGATCCGGATATTGTGTTTACTTCCTTGTAACTGACTCCATGTAAACCCTAGCCCTCTCCATTGTCTATATAAACCGGAGAGGTTGGTCCTTAGAAGGCCGATCACAATTACAATCATACCATCATAGGCTAGCTCTTAGGGTTTAGCCTCTACGATCTCGTGGTAGATATAATCTTTTACTACCCATATCTTCAATATTAATCAAGCAGGAAGTAGGGTTTTACCTCCATCGAGAGGGCCCGAACCTGGGTAAACATTGTGTCCCTTGCTTCCTGTTACCATCAGCCTAGACGCACAAATCGGGACCCCCTACCCGAGATCCGCCGGTTTTGACACCGACATACCATGGTCCTCGCCAAGGGTGGCGTGACCAGCCTCGCGAGTATCGCTGGCAGGACAAGCCTCGCGAGGGGGCTTGGAGGGATTAGCCTCGTGAGGATCGCCCGCAAGGCAACGCAGGACTTCCTCCTTTGCCACCACCACCAGGAAAGAATGACGACCATCATCAAGACGAGGGGGCTGGGGGCTTCTAGGAGCCACGTGCGATTGCATGCATCTTGGGCGGTGCCCAGGCCCCAGCCTCTCAGTGCATCTTCAAGCAGTTTGCTCGCGAGGTGAATGCAGTCCTCCCCAAGCTTGAGGCCACGCGCCCCCTCAGGTGGTCTGCGTGCGCCATCACGTTCAGCTCAGCGGATCAGCTCAAGTGCGCGGCAACAGCCGGTGTCCTCCCGATGCTCTGTTCCCCGGTCATCAGCAATGTGCAAGTTACCAGGACCCTCATCGATGGCGGAGCTGGGCTCAACATCCTGTCCGTCGAGACGTTCAACAATCTCCAAGTGCCATACGATCAGCTTCAACCAACCAAGCCCTTCTCAGGAGTCACTGATGGTTCCACTGTCCCGATAGGGCAGGTCCGCCTCCTTGTCACCTTTGGGCAGCGCAAGAACTACCGTACCGAGCTCATTGACTTCGACGTCGCCCACATTCGCCTGCCATACAATGCCATCCTCGGGTATCCCGCCCTGGCCAAGTTTATGGCAGTGAATCACCATGGCTACAACGTCCTCAAGATGCCAGGAAGTGGCGGAGTCATCACGGTCCCTTGTGAAGAGAAGGATGCAGTGTGGTCTCTCGAGCAGGCCTTCCAAGCCACGTCAATCGAGGACCCAAATAGCAAGAGTGGAAACCTTCCTGAAGCATCGCCCAAGAAGAAGAAGACATCCCCTAGCTCAAGCCCTCAGGAGATAGGCACCTCCGGAGGCGCCACATCCGGACATGCGCCCATCCGAGGGGCGCCACCCTCCGTTGCATAGGGAGGCGCGCCCAGCTCCCTCCTCGGGCAAGGCTCGGGGGCTCTCTCCTAGGGAGCCGCTGACTTTGCCAAGATCACGAGGGAGGCGCTCGGGCACCACTTGGAGGCGTGCTTCACGGCACGTTTCTCTCAGGAAGGCGTAAGGCAAGGAGGGCCCAGCCCTCAGGAGTTCATCACCAAGGTTGCTCAGGAGTTGCGGGAATCGAGAGTCATGCGCGGCAATCGCCGCCTGCCCAGCGTAGCTCCCCATCCAGGTGAGGATGGCGGGCTGCGCGTCTGCATCGACTACCCATGGCTCAATCGAGTCGCGTCCCAAGAGCGCTTCTAGCCTTCGCGCGTGGGGCGTTGCGAGGGTCCACCGCATAGTGACCAAGCACCATGCACTCTTGGAGGAAATGGAGGTGGACCTCGCCGAGCCGCCCGGACCTCCTGAGCCTCCCGAGGCTCGGAGCCCCGAGGGCTCATGAGGATTGGCTTCTTCACCGCGCACCGTCAGTTACTCCGACACTCGCTCTGGAATGGTATAAGGTGACTTCTCTCAAGTTTCGTTTCAGCTGGGAGCGCCCCCAGGGCTGCATCATTCCCAGGTTGCGTGGGTCTGTCCCCGCGGCATGTACCTGTTTTGCTTATGTCTTCAGCTTACCTTGTTGGGGGCGCCCCTCGGGCCGCATCATCCCCAAGCCGCTTGGGCCTGACCCAGTGGCGTGTGCCTTTCTCTGCATCTATCTAAGTTGATTTGCTTCTTCATGCTTAACCTGCTTGAGAAAATCGCCTGCTCGATTGACACCTACCTTTGGAGCCGCTCGCTCTGGCACGACGCTTGCGCATGGGTCCGTCCCTGCAACGCCGACAAATCTGAGTGGTCGAGCTCTGGCCGCGGCAGCCCCGCAAAGCACTACCTCACCAGGCCCTCAGTGCCTCAATCACTCCCTCGGAGCAACCAATGGCTGGCTGGCAACAGTAATGGCAGTCCTTGTTTCCCTCGTATTGCTGTACAGGATCCACCTAAGGAATAGCGAGGGGGGCCTCATGAGCTCCCTCTCTCTCCCCCGTACGATCCTCTCACGTGTTAAAAGGGGGGCGCCTGAGCATCGCGACTCAGGGGCTCTTACTGGCTCTCCACCCCTCACCCCTGGCCTTGACCCACGGCATCGTGACCTGTCATACCAGTGGCGGCTGAGCTCGCTCGAGGGCCGGGGCCTGAGGATGTATAGCATGAAGCAAAGTGCGGGGAAGAGGGGAGAAGCTCACGAGGACCTGGCCCAGCGACACCCCCGTTGCCGGCGCGCAGGCCCGGCACCTCGCCGAAGAACAACTCCAAGCTCATGAGATAAGTCACGCGCTTGGAAAAGCTGAATCAACGCGACGCTAAACCCTCGCCTAATGCGGCTCTATCACGGCGATGTTGCCTTCCTTTCTTGCCCAGCGGAGGCTGCTTGAGCACTAAAGGGGACCTCCCGAGCATCGCGCCTCGGGGGCTCTTACTGGACCTTGGGCCACTCACCTCCTGGCCATGACCACGGCATCGCGACCTGGCATACCAGCGATGACTGAAGCCTGCCAGGGGACCGGGACCTGTCAGCGTAGAGCACCAAGCCTTCGTGAGGACAGAAAGGGGGAGCCGAGCTGAGATAGGACAAGCATCTCGCATCGCTCCATAATAAGGATAATATTCACAAGAGACATGGCAGATGCCATACATACCCCCCGCGGGGTGTTTCTTTGATTCCTCGCAGGGAACAAAAGGTGCTAATCCTAAGGAACGCTAACTACGCTCGCCTCCACAGGAGACGCCATCATCAACAGTGGGCCGCCAAGCGCCGACGCCAACCCCATCCAGATCAGTGGCCTCGGCAGCCCGATGCAGCCGCCCCACTCTGAGTGTGACGCGAGCTCGAGGGCTCGTAGGTGTCGTCGCTCGGCTCCGGAGTCACGTGAAGCTCGGGAGAGTTGCTGGACCCTCCGTCTTCTGCGCTGCTACCAGAGGAGCTGCTGGGGAAGCGGTTGGCAGGCCTGGACCTCGCCACTTCGATGCCCCGGCCGCCTTCCTTGGGGCAGCACTCTAGCCGACGTCCTTCCGCGTCGAAGACCTTGAAGAACATCAAGGAGGCGCCATCGTATTCAAGATGAATTACGAGGGCACCCCCTGTCCGACAGACCCAGGCGATCTCGCCCCAGCCCCGGGTCATGTAGACCTTGCTCGGAGCGACAACCTCGACCTCCGCTCTGGCCACGAGGGTGCTGCAGTCAGCATGCTGCAGCCAGAGCTCCAGAGCCCCCCTCGACGGCATCTCAAAGGCGAAGGAGGAAGGAGGGCGAACCAAGAGCGTGGAGGTATAGCGGCGTAAAGCACAAGCTCGTGAGAAGAGCCCTCGGCATGGACCCCAGGGGCGACGACGTGCACCGCCGTGACTCGTCGGCGCCGCCGCCGGCGCAGGCGGTGTCGCTCGGCGTCTTCTTCTCCAGGGCCCTCGGCTCGGGCGTACAAGGGCAACGGAAACCCAGGCGGCAGCCGTTCATACCAGGGCCTCGATGTCTCCTGCCATGTGACCACGTCACGACGGTCGGGGACCGGCCGCTTCTTCGGTGGAAGCGGGTCGGGACCCTCTCAGGGGGCCTTCCCCTTCTCTTCTACTGAAAACCGGCGGATCGGCGCCATTGGCGTGAAGTGAAGAAGGGCGAGGAAGAAAGAGAGAAGCAGGAAGGGATGGCCTGCCGGGGCTCTCGCCCGTCCGTACTTATAGTCCGGAGGAGGCCAACCGTCGACCTCCACGATCACAGGTAATCATGACTCATTTCTGTATGCAGGGACTTGTCAAGTCAAGCAGTTGCCCAGGTAGCATGGGGAAGTGGAGGCGCCCATGTCCAATCAACCGCCACGTGGCGCCCAAGGCCGCAGGTTGATGGGGCCCGCGGCGCTCCACACTTGCCCCTTCGCTTCTCTGCTAAGCCAAGTCCGAGCGCGCCTTGGGCCCGGGGGCTACTGTCGGTGTTCTGGGAATGGGGGTCCCCAGACTTGCCTGCCTGCGGCGTGGCTCGAGTGGTGCCCCAGTACAGCCCATCTTCATCAACGCAAGACTCAAGACCCTCGCGAGGGGCCAAGCCTCGCGGGGCGGACGACACAAGGCTTCCTCAGGAGCGGCCTCGCCAGGAAAGCTCGCGAGGAGGCAAAGAGATCAAGGCAGGGGTACCTCGCGAGGTGCTCGTGACGCAAGCCGTGACGATCAAGACCAGGTGGGCGCCAGGCGGGCGCCGGCCCGCGCAACGTCCTTGCTTCCTCTTTGGTGTGAAGGGGGCAAACACAGGCGTGGAGTACCGAGGCATCAGGCAAAGGTTGCCATTTTAGTGCAACGAGACCAAGACCAGCAGAGCGGCAGGATGGAGGTCACCGTGGAGCCCAAGACGGCGTCATCGCCAGTACCTTTGGCAGACGAAGACCAACTTTAGTCAGGATAACTTGTACTAGATGTTCCCCTTCAAAATTGCCATTGTTGGCGCACTTCCCGCTCAATATTTGGGAAGAGGACCAGGGCCTCTATAAATAGGGCTAGCCACCATAGAAGAGGGTAGAGAGACATCTCATCGAGTCCTCATCAGATCCATTGGCGATCGAACTCATCCAAGTAGTTCGTCGCATCAGCTCAAGAACACCTCTTGCGAGGTTGTTCATCCTTTGTACTGTTCATTATCAGCCCCTGAGGCAATCCACCACACCACACACTGGAGTAGGGTATTACACCACAACGGTGGCCCGAACCAGTATAAATCTTGTGTCCCTCATGTTGCTCATCGTTTTAGCTTAGATTCTGGCGAGGCAATCGGGCGTGGATCGGTACGAGGAAGTGAGGGAGTCCTGGATTAGGGGGTATCCGGACAGCCGGACTGTGTACAACATCCGGACTGTTGAAGCGTGAAGATACAATACTCAAGACTTTGGCCCGTGTCCGGATGGGACTCTCCTTTGCGTGGAAGGCAAGCTTGGCGATCTGGATATTGTGTTTCCTTCCTTGTATCCGACTCCATGTAAACCGTAGCCCTCTCTGGTGTCTATATAAACCGGAGAGGTTGGTCCTTAGAAGGCCGATCACAATTACAATCATACCATCATAGGCTAGCTCTTAGGGTTTAGCCTCTACGATCTCGTGGTAGATCTACTCTTGTACTACTCGTATCTTCAATATTAATCAAGCAGGAAGTAGGGTTTTACCTCCATCGAGAGGGCCCGAACCTGGGTAAACATTGTGTCCCTTGCTTCATGTTACCATCAGCCTAGACGCACAGATCGGGACCCCCTACCCGAGATCCGTCGGTTTTGACACCGACATTGGTGCTTTCATTGAGAGTTCCTCTGTGTCGTCGCTGCAGGGCTTGATGGCGCCTTCAATCGTCAACAACATGGTCCAGGGGGAGACTTTTCTCCCCGGACAGATCTTCATGTTCGGCGGCTTCGCACTGCGGGCCAATTCACTTGCCATCTGGAGCAGATCGATAGCTACGCCCCCGGCCACCAGGTCAGGTTCGGAAACTTGAACTACACAGCGGATATTCGCGGAGCCCTGATCTTCGACGGATTTGGGCCTGCACCAGGAGCACCAAACAGTCATGACGAGCACGGGTTAGACCTGCTGTCGGACACAGCTCAGGATATCACCCCTGCAGTAGCCTCGGATCTAAATCCGGAGCAAGTTGTGTTGCCTAAGGATGGAGGGGTGGACCCCGCCCTTCAGGCCGCACACTCATCGGCGGTGGAGCCGAACACATGTCTCACCTCTGTGGAAGCCTGTAACCCCGGGCCCCCGGACTCGTATCCGGTTGTTGGCTCCGGTCCGCACACCCTCGAGCCAGCCGAGCCAGGCTGGGCTCCGGTAATGGAGTTTACCACTGCGGACATCTTCCAGCACTCGCCCTTTGGCGACATGCTGAACTCATTAAAGTCTCTCTCTTTGTCAGGAGGCTCTGGGCCGAACTATGTCTGGCTTGAGTGGGAAGCAGGCGACGAAGGAATTCACTGCCCACCCACCACCCACTTCATTGCCACGGTCGATGATTTAACCAAGGTGCTTGACTTCGACTCCGAAGACATCGACGGTATGGACGACGATGCAGGAGAATCACAGGAGCCACCACTCACAGGGCGATGGACAGCCACCTCCTCATATGATATATACATGGTGGACACTCCAAAGAAAACCAATGGCGACGAGGCAAAGGAGGATAACCCCTCAGGGAGAAAAGCAAAGCATGGGCATGGTCGGCGCCGCTCCAAGCCCCGCCACAGTAATACCGGCCCCGAAGATGAAAGCAATCCGGATGGTGCTGAAGAGGAATACAGCCCTGATCAGCCTACCTTCAAGCAGGCCGGACCGGCCACGGTGGGATACTTGGAGAGGGATAACTACACACCCCCCTCTGAAGATGAGGTAAGCCTCAGCAATGACGAATTCGGCGTGCCTGAAGATCCAGTGGAACAAGTTCGCTTCAAGCGACGGCTCATGGCCACGGCAAGGAGCCTGCAAAGGAAGCAAGAGCAGCTTAAAGCTGCCCAAGATCTGCTAGTGGACAGGTGGACCAATATCCTGGCCACCGAGAAGTACGGACTCGCCCGCCCTAACAAGGGGCATACGCGGCACAACTGGCTACCTCAACGTAAGCAGGAGAACCCAAGGCACATATCCCGACGCAAACACACCACTACGGTCCAAGACAATATAAAGGATACACAAAGAGGCATCCTCAAGCCCCGGCGCAATGGTCATAAACGTCAAGTCAGAGAAGCTGGTGCCAAGTCCAGCAATTCCCAATCTGGTCAGCGGACAAAGAACAGCTCAAACCTATCCGGCCCGAGCAACATACTCGATCTACCATGTGAAATTCATGGTACTTCTAGAAGGACAGCAAAACATATTGTAGGACCCTAAAGTATGTCTAGAGAGGGGGGTGATTAGACTACTTGACCAATTAAAAAATTAACCTTTTCCCAATTTTAGACTTCGGCAGATTTTAGCTATCTTTGGACAAGTCAAGCAATCATCACACAATTCAAGCAAGCATGCAAAGAGTATATGAGCAGCGGAAATTAAAGCATGCAACTTGCAAGAATGTAAAGGGAAGGGTTTGGAGGATTCAAACGCAATTGGAGACACGGATGTTTTGGCGTGGTTCCGATAGGTGGTGCTATCATACATTCACGTTGGTGGAGACTTCAACCCACGAAGGGTAACGGTTGCGCGAGTCCACGGAGGGCTCCACCCACGAAGGGTCCACGAAGAAGCAACCTTGTATATCCCACCATGGCCGTCGCCCAAGAAGGACTTGCCTCACTACCGGTAGATCTTCATGAAGTAGGCGATCTCCTTGCCCTTACAAACTCCTTGGTTCAACTCCACAATCTTGTCGGAGGCTCCCAAGTGACACCTAGCCAATCTAGGAGACACCACTCTCCAAGAAGTAACAAATGGTGTGTTGATGATGAACTCCTTGCTCTTGTGCTTCAAATGATAGTCTCCCCAACACTCAACTCTCTCTCATGGGATTTGGATCTGGTGGAAAGAAGGTTTGAGTGGAAAGCAACTTGGGGAAGGCTAGAGATCAAGATTCATATGGTAGGTGAAAGATCGTGGATGTCGCCTAGAGGGGGAGGGGTGAATAGGCGCTTTAAAATAATTATGGTTTAGGCCTGAACAAATGCGGAATAAACCTAATGGTTAGTTTGTCAAGCACAAAACCTAAAACAACTAGGCTCACCTATGTGCACCAACAACTTATGCTAAGCAAGATAAACAACTATGTGATAGCAAGATATATGACAAAAAACAATACGGCTATCACAAAGTATAGTGCATAAGTAAAGAGCTCGGGTAAGAGATAACCGAGGCACGCAGAGACGACGATATATCCCGAAGTTCACACCCTTGCGGATGCTAATCTCCGTTTGGAGCAGTGTGGAGGCACAATGCTCCCCAAGAAGACACTATGGCCACCGTAATCTCCTCACGCCCTCGCACAATGCAAGATGTCGTGATTCCACTAAGGGACCCTTGAGGGCGGTCACCGAACCCGTACAAACGGCAACCCTTGGGGGCGGTCACCGAACTCGTACACTTTGGCAACCCTTGGGGGCGGTCACCAAAACCCGTCAAATTGCTCGTGGCGATCTCCACAACCTAATTGGAGACCCCGACGCTTGCCCGGAGCTTTACACCACAATGATTGAGCTCCGAACACCACAAAGGTTGGGGCTATCTCCCCAACGACACCACGAAGCTTCACCACAATGGAATATGGCTCCAAAGTGACCTCAACCGTCTAGGGCGCCCAAGCACCCAAGAGGAACAAGCTCAAGGGTACCAAGCACCCAAGAGTAATAAGCTTCTCAACTTGTAACTTCCACGTATCACCGTGGAGAACTCAAACCGATGCACCAAATGCAATGGCAAGGGCACACGGAGTGCCCAAGTCCTTCTGTCCCAAATCCCACCAAAGCAACTAATGCTAGGGAGGAAAATGAGAGGAAGAACGAAAGAAGAACACGAAGAACTCCAAGATCTAGATCCAAGGGGTTCCCCTCACTTAGAGGAGAAAGTGATTGGTGGAAACGTGAATCTAGATCTCCTCTCTATTTTCCCTCAAGAACTAGCAAGAATCATTGGAGGGATTGAGAGTTAGCAAGCTCAAAGAAGGTCAACAATGGGGGAAGAACACGAGCTCAAGAGATAAGGTTCATTGGGGAAGAAGACCCCCTTTTATAGGTGGGGAAAAATCCAACCGTTATGCTCACAGCCCGCACCGAGCGATACTACCGCTCCAAGGAGTGGTACTACCGCTAGGGTGGTAGTAGCCCTTTGAAACACAACAGCGAGGAGGCAAAAAAGCCAGAAGAACCGTCGGAGCGGTAGTACCGCTTGACCTCACGGTACTACTGCTAGGGGTAGCGATACTACTGCTAAGGGTAGCGGTACTACTGCTTGTGAGCGGTACTAAAAATTTACATCCGTGCCTACCACCGCTGGACTTGTGACGAGTTTTTGGTCCCAAGCGGAAGTAGCCATGGAAGTGGTCGCAGTAGTACTGCTCCAAGGAGTAGTACCGCTCCCAAGAGCGGTACTAAAAAATTACATCCGCAGCAGCCCATTTTAAGGACACCAAAACTGACACAACTTCCGCAAATGGACTCCGAATTCGACGAAACCATGTTTGTTGAAAACCTAGCGACAAGGGCTAACACAATCTTGATAGAAATGCCAATAAGAAGCAAATGAGAAAAGGCCCAAAAGAAAATGGTGAGAACCCTTCCTTGGATAAGACTGGTAAAACCTCCAACACCGAAAACATCATAGAAGACGCATGCAAACTCCGTTTTCGATGAACTCAAGCTTGTCATCAAGATGACCATAATCTCTAAGACTCACAAAGAGAACCAAATAAGAACCAAGAAACATGATGCATGGATGCAATGGTTTGAGCTCTCGATGAACGATACGATCAAGCTACTCACTTGAGAGAGCCCCTTGATAGTACGACTATCGATCCTATAACCCGGTCTCCCAACTACCACCATGAGACCGGTAAAATAGAAAACCTATCAAGGGTAAAACTTTGCCTTGCACATGATCCACTTGAGCTAGATGATGACGTTCTTGTCCTCCTCAAGATGGACCACCTTTCTTGATTGCGTTGGGTCGATGGAGACTAGATGATTGCTCCCCCATACTCCACTATGGGTGAGCCACTCTTCGACACATCTTCACAAGTCCATTGGCACCACAATGGATGGCAAGCTTCAAGCACTTGATCTCTTCGTGATGCTCCACTTGAACTTGCACATAGCAATCTTGATGACGATCACCACTTGATGTCATCCTTTCCATGGGTTGTATGATATCTTCCTCTTGACGCAAGCCCATGGACTCTCACATAGAACATGGGTTAGTACACAAAGTGCAATGGACAATGCTTACCATACCATGGCATCACTTGATCCCTCTCGGTACATCCTTTACGCTTTGTGAGTTGATCAACTTGATTCACTCTTGACTTAGTCTTGATCAACCTTGAATCTTTCCAACTCTCTTCGTTTGGATGATGTCTTGAAGGTAAACATGAATGATCACACAATCTTGTTCTTCAAGACATGCTTGCAATAAGCTCAACACTCACATGACCAATCTTTGGATAATTCCTTAATAGCACCTTGGTCAACCCATAAACTCCTTGAAACCAACACATGGACTTCAAGAAATGCCTATGGAAAAATCCTTCATATATAACTCAATGCAACCATTAGTCCATAGAGAATGTCATCAATTACCAAAACCACACATGGGGGCACCGCATGTCCTTTCAATCTCCCCCATTTTGGTAATTGATGACAATCACTTTCAAGAGAGTTTATATAAGGAATTATGCATCACCATGCGTATGAGATGAAAATGCTAAGGAACAAAACCAAAGCAGGAGGAGACAACTCTCTAAACTTCTCCACAAAACTCTCTGAAACTTCTCCCCCATTGGCATCGATTGCCCAAATGGGCACAAAGCTTAGAAGGCCAATATAAATTGCGGTCCTTCATAAATTGTGTATTTCTCAACAAGTGAGTGGAATGCAACAAACATATCCAAAGGCAAATACTTGGAGGAACACAAACTATATTGAGGCACAAAGATAGCAAAAGAATGATATGCCACAAAGACATAAAAAAGAGAGAAGCAAGCAATCAAAAGATGCCAATTGAAGCAAGCAAACAAAGGATATCAATTGAACCAACTAGACCAAAGATCCTATGAGCCACATGAATAAGGATATTACGATATGAGTAAAGGAGTGTTCTAAAGAAAAACTAGAGAAGCTCCCCATGATTTGTGCACAATTTAGTTTTGTAATTGGATACATCGAGCACAAAATAGGATCGTCACTCCCCCAAGATCAATAGAACCTCACGACAAGTGCAAGAGAGCAATGGAGTGTTCTAAAGACACTAGTGAAGCTTACCATGATTTGTGCAATCCTTAGAATATTTGCATTAGGATACCAAGTGCACAAAATAGGATCATCACTCCTCGAAAATCAATAGAAACTCACAACAAGTGTAAGTGAGCATGTAGGAAACAAATCCTAGCACAAGCAACAAACACATGGTTGAGCAACATGTAAAATAGGCAACTTAAGAATAGACTCAACCAAAATGATGTGTGTGAGTCATGGCAAAGCACTTGAGAAGACTGAAATAAGGATGAGCATTAAGCATCAACATAGTCTTGGATAAATGAGATACACGGTGCATGACATGTCCTCCCCACACACACCCTGCAAATGGGTTCACAAGCACACTAAATATGCAAAATGAAAAACCAACACTTGTGACAACCCATGGTGAAGATAGAAAGCGAAAGCCTCATCAAGATGAGGGATACCAATTAGATGGCAAGCCTCGTCAAGACAAGCATGAGGAGAATGATCTTCACCACACAAGAGTGCAACAAGATGCAACGAGAAATGACCTGCACTCAAGGCACACACTTTCACATAGCCGCCAAAGAAATAACATGAGAAAGAACCGGTGGACGTGAAAGAAAGGGATATCAACTAGAGATGTAACTTCTCTCAAGTGTATAAGATTCTAGGTAGATGAAAATCATGATGATATCAATCCACAAAGAAGGATATACACACGGAATAGTTACAAAAAGGAAGGAACAAGATATCCACAAGGAAGTCATAAATATACCAATACGAAATTTGCTTGAGAGCATATCACATGGCTAGATATGGTCTTATTGTATATAAATGAATTCCAACCACACGAACATCAAAGACATCACAACTAGCAACAAGAGATCATTGTTGGGATGCTTTGAGAAAGAAAACAAGTATCACAAGAAAGAATGAAAAACATGCCATGATGCAACCTACACAAGGTTGATGCAAGAAATGAGTGCATGAAGAAGATGATGATACTTGTTACTGAGATATCAATGGAAGGATGTCGTAGATACCAATTAAAGGTGGATATTAGTTCATTGATCATTCTAGCTTGACTCCAGTAAGCACATGGCGACACCACCTTCCTTGTGAGTGATCCGAGCGTCCAATGCATCTCCAATTGTTCCTAGAACAACAACACAAACAAAATGGCACCCAAACTCGTTGGGACCAAAGAGTTAGAGAACCAACAATACATAGGACAAACTCCACATAAATATGTGCATATAGATATGAAAATGAATTTCATGCACGTCCCATCCAATTTGAGACTTGGTGGAGTTTCCCCTATATATTGGGTCAAAGAAAGAAAGCATGCCAAAGATACTACATCAAATTAATATGCATGCTCAAGACTTTCAAGAACCGATACCAAATAATAGTCTTGGAATAGCATTAGCTCAATGAGCTATATGTTGTTATGAATTACCAAAACCACCTAGGGATAGTTGCACTTTCACATACCAATAGATAATGTCGGATCCTCAAAACAAAGCAGCTGGTCGTGTGCCGGAAACAATAAGGGGAGGCGCCTAGTCAAGAGCCCCCCCAGAGCATAAAAATACGGCCGATCGCCCCTGATCACATCAACCACAGCAATTCAATTGCAGTACCTCTAGACCTAGTAGTCCGGGGGCTCCACAACACATAAATCCCCCACGGGTATGAAGAAACAAATAACATCTTCTAAAAGATGTCAGGCGCAAAGGCCAAGTTTTATTGGCCCACCACTCGAATGGTTGTCTTCGGATCACCAAAAAATGCTACGCCAAAGAGTAATTCTTCGGCACCTTCCCCTCATACGGTAATTTACCATATGCTAAAGGGACGAACCACCTTGACTAGATTCCACATGATAAACCATTAGGCCAACACCGTGTGATATATATTACGCCCACGGGCAAGGCCGGACCCCGCCCTTAGAGCAGAAATCACACAGCTGCCAGAGTAGCGAGTAGCGCACGCCTATCAAAATTTTGATATGACAGCCAACTATCCGGACACCAACTGAGGAGTCCGCGCTACTTCATGGTATAATGGTTGGGTTCACCAGGGTCCGATCAGGAACCCTTAGACCAACCACAAGAGGACGTTCAGCTGCCTCCAAGCATTTTCCTTTACAAACTAACTTTGACGCAGAACAGGATTGGCGGCGTGGAATCAGCCCGGACACACAATGGCAGGAACATGCAGGTAGAAGGCAGTTCAGATTCACTCTTGATCCACTCACAACCCCCTCCAGTCCGGCCATCACAGATTCCGCCAAAAAATACCTCTTTTCATACATCGTACTCATATGCATAGACATATCATCCTACTACAATGCGTAGACTTAAATAACACTTACCGGCCGTCGTTTATCACCGATGCCTCTTTGCTAAAAATGGTAGCCACGCTTCATGTTACGCCCGGTTATGCCAGGGGCTTCACAGTACGGCAATAAAGTCCGACCACCTTTTCGGTCACTCGGCACCCCGAACTTATAGCACTATATGCATCAGCTCGGAATCATGTCTTGGGTTATTGGTTGGGTTTGCCCGGCTCCCATGTTTTGGTGCCTTACATTCCATTCTATCGGCTAAGGTAGCGCTAGGAGAACTACTGCAATTGTGTCCCAGTTCTGCCGGACGAGCACCTCAGTAGAGAAAGCCGAAAACCGACTGTCATGATGCAGCGAGAGCTGGTCAGCTGTTCGAGAGGTTGTAAAATCCATAAAGATTTATTCCGCACAACGCCATTATAAATGCAGAGTGTGACGGATCGGTCTTCTGATCAGGCGCCAATAGAGCCCCTAGTTCGGGCTTCCGAACACTAGGGGCTGCGCCGACCATACTCGAATTCCCATGGCTAAGTGAGAGTAATAAAGCCTTATAGTCCGATTGCCTGGTTCGTGGTGAGAAACACCTCCTTAAAAGGACCCAACTATGGGATAAAGGGCATTCAGATATACCCCGAACACCCCCGTATTCTTTTTTACGTGGGGGCAGAAGCTGACGACTGGCCAACTCTCAGGATTTACATACAATAAACAGCCGCCAGGAAGAACATATGTTCAAACAAAACAGGAAATATATAATAAAAATGCCATTATCCCATATTACAAAAAGTGGCACGAATGCCCTCAGGGAAATATAATGTCTTTGGCATACTTATCCGCCGCAAGGCGGGCCCCTTTCAGTACACCTTCATAGTACAGCTCGGGCTTGCGGTGCTCCTCACCCTCCGGCGGCCCCTTAGTCATCAGCTTCTCCGCGTCAAGCTCCCCCCAATGCACTTTTGCACGGGCAAATGCCATGCGTGCACCTTCTATACAGACTGATCGCTTAATAGCATCTAGCCGAGGATAGGCGCCCACAATCCGCTTCACGAGTCTGAAGTAACTTCTTGGAATTGGCTCCACAGGCCACAGTCAAACAACCAAGTCCTTCATGGCTAGTTCGGCCGCCTGGTGCAGTTCGACCAGCTGCTTCAGCTGATCGATAAAAGGCACCGGATAGTTCGGCACCAAATACTGCGACCAGAAATTCCTCTCCGCAGACTTCTTCTCCTCGGTTCGGTAAAATTGGGCGGCATCTGATATGCCGCGAGGCAGATCCGCAAACGCCCCTGTAAAAACAAGAATTCAGCTTGTCGCTTAGAGTTCTCCCCGCTATCATGCAAACACGGCCATGAATACAACAGGCCTTACCAGCCACAACTTCCGGGCATCCTGAATGTCCCGTACAGCACCCCGGGCTTCTTCCCGAGCATCTTCCGCGGCTTCAAGAGCTTGGGCGAGTGGACTCTTTCCCTACCAGACTCTGCTCCAAGCCCTCACTTTTCTTCACAGCCTCCTGGAGCTCCCGCTCGGCTGTGATGACCCTGGCCTCGTGTTTTTCATGAAGCACCTGCTCGGCGGCAGCCTTTTCGTTGGCATCAGCCACAACCTTCTTCAGTGCCTCATATTCGACACTTGCTCCTAGGGCATACAACAACAATACTATTCAATAGGCACAATTACTCATTCGTGCCTAATGCAAGACAATGTTTCAACATACCTTGCTTATCCTCTAATTGCTTCTTCACATGGCCAAGTTTTGGCCCATTCCAGGCTTTGCTTCAGTTCGGACACTTCCGCATTATGAACGGACGTCTTCTCCGCACACACCTGTTTTCACACAAAGAGGTACAAGTCATTAACAAAGGATTTGATCCCCTACCCGGCTCCCTCTCTTTCGCCGAACAGTGTATCAAGGGCTACTACTCATATTATGACAATTCCTCAAAGGTTTCTTAAGAAACATACCTCAAAGGCCTTTATAAGGCCATGACAGGACTCGTTCAACCCACTCTCGGCAGACTGAATCTTTCCAACCACCGCACCCATGAGGGTCCGATGTTCATTGATGATAGACACGTTCTTTAACGCTGTCGACAGACCGCCTGGCAACTCTGCTTGGACAGATGTTGCAGGTGGAGTAGGCAAGCCTCCCACCGTCGAAGGTGGCTGCTCGCCCGATCCAGGAGCCTTAGAGGTCTCCTGGACCTTGTCTGGCTGTGGGCCGAACCCAAGATCGCCCCGGCTGTCGGCACGCTCAGGTGTCGGCGTTCTTGGAAGGGGGTCCCCAGACTTGCTTGCCTGCGGCCTGCGGCGTGGCTCAAGAGGGGGCCCAATGCAGCCTAGGTCCATCAGCTCAAGCTCAAGACCCTCGCGAGGGGCCAAGCCTCGCGAGGCGGATGACAGGGAGCTTCCTCAGGAGCAGCCTCCTCGGGCAGGCTCGCGAGGAGGCGGAGAGATCAAGGTAGGGCACCTCCCGAGGGGCCGTGATGCAAGCCATGTCGATCGGAGGCCAGGCGGGTGCCAGGCGGGCGCCGGCCTGTGTAGTGTCCCTATTTCCCTTTCGGTGCAAAGGGGGCAAGCACAGGCCAAGGCATCAGGCAAGGGTTACCGTTTTGGTGCAACAAGACCAAGACCAGTAGAACGGCAGGATGGAGGTCATCGTAGAGCCCACCAGCGTCACCGTCAGGGCCTTTGGCATCCGAAGACCAACTTTAGTCAGGATAAGTGTACCAGATGTTCCCCTTCAAAATGGCCAATTGTTGGCGCCCTTCCCACTCATTATTTGGGAAGAGGCACAGGGCCTCCGCCTATAAATAGGACTAGCCACCCACAAGGTAGAGGCATCTAGAGATCAACCAGAGAGAGAGAGAAGCGAGTGAACTCACCCAAGCAGTTCATCGCACCAGCTCAAGAACAGCCCCTCGCGAGGCTGTTCTCCCTCTGTACTATTCACTATCAGCCCCTGAGGCAATCCACCACACCACACACTAGACTAGGGTATTACACCACAATGGAGGCCTGAACCAGTATAAATCTCGTGTCCTTTGTGTGTTCATCTTTCTTGCTTAGATCTTTGCGAGACTTCGAGATGTGAGCTGGTAGGGGAGAGATCTTCGTGCGCACCCTAGTGTTCGAACCTCAAGGGTCTGCCGGAACCCGAAATCCGACATTTGGCGCGCCAGGTAGGGGTGCGCCGGAATCTTTCTTCCACTGGTTGTGTCTGATCTTCCGCCGTGACCATGGCTGACGCTCACCGAGCCCGCGCCAAGCGTCGGGCTGCTCTCGCCACCTGCATCACCCAGACAGCACCCGTCGGCGGACGCCCCCGTCGTTCTCCGTCGCCTGCTGCCAACGCCGCCACCGGCCCGGCGGGGAACGAGCATCAAGCCTCGTCCCCCTGCATCCTTCGGTGCGGCGCGATGGCCGCACCGCCACCCCGTCGCTGACTCCAGCCGGTTCGTCATCCCACGCCCGTCGCGCCCCCACGGACACGCATGCCGTGCTGCTCCTGGCACGTGAGCTCCTGCACTACTGCCCCGTCGACGACCTCTACGAGGACTGGCTCGCCCGCATCACCGAGCTCGTTAGCGCCGCAGGGGGCTCTCCCATGCCGTCCCTCTCGCTGCCTCGCCATCCATCCTACGCAAGAGGCGAGGAGCAGGAGGTGCCTCCACCACCTCCTACCCAAGAAGGCGCCCTGGCTCCAAGGCGCGCAGCCCCAGGTTGAGACCCGCCGCGTCCGGCGCCTGCGGCAAGAAAGGAGCTGCCAAGAGATCCCTCGCCCCCAATAAGGTGCTCGCGTGCTCCCAGCACACCCAGCACCGGTGCACCATGACCGCATCCCTGCACCGCCACGTCAAGACCCAGTGTTGCTCCAGGCAGCGGCGCGCGGGAATCCCCAGGAGCAAGCCCCACCTCAGCAGAGAGCTCCGGTGGCCACTGCAGGCTGCCGCGCTTTCATCTCCGAGCTGGGTAGTGTCGTGTGGCCTGGCCAGTTCAAACCAGACCTGCCTCCGCGCTACGACGGCACTGCGGACCCTGCGGAGTTCCTCCAGCTCTACGAGCTGGGCATTGAGGCCGCCAACGGGGACGAGAAGGTCATGGAAAATTGGTTTCCCATGGCACTCAAGGACGGTGCCCGCTCCTGAACCTGGCCCCAGGCATGATCTCCTCCTGGGACGAGATGCTCACCCACTTCATCACCAACTTCCAAGGTACTCACGACCGGCCCCCGGCTATGAGCGACCTGCGCCACATCAAGCAACAGCCGGGAGAGACCTTGCAGAAGTACATCCAGCGCTTCAACAACGCCCGCCTCAAGATTCCCAAGGTGACTGAGGAGGCCATCATTTCAGCCTTCTCCGACGGCGTGCGCGACATCAAGATGAAGGAGGAGCTAGCAATCCATGAAGACCTGTGCACATTGCTGGAGTTGTTCAACCTGGCGACCAAGTGCGCCAGGGCTGAGGAAGGGTGCCTCTCCCTCCTCAAGCTCCCGGCTGCCGACCTAGAAGAGAAGAAGCCCAAGGTCAAGGACGTGAAGCGCAAGGGGGCTGCTGTGCTCGTAGCAGAGCTAGACACCAAGCAAGGCAGGGATCAGCCTGAGTCATCTAAGGGCAGCCGGTACTGTGTGTACCACGACCTCCACACACACAACACCAATGAATGCTAAGAGCTCAGAGCCGTGCGAGATGGACGTATCGGCCGGCGCCCCGACCGCAACGACCGGGGGTATGGCCGAGGAGGAGGAAGAGGTGGAGGACGATGGGAAGACCGTGGCCCTCGCCAACGATGGTGTGACCGGTCTCGCGAGGACCGCTGGCAGGACCAGCCTCGCGAGGGAGGTTGGAGGGATCAGCCTCGTGAGGACCGCCCTCAAGGCAATGCAGGCCTCCCTCCTCTGCCACCACTTCCAAGGAGGAATGAAGACCATCACTAGGATGAGGGGGCTGGGGGCTTCCAGGAGCCGCGTGCAATCGCTTGCATCCTGGGCGGTGCTTAGGCCCCAGCCTCTCAGCGCATCTTTAAGCAGTTTGCTCGCGAGGTGAATGCAGTCCTCCCCAAGCTTGAGGCCACGCGCCCACTCAGGTGGTTCGTGTGTGCTATCATGTTCATCTCAAAGGATCAGCTAAAGTGTGAAACAAGGGCCGGAGTTCTTTTAATGCTCTGTTCCCCAGTCATCAGCAATGTGCAAGTCACCAGGACCCTCATCGACGGCGGGGCTGGGCTCAACGTCCTGTCCGTCGAGATGTTTCAACAATCTCCAAGTGCCATACGATCAGCTTCAGCCAACCAAGCCATTCTCAGGAGTCAGTGATGGTTCAACTGTTCCGATAAGGCAAGTTTGTTTTCTCGTCACCTTTGGGCAGCGCAACAATTACCGCACCGAGCTCATTGACTTCGAAGTCGCTCACATCCGCCTGCCATACAATGCCATCCTCGGGTACCCAGCTCTGGCCAAGTTCATGGTAGTGACTCACCATGTCTACAATGTCCTCAAGATGTCAGGAAGTGGTGGAATCATCATAGTGCCTTGCAAGGAAAGGGATGCAGTGTGTTCTCTTGAGCGTGCCTCCAAGCCGCGTCGATTGAAGACCCAGATCACACGAGCGGGAGGCTCCCTGAGGCGGTCCCTAAGAAGAAGAAGGCTTAACCTGGCCCAAGCGCTCGCGAGGCAGGCCCCTTCGGAGGCATCGCGGCACGATCCGCGCTTGTCCAAGGGGCACCACCCTCTATCGCATAGGAAGGCGCGCCTGCCGCCCTCCTCGGGCAGGGCTTGGGGGCTCTCTCCTGGAGGGCCACCGACCTTGCCAAGGTCACAAGGGAGGCGCTCGGGCACCACTTGGAGGCGTGCTTAAGGGCATGTTTCCCTCAGGAAGGGATAAGGCAAGGAAGGCAAAACCCCCAGGAGTTCATCGCGAGGAACATTCAAGAGCTACAGGAGTCAAGAGTCATGCGTGGCAGTCGCCGCCTACCCGCTGTAGCCCCACATTCCGGCGAGGATGGTGGGCTGTGTGTTTGCATCGACATACCGGGGCTCAACCAAGATGCGTCTCAGGAGTGCCTCTGGCCTTCACACATGGGGCACTATGAGGGTCCACCTCACAGCTATGTTTGCATGCCCTTCGGCCTGCCGAATGTGGCTGCTGCCCACCAGCGCCTGATGAGGAGCACCCTGGAAGCTTAGGTGGCTAGGCACCGCGTGTTCCTGGAGGAGATGGAGACGGGCCTTGAGGAGCCGCCCAGACCCTCAGAGCCTCCCGAGGCTCCGGGCTCCGAGGGCTCGTGAGGGTTGGCTGCTTAACCGCACGTCGATAGCTACTCCGACACTCGCTCTGCAATGGTATCAGGTGACATCTTTTCAAGTTTTATCTTCAACTGGGAGCGCCCGTAGGGCTGCATCATTCCCAGGTCGCGTGGGTCCGTCCCTGCGGCATGTATCCGTTTTGCTTATGTTTTTCATCTGCTTTGTTGGGGGCGCCCCTCGGGCTGCATTATCCCCAGGCTGCTCGGGCCAGACCCGGTGGCGTTTACTTCTCCGCATCTACCTATATGAATGGGCTCCTCCGAGCGTAACCTGGTCCTCATGATTATCATCTGCTGTTTATCGTGGACCTCTCTGCTCGCATGCAAAGCGCTTGCGCATTAAAAGGGGGGCACCTGAGCATCGCGACTCACGGGCTCTTACTGGCTCTCCAGCCCTCACCCCCTGGCCTTGACCCATGGCACCGCGACCTGTCATACCAGTGGCGGCTGAGCTCGCTCGAGGGTCGGGACCTGAGGATGTAGAGCATTTGCATCCTAACCACCCTGCAGGAACACACCATTGATAAAGGCCCAGAGCCAGACGCAACCCGCCTCGAGGTAGGGCCTCGTGAGTCCCGCGCTGGCTCACGGGTGCCTAGATACACCTCTCCTAGCCCTACCGTGCCGGCCATGTGCCAGGGCGGGGTTGTACACGCCCCGGGGGCTCCTCCCGGAGGGGAGCCCCCTCCCACGTACCAGTGGAAGCACCATGCTCCGCGCTGGCTGGCGACACTACTGAGGAGCGGCTATGCCCATACACATACGGAAGCGCTATGCTCCGCGCTGGTGATAAACAACTGAGGGCGGCCCACGGTCGTATCAACCTCAGGCAGCCCAGAGCTTAGTGTCTGGTACCATCGCAACGCCTCCCCTCGGGAGTGCCGCGCAAGGGGGCTGGACACGGGGGTTGCGCCCGGGTTACGCCCAAACGCACGCCACCTAGCTAGGTCCCTCGGACCTGGTCGTCGCGCGCCTCCCCCCGAGCGGAGCCAAGGTACGAGGAATCATTTGTGCGTCAAGGGGGACTCCTGAGCATCGCGACTCAGCAGCCTAACTGGTCACGTAACCCCTCACTCCTTAGTCCCATCCTGGTTTCCGGTCGGGGCTAACGGCGGCTGAGGTATGCGCGGGGCCGGGCCCTGCCCATGTAGAATGACAAATCCACTCCTACGCCCCCTCCCTTCCCTACTTGTTGTTTGCGCGTCAAGGGGGACTCCTGAGCATCACGACTCAGGAGCCTAACTTGCCTCGTAGCCCTTCACTCCTTAGTCCCGTCCTGGTTTCCGGTCGGGGCTAACGGCGGCTGAGGTATGCGTGGGGTCGGGCCCTACCGACGTAGAACACAAGCAAGTAGGAGGGAAACATGCAAATTCTAGGTAATTCAAAAGCAAATATTACAAGCCATAGAGTGTTTTCACAACACCAAACACAAGTTTAAACGCCTCCACGAGGCATGGTGCATGTTGCAGGAATTAAAACAAGACAAAAGACACAAGGGGATCACTTTCCAGTGGCGCTGCCACCTGAGGTGGAGTCGCGCCAGGCGGCCCTGCCTCCTGAAGCCGTGGAGCCAGCGGCGTCGCGCTTAGGCAAGGTGCTGAAGGCGCGGAACCTCCCCAGCAAAGCCTCGGCTCGGACCTTCACGGCCTCAGCAGCAGCGGCAGCAAGGTCGCCGCTCACAGGTTCCATCAGGCTGTCGAGGTCGACGTTGGGGTAGCGAAGGTAGACGTGGCTGAACATGCGCGTCAGCACTGCAGATGACAGGGTACGCGCCTCGGCCTCGGTCATGGGACCAAGGCCGTCCACGGCATCTTCAAGCGCATGGACCAGGAAGGGAAGCAGCTCGGCAGGGCCGTCCTCTTCGCCAGCCAACGGGTCCTCTAAGCCGCTCTCATAGAGCGTCTTCAGCATGGCGCGAGTCTTCTCCTCAAGCTCGGCGAAGGCCACCCGTTCCTCGGCCAGGACCTTCGCCTTGCGGTCTAGCTCGGCCCTCTCCACCTTCAGCGCCTGCTCTAGCGTGTCCAACCCACCACGATGGTCAACAAGCTCGGTGTCCCGGTCTTTGACGGCAGCCTCCCGAGCCTTCATCCCCTCCTCCTTCTCCTGGCGAATGCAAACCTCCTTCGCGAGCTCCTCGCGCAGGTCTTGAAGCTCGACCTCCAGCGCCTTGCAGCGGCCCTGGGCATCCGCAGCTTTGCCTTGGGCAACATCGCGAGCAGCCTTAGCCTGGCGGGCGGCTTGCTTCTACTCGTCGGAGCCAGATGCAGCCTACCTCAGCACCGCTCGGACAGAGGCAGCAGAGCAGGCCCAGCCGAAGGCTAACTCCAGGCGCCCGACCACCAGGCGGGGGTCCGCGCTCTGGAGATCCTCCCGAAGTCGGCTCAGTTCATTGGCGGCCTGGTCCAAGACAGCGGAGGGATCAGAAGAGACGGGAGCTGGTGGAGCAAGCAGAGAGGACGACAGCGTGATCACGGCTTGGGAGGAAGGAGCCTCCCGGGCCTTGGGCATCTCAGCAGCAGCACCAAGCCTAGGCCCCTCCAGGGTCAGCGGGGCCACCGGGGCTGACTCCTCGCGAGAGTGCCCCTGCTGGGCTCGCGAGGACGACCGGGCAGGGGAAGCACGGGCCTCGGTGCCTCCTTTCCCCGTAGAAGAAGGCGCTGCCTCGGCAGGCGAACTCGCCTCAAGGAGGGCCACAGAAGCCCCCCTCAACCTCTTCGCCTCAGGTGCCGGCCTGGTCAAGAAGTGCAGACGTCAAGTCTCGGCGGCAGAAACAAAGCAAAGCACGGAACGAGTACTTACTGGTCATCGTTCATGGTCTCAAGCAGCCTCCGGCCAAACTTGAAGCCTAAGAGCCTGCAGCTGGGGTCAGCCTTGGGAGACATGGGAGCAGAGGACGGGTCGGGAAGGCCGGAGCTGGCCTCAGACCGCCCCGGAGCCAGAGCGGATCCTGGGGGCACCAGCCCAGACCTGTCTTTCCTCGGGATGGGGGGAGAATCCACTCCTCCTTGCCCGCCGCTGGCCTCGTCGTCGTCCAACATGGAGTGGAGGGTGCGAGACCTACACCGGGGGAAGGACTCCTCCGACTCCTCGCCAGTCACCTCAGAGTCGAACTCCTCTTCCTGCTCCTCCTCCTCTTCTCCCTCCTCACTCCCGCTGGAATCGCTGGAGGACACATTCACCATCGGCAACGCCATCAGATGCCCGGGAGCCACTGCGGGCAGTAGCCCCTCACCGTTGAAGGTGGGCATGGAGTCCACCGCCTGCTCCCAGTTGTCACGAAGAAACAGGGGACAGGAGCACCGTCCGGCCTTGCCACGTCTCCCCCGACCAAGGAGTGGAGGGCCGCGACCAGATCTTCATCGGCCAGGGCTGCAGAGCTCAAGCGAATGGCAGCATCTGCTTCCCCGAGCCTCCACAACAGGAGCGAGTGCTCCCGGAGTGGAGTCACCCAGTGCTCCAGAAACTCCCTCAGGAGTGTGGCCCCGGTCAGCTTCGCCGCCCCCGGGTTGCCTGGCCTCAGGTTCGCGTCCATCCTCTCTAGCACCGCCCTCGCGCGGGGGTCGACGAGCTCCACGTGAGACCACGCATCAACGGCCTTGGGCTGCCCCGTGGGCAGCACAAGTCGGGGGTGGATGCGCCCGGCGTCCACCATGACCCACCTGCTTCGAAAGCCTTCAATCCTCTTCCCGGGCTTCGAGATGGCGTTGGAGCTAGAGTATGCGACAAAATTCGGGCATGCAGAGATGGGGCCACAAGAAACCCGGAGATAAAATTAATGGTGCAGCAAGGCCACCGAGGGCTTTATCCCAACGTGAGCCTCGCAATAGTAGGCAAAGATTGCCAGAAGAAGAACAGAGTTGGGGTGGAGGTGCAGAGCTTGCAAGTTGTACAGGCGAAGAACAACAAGGAAGAACTCAGAAAAAGGAGGCACCAGACCGGCGAAGATGGCGCTCACGAAGAGCGGGTAGAAGGTGCTCCCCTTGCCTTCAGGCTGGCGGGAGCCAGCCTTGAACACAGTCGCTCCCGCGTTGCCCTGCACCACCGTCCTCAGGCACAGGAGGACGAGATTCCTCTCCGACACGTTCAGAGGATCTAGAGCGGGGGAGTACCAGGCCTCAGTCGAAGTCTTGCGGGGCGCCATAGCTCGTCGAACGGGAAAGATTGAGGTAGATCTGGAGGATTTCAGAAGCAGGAAGGAGAAGGACGAGAAAAGGGATCTGGAGCAAGGCAAGCGAGAACAAAGCAGGTCAGTCTGGCCCGGGCACCCCTTTTTTGTCAAGTCGTGTGGTTGCCGAGGCGTCGTGGGAGAGCGGAGACACCCACGTCCAATCAACCGCCACATGGCGCCCAAGGCCGCAGGCTGTTGGGGCCTGCGACGCTTCGCACTTGCCCCTTCGCTTCTCTGCTAAGCCAAGTCCGGGCACACCTTGGGCCCGGGGGCTACTGTCGGTGTTCTAGGAACGGGGGTCCCCAGACTTGCCTGCCTGCGGCCTGCGGCGTGGCTCAAGTGGGGGCCCAATGCAGCCCAGGTCCATCAGCTCAAGCTGAAGACCCTCGCGAGGGGCCAAGCCTCGTGGGTCGGACGATAGGGAGCTTCCTCAGGAGCAGCCTCCTTAGGCAGGCTCGCGAGGAGGCAGAGAGATCAAGGCAGGGCACCTCCCGAGGGGCCCGTGACGCAAGCCATGACGATCGGAGGCCAGGTAGGTGCTAGGCGGGCGCCGGCCTGTGCAGTGTCCTTGTTTCCCTTTCGGTGCAAAGGGGGCAAGCACAGGCCAAGGCATCAGGCAAGGGTTACTGTTTTGGTGCAACAAGACCGAGACCAGCAGAACGACAGGATGGAGGTCATCCTGGAGCCCAGGGCGGCGTCACTGTCAGGGCCTTTGGTAGACGAAGACCAACTTTAGCCAGGATAAGTGTACCAGATGTTACCCTTAAAAATGGTCAATTGTTGGCGCCCTTCCCGCTCATTATTTGGGAAGAGGCCCAGGGCCTCCTCCTATAAATAGGACTAGTCACCCACAGGGTAGAGGCATCTAGAGATCAACCAGAGAGAGAGAGAGAGAGAGAAGCGAGTGAACTCACCCAAGCAGTTCATCGCACCAGCTCAAGAACAGCCCCTCGCAAGGCTGTTCTCCCTTTGTACTGTTCACTATCAGCCCCTGAGGCAATCCACCACACCACACACTGGAGTAGGGTATTACACCACAATGGTGGCCTGAACCAGTATAAATCTCGTGTCCCTTGTGTGTTCATCTTTCTTGCTTAGATCTTTGCGAGACTTCAAGACGTGAGCTGGTAGGGGAGAGATCTTCGTGCGCACCCCAGTGTTCGAACCTCAAGGGTCTGCCGGAACCCGAAATCCGACATCAGGGACCATCGCTCCCGTGTGTCCGGCTCCAGTGATATGCCCCCCTGGTCCGGGTCCCGGTGAGACGACACCTCAGTGTCGCGCCTAGACTTTGGGGAAGGGGCCTTTGGAGGTGTCTCGCTCGCCAAGGCGTCCGAGCTTAGCGAATCCTCCGATGAGGACTGTCCGGCACGAGACCTTGCCGGACTGTGCAAAATATGGCAACAGTAAAAACTACTATACCCAAAAACAATCCTGGACGCACATGCGTGTTCGGATTTCATATACTTACGACTTCTCCAGGGGCTGGGCCCTGGGATCCCACTCCGGGCTGCTATCGGCAGCCGTGGTGGATGCCTCTGGGAGGGAACATTTCCCCCTCTTGGGCGATCCGGCCTCCAGGGATGTGGAGGCCGTCCTTTTCTTCCCGCCATCAGAGTGAGGCTCGTCCTCCTCTGCTTCCTCCTCTTCGTCTTCAGAATAAGGATTGTCGCTGGAGTCTTTGGATTTGGCATCCGAAGCCTCGCGACGACGGAGGCCACTCCGGGTCTTTTTGACCTTCTTGGAGGCATCTTTCTTTGGCGCCTCGTAAGGCGCGGGGACCAACATCTTCGTCAGAAGAGGTCCGGCCGGTTCCTCTAGCAGTGGGGCCGGACAATGTATCCGCTCCACCTTCTCTATCCATCCCTGAGGTCACGATGAAACACGATTAAGATGTCTCCCTCATGACAAATCAACTGAAGCATGGATGGACAGAATGTGGCTGTAACTTACCGGGCTTGCAGAATGGGATAATTGATACCCACGGTCCTCGGCGGAGCCCGGCCACGATTTGCTGGACTTGAAGAGCACCTTCCAGATATCCTTGTGGGAGGAATCATAGAGCTCCTGAAGGGTTTGCACTAATACACTTCCGTGATGATACGTGTTTGTCATAGTAGGTCGCGCTTTTTGTCATGCATGTACATCCATGAAAAATTTATGACAGAATCAAGATAGTCATACCTATGCTATCGTAGAAGTGTTCGATGACATTACCAACATTATCATCACGGAAGTGTCCACTTCCATGACGATAAATCGCGCGTCACAGAAGTGCTTTCGTCAAGGGTGACCGACACGTGGCATCCACCGTAACGGAACGCCGTTAAGCTATCGGGTCGGGTTTTGGATCCGATAACCCGTTAACAGCCCCGACCAATGGGGATTTTCCACGTGTAAAATCATCATTGGCTGGAGGAAACACGTGTCGGCTGATCGTTGGTACAGATGTCATCCACTCATTGGACAGAAGGCGCCTATGATATGTCGACACGTGGCACGTCCAATCAAGTTTAAATGGGCCGGCCCAACTAAAGGCCCACAATATTTGGCGGGGCATAATGGGCCATCCCAGTTAAAAGCCCACGAGATTTTGCGGACTATAATGGGCTGGCCCAGCTAAAGGCCCACAAGATTTTGCGGGCAATAATAGGCCAGCCCAGGTAAAGGACCACAATATTTTTGTGTGCCATAATGGGCCGGCCCAGGTAAAGGCCCACAAAATTCTTGCGGATCATAATGGGCCGGCCCAGCTAAAGGCCCACGAGATTTCACCGACATTAATGGGCCGGCCCAGCTGTAGGTCCACAAGATTTTGAGGAACCTAGTAGGCCGGCCCATTAACTGGCTGCCATGTTTTGGGCCAAATGTCGGCCCATAATTGATCCAGTCCATTAATGGCCTGTCACGTTCTGGGCCTAGTAATGGCCCATATAAGATCCGGCCCGTTAAAAGCCTCCCACTTTCTGGGCCAAATCACGGCCCAGATCAGGTCCGGCCCTTTAAGAGGCTTTGGGCTCAATTATGGCCCATATCAGATTCGGCCCGTTGACTGGATGCTATGCTTTTGGGCCCACTTGCTAAAGGCCGATTTAGTAATTCGGCCTGATATTAGATTCGGCCTGTTAAGGGCCCATTTAACATTTCGGCCCTATATTAATTTCGGCCTGTTAAAAGCCCGTCATATAGTTGGGCCTAACTACGGCCCAGTTTGCATCCGGCCTGCTCGGAGCCGATATCTGACTGGGCCAAACAAGGACCGAGACAACTTTGGCCTGTTAAAAGCCCATGAATTGATTCGCACAATCATGGGCCGGGGTCCATTTCGGGCTGTCGCCGGCCCGTGAGCCATTCGACACGTTTCAGGCCGAGCCTACTTCTCAGCCTCCTAAAAGCCCATTGAGTTTTCTTGCGAAAAGAGGGTCGGGGGTTACTCGGCCTATTAAAGGCTCGAATCTACTAGTGGGCCAGTTTGACGGGGCGCATGATACTGATCATACATCGTGATTGCATGACGGCCCGATTATGTACCGTAATTTTACGGTTTGGCCAATTTACTGCGAAGACAGGATATATATACAGTAAAATAACTGCAACATCGTGAATAAGAAAAAACCTAGACTATACGTTAAAGAAATTACGGCATATTAAATCCATTGGGCATCAAAGTTCGCCACTATGATAATAAAGCACAAGCAGACAACATATTACATACACTGGGCATCAAAGATCGCCACCAGTGCAAATAAACACGCCGACAAAATAATATACAAAACCGACAGCACTTCAATAGTGTTCAAGAAAGGTTAGCCCTATTGGGGAGCTGCAGCGCAAGCAGCTGAGCAAGATGATGAGACTGCGCTTGTTCAACACTTATATCTTCCTCACTCTGAAAGATAAACAAGCAGACAGATGACAGGTTTTGCACATAAAAGTATCAGTGCTGACAATTCATCACATTTCTTATTGACGAATAAAGTGACACAGTTTAAAATTGCATTAACACAATATGGTATTGTTCAGGTCAAGACATGGCAGGAATTGACATTGTGAAGGAGTTGGGAGCTTCACAACACCACTAGATTACAGATAAGGAACTCATAAGTATCAATGGTTAGTGTGCTGTCAATTTATCCCATTTCTGATTGGCAAATAAAGAGACGGTTTAAATAATAGTAGAATGATATGACATTGTCCATAGTTAAGACATTGCAGAATATGACATTGTGCTGTAGTGGGTAGGTTCACCACACCACTGGATTACGGATGAAGAACAGAAGCATACATGCAGTGCAAAAGAAGATCACTTGCTCTGTATAGTTTAATTTACATGGTATGAAGAAGGAACTTGGTTGTACAACTGAAAACTTAAATTGAGAAGGACAAACTTTTGTTTATGAACTACATAATAGACTTTAAACGTGCGATTTGATGCAAACACCAAAAATAAACAGCTGTTGCAGTCATGCCTAACCAAATATACACAACAAAGTTTGAAGGCTTGAGAAGGACAAACTTACATTACTGGTGAAGACAGGCTCTATAAAGCCCTTATCCATGCTAATGGGGGGCAATTCAAGAAGTTTAGCACAGAATGTTCTTCATAAGCATTGCCTTTATTCTACATTTTGTTAAGAGTAAATATAGATGTGATAATATACGAAAAATGGAGAATATTTAAGATAAGATGAAGAGTGATGCTACATAACCAAGTAGCTATAAATGTATGTGCAGCAATACAGGCAAAAGGCACAGCCAAGAGCAATGCACAGCTAAACTTCTTCGTTCGGCAAGGCCCCACAACCACCCGAGCCCCTTGGATCGCACCGGCGAACTCCGACGAGCTCTGAAAAATCGACTGAACCAATTTTGAAATTTAGTCTACTGTGATTTAACTAGTGTGGAATATAAAAGGGGAAAACCATAAGCATCGGGAGTATAGTGTTGAGCCTGCCATGGCGGATCTGAAGGTGCAAACCGGACAAAGGCAACTTCGCAACCAAGACAAGAAATTAGAGTAAAGCAGTGGCGATCTATTTTCTTGCTGCGATAAATAAGTTGGGCAGATACGAAAGAGTACCGCCTCTGGTGCGGCGCCGTGTACACATCTGGTGAGAATTCGACGGTGTTGCGGTAGCGATGGCTGTCGGTGGCGTGGAAGCAGATCTAGGAGGGTAGACGATGGCGGCGGGGCACGGTGGACGAGACGGTCATAGGAGCGGCGCCGGCAAGGTGGACGACGGCGGGGATGAAGCGAGAGGACAGGATGCAAGGATCCCGGTCCGAAGGCATGGATGAGAGAGGTCGATCTCTTGTAATGGACGGCGGCGTCGGGGTATCAGCTCCGGCATGGTGGAGGAGGACGGCGGTGGATGGGGTGGTGGACGGCAGCGGACGGAGGAGGGTGGGGTGGAGAGGGTGTTTTGGCGCCCACGGAGTATGAATGGGGAAAAGGAAGGTAGAGAGGAAGGGGGGGACCATGTAGTCAGGGCGCGCTTGTCTCAAATGCGAGGAAATTTACAAACTTAGCCCCCGTTTCAAATTTCTACTACATCACAGCAACATTAGTCGGTTGGGGATTGGACGGTAATCTTGCATACACCGAATATTTGCCGACAAGAGTTTGTTTTTGGCGCCCACCATGTATGAATATGAATCAGGGAGGGAGTCGATTTCGGCCGAGGGCACACTGTGTTTTTGCGCCCACCGTGTATGAATCCGGGTGAGAGGCGGTTACGTCACGTTTGGGTGAAATTACAAACCTACCCCTATCGAAACCTATAGAAATCCAGCAGATAGGCTTTGCGCGACAGGGATAGGCAGTAGTGATTTCCATCTCGCAGATTTTGGTTTCGGGCGGTTACTGCGGCTTTCCCCGCTTCGTTCAAATTTTGCACAATGCACGTTTACCGTGCCAACTCAATTCGAATCCCGTTTGTATTCTACTATTTCTTTTCGGGCGGGATCCATTTTCAATTGGAATTACATTCTATATACATCATTTTTTTACATATATTCTTTCAAAAGAACAACACCATTTATACATAAATATGGTTTACAAATGGCATGATCTCAGATTCATAAGGTTGTATCCATCAATTTGGATTTTCAAATATTTGAAACCATTTTATGTTGAAATCCAATGTATGCATTCCTCGCTAACTGTCTCCAATTAATGTGTGTTTCATGTGGTTTTTTTTAACTTCTCAAACATGTATAATGTGTTTCACACACGCAACATATAGTGTAATCCCGTTTAGACACTAATTTCATATTAACCATGCATTGTTTGTAATTGAAGAATCTATGGATCTCCAATATTGATAAACTATATAACATTACACGTGTGCCCAAATTCAAATGAATATGCATGTTTGATACACCAATTTGCGTTATGATATTATCGATGTTGTGATCTCCAGTTTAAATATTTGAATCCCCTTTAATCCAGATATTCGTCTCATATAGCTATCACTCATGCTTATATAGGACTATCTCTCTGGACTTATACGCATTCATCATCTCTCAGGCATCTCTCGTGCTACCTGTATGTCGACAATGATCTTTTATCTTCGTAACACACTGACGATACTCTCTCCATCGACCTTCATCACTCTATCTCTCTCTAAGTATATCACGCTCCCTACTATGTGTCTCTAGCTATGATTCTCCATGTGGAATCTCTTTCTCTCACACAAACACAAAACTTTGTCCCCCGGGGTCTCATTTCTCTCAACTATTCCCATGTGTGCCACTCGCACACCCCTCATACAGAGATGTCTTTCGCTCCTTAGATATGAGAACCTACGACTCTTCCTCTTCAATATCTCTTTCTCACACACAAACACAAACTCTGTCTCCCAGGGTCTCATATTTCTCCATTGTTCTCTTGTATGTCGCTCAAACACACCCTCTCTAGCATCTCCATCTCTGTATCTATCTGTAGTTTCTCCGTCAACATTTATTTCTCGCACGGTGTCTTGCTTCCTATCACCCACACTATATATGTCTATCCATACATATGCATTTATAGGTTGATCTCTTTTGCACAATCGTTGCGCCTCACCCCCTCTGCTCGCCATAGATGCATGCTCCAGCCCACGCCACTATCTCTTAAAGACAAAAACACATGCTCAATTGTCGGGCCTTCTTCCCTGCATTCTCACATGCATGCATATTGTCATACCGATCCGTCTCTCCCATATCGTTGATCTTAGGACTTATGTCTTCTTTCTTTTATCTCGATCATGCGCGCGCGCACACACACACACATCCCACGTATACATGTATACCTCTCACACATGCACGTTCAAGGCCTCTATGTCTCCATACATAGTTAATTACCCTCAATCCTAACGCCACATCAAATCGTTCTCCTCTTTTGTGCACATAACTTTCGACTGGATGGGCAAAACACACACTCGCACTTAATAATCTCCT
>NC_041389.1:315925248-315978945 GCF_002162155.2 Triticum dicoccoides | reverse complement strand
TCTCTCTCTCTCACACACACACACACACACCACACACACTAAGACTCCATCTCACACACACATGCTCTAGGCGAAGCATTTGTTCCTACCACCCTTCATCCAACCTTACCCGTATGATAAACAATCACCTTTATTTACTTGCATAACATGGACAGATTCCACTTTACTTTAGTAGTTAGCAAACTTATCATCTGTATACCCTTATAAAAAAACAAGTTGGCGATGATGGTGTGCCTGCCATCTTGTAATACAGACCATATGATCTATATCTGACGGATAGGAAGCAAACTATGATAATTTTACAAAAGATACCCACACCTCTCTCCACATCATTATCTCCTGCAACCTCATTGCTCAGCAATTAATAAAGGAATAAGTATATGGAACAATCTAGCATGCATGGTGGTCGCTGCCGCCTGCCGGCGCCATCCATCCCCATGCCTCCGCCCATTCCGACCACCAGTCACCACCACGCTCCACTCCTCCTCGCCTTATCTCTCATCTTTCATTTTTTCGATGACATTCTCGAGATACCAGCTTTCCGATAAAATTCTCGAGATATCATTAGTTTTTACACATGGGATTACTCCTGCATGGCTCAATCACAACAGGTGTTTTGTAAAAAAATGCATATTGATGTTCCGTGCAATGCACGAGAATCTTGCTTGTAATTATATAACGCAAATCACGAGGAGGAAGTGACATTTTTTGACACAACCACGTTAACATGGCCACGTAAATCACGAGCAGGAAGGAGAAGGGAAGCGGGCTGTGGAGTAACATTTTTACCACAATTTCTTAGGAAACTGAGTGCAATAATTGAGTAGTTTTGCAAACTACCATTACTACTACACCTGAAATGGTTCAAAACCTATACCCCCTTGCCAGCGCGTGCTTCCCGCGTGAAACGATCAGCGTCGCCTGGAGCGCCAGTGACGCATTAATGCCCGGCCAGAGCAGAGGCGACCTCTCACTGGCGCCGGCTTCGAAGTGGCGTGACGGCCGACAGAGCGCCGCTTCCCGGTGCACACGACTGCTCCGCGTCGAGACTGGCCATAGACCCTGTTTGGATCAATGGGTTAGAGTTAGTTTTAGCTAGTTGGGGCTCAAATAGCCCTAAAGTATCCAAGCATGAGGGTTTAAATTGAAGCAAGTTGCACCAAACCCACCAAAAAAACTATCCCACCCAAGAGGTGCTAACTGGAGATAGTTCTCATTGGGACCACTGAAAAATCACTTTTCTCTCTCCATGAAGTGCATTTATTGTCAATCTAACCCTGTCACCCAAACACCTCTTTGGCTACAGTTAGTTCAGGGTTAGTCATGAGTTAGTCTAACCTGTAGCTAAGTTAGAGTATCAAACAGGAGCAGTATAGGACATGCAAGTTGCTCAAAGCATACAGGCAAATTCGTACGTGAAAGGATTTTTTTTCTTTTTTAAAACGGAACGTGAAAGGATTTTTTATAGAATGCTCTTGGCATGTCGCTAACATGTGATAGTTAACCAACCTCGATAGACGGCAGAAACGCCAGCCCGCCGCACTTTGATAGAGACGAGGAGGGAGAAGCGATACATGTTGCTGGATTACTAGAGATAGGTGTCGCACGGAAGCCAAGAAATATGGTGATAGCATGGGTTAGCCATGTACTAGTATGATGTAACTACACTGGGCTGCCGTGTTTCGTACTCTTCCAGTCCACTATGGAGATGATTGGTTAATTTTATATCGCTGAATAATATTAAATATTATGAGTGCAGACGCTCCACGACGAGGTTCCTTCCTTCTCGGTCGTCCGGAATCTATGTTCTTCCACTCTATTTTTTTACGTGAGCTTTGTTCATCCTTTTGCCAACACGCGAGACATCTAGCATCAAGGCGCACGTGTTATGCAACGATCGTTCCATCTATATGAAGAACACGTGGCACTGGAACTACGAGACGGACATGTACCCAGGAGTGGACGTATGAACCTGAGTAATGTAGCGCAGTAAGTGAAGTAGAAAGGCACAAATGGTATGAACATGCGTGGCATACAGGGTGTGTTTGGTTGCGTTCTCGTCTCAGCATAGTTGTTCCCTCTTCATGCATGCTCAACTCAACACCCCTCTTCATGCATGCTCTCTTCATGCATGCTTCTAGTGTATTTGTGCTAAACTAGTGTGGACTCATGCACCCTCCATACACTCTACCAAACACCCAAAAGTAGGTTGAGAAGGGAACTCTTGGGCGGCATTTGTCTCTTACTATGTACTACCACTAAATGTTGTACGTGCAATGCACGGTGATGTTATGGAGTACGTGTCTAAGTACTCTACTACTACTATATTAGTTGGAGGCACATATTAACTTTTATATTTGTTTACGTGTATGCCCCGAGACCTTCCAACTAGACGTGTCTTTCTCTCCAGGTCGCACTTTGTATCGTTCATACAGCTAAGTACTACTACGTGTGGTCTCCGACCCAGAAGTGGAAGAAGTGGAGACGCTCTACCACGCTGTTTTTTTACGCTGGGCTCTACCATGATGTTCATGTCCCACTCCTTTCGCTGACGTGTGGGACATCCAGCACGTGCCGTGTTTGGCACCCTTCATCGTAAGAGTTGAAACGCTAGCATTCATCCGAAACAAAAAATAATTATAAATCGGTAGTGATACTATTTTTTTGTGAACCAATCAGCAGTGATACTACCACACGGTTTCCTTGCTCCTCGATATCAGAAAGAATACTTCCGTTCGCCAACATGTGGGACGTCGACCATCTTGGTCCACTTGCCATGCACGCAGAACTACAAGGGAGAGTCACCTAGGTCGTTGTGCCGCAGTAACAATGACTAATGAGCCGTCAAATCACAGGCCCACTTCCCACTTTGAAGTTGCTCGGATGAAGGAACCATCATGACTTCGTTGAATTCCGCTTCTTGAAGAAAACTACTGTACCAACAGTAATGCTAGCTACAGTATTTACTCCAACAAAGGCCTCCTTTCGTTCATAGGATAGGAATATGAAAATCATAGGAAGTGAGATGACATGCATCTCAACTCCTATAGAGAAAGAGATGCCATTTGATGCATAGGATAGGAATTTTTCCACTTAGTCTAGGCTAATGTACTGGTAATTTGCTCTAAAAACTACAGTAGTAACTAGTAGTACTGGTACATGCTCGTACTCAGACACAGACACACACACTAACTACTAGTACTACGACTTCTCACATGCTGTCTAGACGCTGCCGTTCTCCTTCCTGGCTTTGTCGGCGACACCCCATCGTGCTTGGATCTCCGCCGACCTCTCCGCAGCAGCGCGTGTGTCCTTTTCTTTCTTGTGGCGACGGGCCTCTCTTTTCTTGAGTGCTTTCTGACTTTTCCGCTCCCTCTGTGCGTCTTTGGCCGCCTCTTGCTCTACCGCCCATTCGGCCTTGGCATCTTCAAATTCCTCCCACATAGTTGTGAGGTCGCGAGCGGCGATGAACTCGGCACGGAGGGATGCCATCGCTTCTCTACCATTTTGTGTGCGTACGTGGGCGGCGAGGAACTCGGCACGGCGGGATGCCATCGCTGCCTTATCGGTTAGTGTGCCGCGCGGTGGCATGAACGATGCTTGGTGAGAGAGCTCTGGGGTGGAGTGGCCGGACATCCGTATAGTGCATTGGTGTTTCAAGAGCTCAAGGACAGAAGACGAAGCAAATTAGGATTCCCCTTCAATCCTGGTCATTTATTACCGAGTAAAATGCATTGTCGGTCATCGAACTTGTCTTGATAGCTCACTTTGATCATTGTATACAAGATATGGTGATTATACGGTCGCTGGCTCAGCGTATAGCTCCAAATTTGTATGGTTGACCAGTCAAACAGTCCACATGCACCTGAAACGGTCACCGTCTCTCCAGAATGTCAATGCCGCATTCAATGGACTTAACTGCAGGTGCAATTGGTGTGTCACTGATATGCGGGCCAGACGCCCTTTGGGCCCACATGTCAGACACCCAAATGCATCTGCAGTTAAGTCACTGAAGCAGCGTCCGCATTCACGCCCGACGAACCTACTTCGGCGCCAGTTGTCCATCTGTCTGCCACGGCTCATTGCCATTCGCCCGCTATATTAACTTGAGCCCAAGCTCCCAGCCATAGCCAAAGACCCACACTTATTCTCCTCCAATCCCTTCCTTCTGTCGGCACCACTTCAACCATGGCCTCGTGGTGCTCCGAAGCTCTCTTGGACGTACTGCCGCAGGAGCAGATGAGGGACATCGGCGGCTCCGCTCCGGGCGCGCTCCAAAGCTCTCTTCGACATACTGTCGCAGGAGCAAACGAAGGAGATCACCGGCACCCCCCGGGCCGGCCTCCGCCGCCATGACCATGAAGCCGTCGCGCGTGCGCGGGTGCAGCCGGCAGCGAGGAAGAGTAGTACACGGTAGGTCGCCGACGCTCTAGTCCCGGGAAGGCCACCGCTACTCCACTCAGTCGATGCCAAGCTTGGTGGGGTAAACATCGGCGGCCGATTAGCCGCTTGACGGCGACGTGGAGGCGGAAATCTTCATAACCTTGTGCTCCGGCCGGAGGAGGAGGTTATCGAGGCGGATGAGGAGGAGGCAAAGGCAATGGTCGGCTTTCTCGGGTTCATGGCCGGACTTGGTGGTCGGGCGCCGGCGATCGTTTAGATTAGGTTTACAGTAGGTTTAGTACGGTTTGTGTGAAATATGTAATGAATTCCGTCCAGTTTGTAGGAAAAGTTTTCGAAATGTAATGAATTTCATCTGGTTAATTTGAAATTTGCTTTGTTTGCACGAATTTCGTCCGGTTAGTTCATATAGTTGTCGAAAGGTATGCGGGCAACATCGGATGGCATCCATAAGTGTCCTCGGACAGATGCCTGTGTAAATTTGTGGGCCAGCACTGGAGATGCCCTAACTATCATGCTATAATCGCTAACAATCCTCCATTATTTGGCAGGGAACAGTTATCCCTCGATCAAAATCAGATCTGCGTTGTTTCGCACTCCTCCCGCGTACGAGTGTAAACTCTTGCTTGCATAAAAATGGAGCAAGTGGACGGCACTGTAGCACGTTATATCACTCGAACTAGCCCGCCTAACGAGCGGGAAATCACGGCCCTCGTCATTTTGTTCTGGATTTCTATCGGTCGATCACACGAAAATGTTATGCTTCGCAAGTTCTAAAGGAAAAGGCGGCACACTTACGACTCGTACGCGTCGCAACCCCGACAGTCCGGCTCGCACGCCGCTCACCAAAGGGGACACACGTTGTATTGCAATTTCACTGACATGTGGGACCGTAATTGAATAAACCGTTGATAGCCGAAATCTAATCGCTCGGCGGGCGTCGGCTGAGAAGAGAGAAACGGGGGAGGTAGAAGAGATCGCCCGCCCTCCGCGCACGGACTCCAAGAAATATATGGTGATAATGTGAGGTGGGCCATGCTGGTGTCTGGACCGCTTCCGGAGCCCGCTCTCACCGCCCTGGCCCCTCAAGATGCCAGCTGCCCGCTGCATGCATAGCAATTAGTCCCCGCTTATGTGGAGGAGAGAGAGGCATTGACAAAGTCAAGGAGTAACAGTGGAGACAATAGCTTTCATCAAAAACAAACAATGAATACTCGTTGCTCGTCCTCTATATCGGAAAGAATACTTTCATTCGCTGACATGTGGGACGTCGACCATCCTGGTCCACCTGCCATGCACAAAATTATCCTGGTCTACCCCTGTCGGATCGCAGGCCCAACCTTTCCCACCGTAAGTTGTTCGGATGAAGGAACCATCATGACTTCGTTGAATTCCGCTTCTTCAAGAAAACTTACTGTACCCGCAATACTGCTACCACACGCGAAGACTGGACGACACTGTACCACGTCATATCACTGAAACCCACTAGGCCAGACTAGCCCGCCTAGGTCATCTATTTTGGAACGGAGGGAGTACATCTCTGCACTGCTATGATTTTGTGTTGCACGTTCTCTGTACTTTTGCTATGATATTCCTACCCTATGAACCAAATGAGGCCTGAATGTATGTCGACTATTGTTTGATCGATCGCTAAGCCTACAATTTTAGGAGCTAGGGCTATTGGTCGATCGACATGGGATAAGTATAAGCGTATCACGAGCTCATCAGCCCCAACGTTTCTCTTCGGTGAGTGTTTTGCAAGTACTATAGATCGCACAGTAGCTAGCCTACTAACACCAAGAATCATCAAACAAGCCCTGCTGATATGATAAACAGTTCAAAGTTACATCTAAGCATGCCATATATTACATCAAAAGCTGGTGAGGATACATCTGTTTCCATAACTCGGAGAGGGTTCGCATGATTCATCGCATGATTCACTATCAAACAAAAGTAGCAAGATCCGCCCACACAAGACAGTGCACTAGCCCTAAGATGGTTTGATAACACGCATCGTTCTGGTAATTAAACATAGGGCAATGCAAACTACCCTGAAGGATTAGCGCGACCAACTATTTCTTGTCATCGATCTCTCGGGCAATGACCACAGCACGAACAGCGGCATGGGAATCGATTTCTGGGGCGATGTCCACAGGACTGACCGCGATATCAGAATCAATCTCTGGGGCGATGCCCACGGGATGGACAGCGGCATCGGAATCGATCTCCGGGGCGATGCCAACAGGACAGGCCGCGACATCCGAATCATCAAGGACAACCACCGGCACCTGCACAACACTAACATATTAGCAAGCACATTGCAAATAATCAAAAAGCAAGCACATTGCAAATAATAAAAAACCACAACTATGGTAATAAGCCATTATTTTTTACCTTGTGCAGCTCACCGGGGGATCTCATCCCTCCGGGGGCCATCTCCTCGTCCTCGATGGGGCCATCACCTTGCCAGGGGAATACTGCTTCTCAACGGTGACTATCTCCTCAAACTCGGTCTTGAGCCTCACATAGGTGGCAATGAGAGCTCCTGGGGTAGGCACGGTGGGGCCCTTGCTGTTCTTCCAACTTTCTTTGAGGAGTTCATCCGCCAACGTCCTCAACTCTTTGGCCAGTGCTTGTTTCTTGGAGTTCTTTGTCTCCATGGGTTGGCCCGTCAACATGGTCAACTCATTGGTCGGTGCCCGCTTCCTGGAGATCGCTGTCTCCAGTTGGTTGTCCGCCGGCAACTCTTTCCCTAGTGCTCCAGGATCCATCAATGAACTGACAAACAAAAAGCAATCAAAAGGAAACCACAATCGCAATGAAAACGGGAAAAGAATAGGATGTGAGAATCGGTTGGTGCTTCGCAAAAAGAAGATTATTGGAATGAAAATATAGCAGCATAACTGATTCGCCCACCTTTCCATCGTCAGTAGAGAAGAAAAATGGCAGAAGTGAGTAGCCTGGAGTGAGGTTTTCTTCAAGAAAGGGAAGAAAGGGCTTGAACGAGCGTTCCAATGAAATGATGGTTGCTTCGTCCAGTCCAACTTGGAGGCCACCTTACCACTGCTGGTAAAGGTGTGGGTTTTGTGATATGACGGGTCATGACGGCCACACCGGGGTGACAGGTGAGTCTCGACTGTAGAACCTCGCTGTGATTTGGTGGATGGCACGCTGGCCCGAATGCTTTGAAATGTCATTAACTTGATTTTAGTCTCTTTAGTATTTGGATGCAAGCATGGATGAGGCTAACAAGTTTTAGTCCCACTACTTTTAGTCATGAGACTAAAACGTATCAAAGCACTATCTCAGGCTGGTCATAGTGGGGAGTAACTTAGACTAGTGTCATGCATATGACACTAGTGTAAGTTACTACCTCCATAGTGCAAAGTAACATAGTAGTAGTATCATAGATTGCTTCATTTATTATCTCATAGACTCATTTTGCCTCGGAAAGCGTTATGTTACAGTAACATATTATGTTACCACAAGCACCTCTTTCCTCATTAAATACTTGCCACATAAGCAAAATTGTCTTGGAATGTGTTAAGTTACTACCTAAGTTACTCCCACTATGGCTAGCCTCAATATTGTGCACCACGACCAAGGTGGAGAGGAAAACGAGAGAACTACGTAAGTAATGCATGAGTTTAATTAGGGTAGTTTTGTAAAGTACGAGATACATTCCTCCAATCGCAAAATGCCTTGGTTCATGAGATTTGAGATTTGAGCCCTATAAACCGGAGGGGAGGGGGTACTGCACACGGTGTAGTCTAGTCACTTGTTTTTTTAGCCGAAGTCTAGTCACTTGTTGAAATCTCTAGAAAGGAAAATACTCCTTTCCGGTTTACAGGTCTGTACTACTCCCTCCGTCTAGGTGTGTAAGTCATCTTACGAAAACTAAATAGTCCCAAAACACTTAGGCGCGGTGCATTAACTTCTACCTTGTTTCTTGTTTCTTGACATACGTATCAACCAATAAGAGATGAGAGGTGTGCATGCTTTTAATGACTTGCAATGGCTAGTTCATTGCATGGAATGCTATTAATTAGCAAATAAACATTGGTGACCCCAGGAGGAAACAGTGCTAAGCGTGTGGACCTATGCAGAATGAGTATCAACCAATGGATAATGGAGTTTAATTGTTAAACAATAGCAATTTTGTCTCATGCAAGAGCCTGGCTAGTACTCCAAGGAACCGCACCACGTGAGCGTTCGCAACTGCCACGTTTGGTTTGCACTTGGCTCTTCGCCTCTTCGAGAAGACGAACAATGATGTTACTCCTACTTCTACAGTATCGAATCCACTACTGCATGTCCGTCCACCTCGTGCGGGAGGGATAGCGTGTAGCGAAAGCTTCTACTTACTGCTCCTGCCTTTGCGTTCATGACAGGTAGGCCCAATAGGTGGTTGGCCCACCTGTCATGCAGCCAAAGGCAGGTGCAGTTAAGGCACCGGAGCTCAGTCCGCGAGGGAGAGGGCGTCGTAGTAATCAAATTTCTCGGGCTTGTACGAGTTGACGCGACACATCAAAGCACTGCATTCGATAAAACTCTTTTTACACATTTCAAATGGGCTACTTCGTATGTAGGAGTAGACATATTCTGCTTCGTATGTACTCCCTCCGTTCCAAAATATAAGTATTTTTAGAGATTTCACTATGAACCACTCCTACATACGAAACAAAATGAGTGAATCTACACTCTAAAAAATGTCTATATACATCCGTATGTAGTTTGTAGTGGAATCCCTAAAAATACTTACATTTAGGAACGGAGGGAGTGGTCACTTGTTGCAATCTCTAAAAAGACTTATATTTGGAAACGGAGGGAGTACAACGCATGCATGCATGCCGTGACTTTCCTTTTGATACTTGCATGTGTTGATTTGATGCACCTTGCCAAATTTTGACTATAAATTTAACTAACCAAATTTCCATGCATGTCACAAAAAATCACGGGGCTGTTTGGATTGTGACTATGTTTGTCTTATGTTGCCACATTATTTTTCCCACACTTGCCACACTTGCCTAACCTGAGTTGCTCAAATTGTTAGACACACTTTGGCTTGCCTAAGGGAATCTTGCCACAATTTTTGTGTCTATGACATGTGGGGTTCACTGCTAATAAAAATTTCTTGTCTTAGGTGTGGCTAATAAAAAAGACTTATATTTAGGAACGGAGGGAGTAGAAAATATAAATAATAATGCATGTTGGGGCAACCCACGTTTCTGCTAATTTTAGCCGTGGGCTTGTTCACAATTTTTATGAGGGGGTGGTTGTTCATTTAATGGAAGGACTTGTAGTACTACCAGACTTGAATGATACAAAGTGCAACCTGGCACACCGTAACACCACTTGGAACAAGTGGGTAGCTATCTCAAAAAACAATCAACAACTAAAAAAAACCACGACCTGGCATGTAGTATAGTACACAATTTTAAACGATTGTTTTGATGGGGTGAAAAAGGAAAACTACCCCACTACTTATATATAGGTCGGAGCCTCCGCGCTTGCTTGCTAGGGCTGCTCTATTCACACACTCTCATCCTCTCCAGATCTAAACAAGATAGGGGTAGTAACCCTGTCTTTCTCCCTTCAAAAAACATTGGCTTTCTATCCTCACCGCTGGTTACAGATCCGAACGTATCCCCCTCCGCCGGTGAAGGGGAGGAGGGGCAGCATTTAGGTTGTCGTCGACAGTGAGGGAGGAGACCCACTGCCGGCCGCACCGAGCGCCGGCGCGGGAGGTCCTCCGATCCCTTCGTCGTTGCCTGTGGGCGGATCCGGCCTCCCGCCGCCCACCTATCCACATCCCGACGACCTTCAGGTATATCTTCGTTCGAAACCGCCTTAGCTCTATTTCCCCAGCTCACTATGTTGCTGCATGTGCATCATTTTCTACCTCTCAGCCCCTCTCGATCAGATGGTCCAACGTCACCTATTTTTTTCTTCTATTGTTAGAGGTAAAGCTACTTCATGGAGTCGAATCTTGTACTCCCTCCATTCGAAAATACTTGTCATTGAAATAAAGTGGGGGTGGGGGAATTTAGTATATACATCGGAGTTTGTACAAACAGGAAGGAAAGGGGATGAAAGTAGTACAGACTGGTCATCCAACCGGTCTCTTGGTCGAAAAGGGAAATATAGGGGTAACGCTGTACACAGTGGTATGACCAGGACTAGATTTGCTATCCATACATAGGAGTAGGTGGCTAGAGTGAACAAAAATGGACCAACATAGATATGTTTGTCGGCGTTCTGGGAACGGGGGTCCCCAGACTTGCCTGCCTGCGGCCTGCGGCGTGGCTCAAGGGGTGGCCCAGCATGGCCCATCTCCATCAGCGCAAGCTCAAGACCCTCGCAAGGGGCCAAGCCTCGCGGGGCGGATGACAGGAGGCTTCCTCAAGCACGGCCTCGTCAGGTTGGCTCGCGAGGAGGCGGAGAGATCAAGGCGGGGTACCTCACGAGGTGCCCATGACGCAAGCCATGACGACCAAGGGCGCCAGGCGGGCGCCAGCCCGCGCAGTGTCCTTCTTTCCTCTTTGGTGCAAAGGGAGCAAGCGCAGGCGAGAGCATCAAGCAAAGGCATCCATTTCGGTGCAACAAGACCAAGACCAGCAGAACAGCAGGATGGAGTTCATCGTGGAGCCCAAGCCGGCGTCACTACCAGACCCTTTTGCAGGCGAGGACCAACTTTAGTCAGGATAAGTGTACTAGATGTTCCCCTTCAAAATGGCCAATTGTTGGCGCCCTTCCCGCTCAATATTTGGGAGGAGGCCCAGGGCCTTTGCCTATAAGTAGGACTAGCCACCACAAGATAGAGGCAAGGGGATCCTCACCAGGAAACCAATAGAGAGAGCGACTGAACTCCCCCCAGTAGTTCATCGCACTAGCCAAGAACAGACCCTCGCGAGGCTGTTCTTCCTTGTATTGTTCATCATCAGCCCAAGAGGCAATCCACCACACCACACACTGGAGTAGGGTATTACACCACAATGGTGGCCTGAACCAGTATAAACTCCGTGTCTCTTGTGTTGTTCCTTTGATTGCTTAGATCCTAGCGAGGCGGCGAGGCGCAGGCAGTAGAAGGCTAGATCTCCGCGTGCACCCCAGAGTTTGAACCTAGAGGGTCTGCCGGAACCCAAAATCCGACATTTGGCGCGCCAGGTAGGGGTGCGCCGGAGCTCCTCCTTCCGCCGACCCGCTCTCCGCCGACACCATGACTCGCCCTGTGATGAGCGGCACGCCGTCCGCTCCGATCGTTAGCACTAGCGCGGGGGACAGGGGGCTCCAAGCCTTGGCCCCAGCCTTGCGGCAAGTGCGGTGGCCGAACAAGTTACCGGCGGCTTCCGTGGCCCCTTGGGAAGAGCTCCACAACCTCTTCCTTGCCAGGCACGATGCACCGGCGCCCCCGGTCATCACGGCCCTCGTGAGCGGCTCGCAGGCGCCACCTTCGGGCCGCCATGTCAAGCCGTTCATCCGCCAGGTCGGTGCCACTTCCACGCGGCAGGGGGCTCCCTCAGGTCGGTCGGCGCCCAAGGCCGATCTAGCCTTTAGCTCGAAGGACCACCCCTCCAACTCGGTCTGCTCGGGCGCACTCCCGATGCTATGCACTCCCACCATCTGCCAGGTGGCCGTCACCAGGACTCTCATCGACGGCGGCTCAGGCCTCAGCGTGCTCTCGATCGAAGTCTTCATCCTCCTCCACATACCGCCGGAACGGCTTCGGCCCAGCCGGCCCTTCGTGGCTGTCGGGGGTGGGTCCTCCAGCTCCCTGGGGCAGATCCATCCCCCGATAACCTTCGGCACCTACGACAACTTCCGCACGGAGGTAATCGACTTCGACATCGCCCCCATCAGCCTCCCATACAATGCCATCCTCGGCTATCCGGCGCTGGCCCGGTTCATGGCTGCGACTCACCCGGCGTACAACCTCATGAAAATGCCCGGGAGCAGCGGCATCCTCACCTTGTGCGGAGACACCGGGGATGCGTTGCAAGTGCTCAAGCTCGCCTTCAAGGCGGCGGCAGCGGCGCAACCTGCCGACTCGGACGCCCCTAAGCCCAAGGGGGCTGCGCCGGCCAAGAAGAAGCAGTTGTTCACCCAAGACAAGGAAGAAACCAAGAAGATGCTGGTTGACGAAGACGGATCCACTGACGCCACCTTCACCATAGGCGCCAACCTCAAGCCCGAGCAGGAGGAGGCCCTGGTCAAGTTCCTGCGCGTGAACAAGAAGGTATTCGCATGGGAGCCCGATCAGCTGGCGGGGATCCCTAGAGGCGTAATCGAGCACCACCTCAATGTGTGCCCCAATGTCCGACCCATGAAGTAAAAAGCAAGGCGGCAGTCCACGGAAAAACAGGCTTTCATCGTCCAAGAGACCCGCAAGTTGGAAGCTGCAGGGGTCATTCGCGAGGTTCGGTACCCGGATTGGTTGGCCAACCCAGTCGTTGTGCCAAAGAAAGGGGGAAAGGAACGCATGTGTGTCGACTTCACCAACCTCAACAAAGCTTGCCCACAGGATCCGTTTCCACTCCCCCGCATTGATCAGATCGTCGACTCCACCACCGAGTGCGACCTGTTATGTTTCTTGGATGCCTTCTCTGGGTATCACCAGATCAAGATGGCGGTAGAAGATGTGGGAAAAACGGCCTTTCTAACCCCGTGTGGGGTGTACTGCTACACATGCATGCCGTTCGGGTTGCGCAATGCAGGGGCGACCTTTCAGCGGCTGATGCACATCGCCTTGGGCCCGCAGCTTGGGAGGAATGTTGAGGCTTACATCGATGATATTGTGCTGAAGTCTCACGAGGCCAAGACCCTGATACAAGACCTGGAGGAAACCTTCGCGAGCCTCAACACCGTGAGCCTGCGGCTCAATCCAGAGAAGTGTGTGTTTGGGGTCCCCTCAGGCAAGCTCTTGGGCTTCCTCGTGTCCCACCGAGGCATCGAGGCTAACCCAGAAAAGGTCAAGGCGGTCGAGGACATGAGCCCGCCAAAGACCCTTAGAGAAATGCAGAAGCTTACTGGGTGCGTGACAGCACTGGGACGCTTCATCTCCAAATTGGGGGAGCGAGCGCTGCCTTTCTTCCAGCTGATGAAGAAAAAGGGACCCTTTGAATGTACTGAAGAGGTCGACAAGGCGTTCCAAGACCTCAAGAAGTACCTAACCAGCCCTCCAGTAATGGTGGCCCCGCGCCCTCAAGAACCCCTGGTGCTCTACCTTGCAGCCACTCCCTACTCCGCCAGCGCAGCCCTGGTGGCGGTTAGGGAGGAGCGTCGGAGCAAAGCCACGGTGTCTGCCCGAGTTGATACGAAGCGTGAACAAGGAAGACCCACAGAGACCACTGCCGCAGCCGAGAAGGATCAGCCGCCGCTGGGGAACACACTCGAGACAGCGGAAACCCCTCCCCCTAGCGACCGGCCGCTGGGGGCTCCCCTGTCCCAGGAGGCGCCACGGTCTCCGGAGGGAGCCATCGACACCAGTGTTCCCAACCTCGTTGAACATCCTGTGTACTTCGTCAGCACAGTGTTGCGGGACGCAAGGGCGCGGTACCTCATGCCTCAGAAACTTCTCCTCGCGCTATTGGTGGCCTCGTGCAAGCTCCGGCATTATTTTCAGGGCCACCCCATCAAGGTTGTCTCAGTGTACCCTTTGGAAAGGGTGCTCAGGAACCCTAACTCAGCTGGAAGAGTCGCTGAGTGGAACATTGAACTATAAGCGTTTCAGCTCGAATTCAGCACAACCAGAGTCATCAAGGGGGCCGCCTTGGCAGATTTCGTAGCAGAGTGGGCGGAGGCGCCGGGCCTCAACGCTGATGAGGATCGATCCCTCTCCTCGGGAAGCGAGGCACCGGACGGTTGGATCATGTACTTCGACGGGGCGTTCTCCAGGCATGGCGCGGGGGCTGGTGCGGTGCTTATATCTCCTACCCTAGACAAGCTCTACTACGCCGTGCAGCTCTGTTTCCAGCACGGAGAAAAGGTCTCCAACAACATAGCAGAATATGAAGGCTTGGTAGCAGGCCTGAAGGCCGCGGCCCCTCGGAGTAAAGCATCTTACCATCAAAGGTGACTCACAACTCCTCGCCAACTTATCCAACAAAGTATACGAGCCGAGGGATGAGCACATGGAAGCCTACCTTGTGGAGGTCCGCAGGATGGAGAAGCAGTTTTGGGGGCTGGAGTTACAGCATGTGCCCCGTGGCACCAATCAGGAGGCCGACGACATCGCCAAACGAGCATCCAGGCGACTACCTCAGGAGCCTGGCGTCTTCGAAGAGCGACTCTTCAAGCCCTCAGCCACGCCATCACTGTCAAGCGCGGTGCAGCCTCGGGAGGAGCTCGCCCAGCCGCCAGCCTCGATAGCCCCGGTCTGTGGCCCGGCCTCAGGAGCGCGTCTGCTCCTGACAATGGAGCCTCAGGAGGGGTGCTGGATCGCGGAGCTCCGAAGTTATCTGACGCAAGGGATCTTGCCGTAGAAGGAGGAGGAAGCGGAGCGCGTGGCACGGCAGGCCACAGCATACTGCATCAGAGATGGAGAGCTCTACCGAAGGCGACTGAATGATGTGTCCCTGCGCTGCATCTCTAGGGGGCAAGGGAAGGAACCGCTGGCGGATATACACGGTGGAGACTGTGGGCATCATTCATCGTCGCGGACCATCGTTGGCAAGGCGTTCCACAGTGGATTCTATTGGCCCGCTGCGCTCAATGATGCCGTTGAGCTGGTGAAGGCTTGCGAGGCCTGCCAGTTCCACGCCAAGTAGATCCATTAGCCGGCTGGAGGTCTGCAAACTATACCCCTCTCGTGGCCATTTGCAGTCTGGGGGCTGGACATCCTGGGCCAATTTCCTCAGGCGCCAGGGGGCTATCGCTACCTCTATATCACCGTGGACAAGTTCACTAAGTGGGCTGAAGTGGAAGCCGTCCGCACCATCCCTGCAGGGTCTGCGGTCAAGTTCATCAAGGGCATTATGAGCTGGTTCGGGGTGCCGAACCGCATCATCACCGACAACGATTCGTAGTTCACCAGTAACCTCTTCAAAACATAATGTGCTAACCTTGGAACGCAGATATGCTACGCTTCGGTGGCGCACCCCCGAAGCAACGGTCAGGCCGAGCAGGCCAACACGGAGGTCCTGAGAGGCCTCAAGACCAGGACATTCAATAAGAAGTTGGAGGCTTGTGGCCGAGGCTGGTACAACGAGCTTCAGGCCGTGCTATGGTCCATCTGCACAACCACGACCAAGCCAACTGGCGAGACCCCATTCTTCCTGGTCTACGGAGCTGAAGCGGTCCTCCCTCATGAGGTCTGATGTCGCTCCGCACGGGTCTGGCGTTCGACGAGGCGCAGAAGGACGCCATGCGGGGGACAGACCTCGTGCTGGGGGAGGAGCGTCGACGGGAGGCCGCGCTCCGAGCAGCAAGATACCAGCAAGCGCTACGGTGATACCATTGCCGCAACATCCGCCCCAGGACTCTCGAGGTAGGGGACCTCGTGCTCAGGCGGGTTCTCTCCAGGGAGGGACTGCATAAGCTCTCTCCCATGTGGGAGGGCCCATTCAAGGTTGTTCATGTTTCCAGGCCCGGCTCCGCGCGCTTGGAGACTCAGGAGGGGGTACCCGTCCAGAACGCGTGGAACATTCAGCACCTCCGGAGGTTTTACCCCTAAAAGGCCCAGAGCCTGTGAAGAAGGCGAATGCCTGTGAAGATGTTGCATTTTGGAAAAGGCCCAGAGCCTGTGAAGAAGGCGAACACCTGTGAAGATGTTGCGTTTTGGAAAAGGCCCAGAGCCTGTGAAGAAGGCAAATGCCTATGAGGTTTATCCTTTCAAGAAAGGCCCGGAGCTTGTGAAGAAGGAAAATGCCTATGAAGCTCGCCGCCCATGACACTCTCACGTAATAATGAGTTGGGGCTGTACACGCCCCGGAGTCTCAGGAGCGCCGGCCTCAGGCCCCGGGGCTCCCTCCCACGCCCAGTGGCAGCACTTAGCTCCGCGCTGGTGAGAAGACGTCGAAGACTAGATTAGGTGCCAGACGCGGCTTTTCTCATTTGCTTACTTGATGTGAGACTATAGCTCGTTGATACGCCTACTTGATGTGAGACTATCTTCTCCTTTTTTGTCTTCTCCACAACCACCATCCTATTCCACCTATAGTGCTATGTCCATGGCTCATGCTCATGTATTGTGTGAAGATGGAAAAAGTTTGAGAATACTAACGTATGAAACAATTGCTTGGCTAAAATCGGGGTTGTGCATGATTTAAATATTTTGTGTGGTGAAGATAGAGCATAGCCAGACTATATGATTTTGTAGGGATAACTTTCTTTGGCCATGTTATTTTGAGAAGACATGATTACTTTGTTAGTATGCTTGAAGTACAATTACTCTTATGTCAATATTGAACTTTTGTCTTGAATCTTTCGGATCTGAACATTCATGACACAATAAAGAAAATTACATTGATAATTATGCTAGGTAGCATTCCACATCAAAAATTCTGTTTTTATCATTTACCTACTCGAGGACGAGCAGTAATTAAGCTTGGGGATGCTTGCTACGTCTCCAACGTATCTATAATTTTTTATTGTTCCATGCTATTATATTACCTGTTTTGGATGTGTAATGGGCTTTACTATACACTTTTATATTATCTTGGACTAACCTATTAACCGAAGGCCCAGCCCAAATTGCTGTTTTTTAACTATTTTAATGTTTCATAGGAAAGAAATATCAAATGGAGTCCAAATGGAATGAAACCATTGGGAGAGTTATTTTTGAACAAAAGCAATCCGGGAAACTTGGAGTAGACGTTCGGGAAGCAACAAGGTGGCCACGAGGGTCCAGGGCACGGCCCCCACCCTCGTGGGCCCCTCATCACTCCCCTGACAGACTTCCTTCGCCTATATATATCCATATACCCCGAAAACTTCCAGGAGCACAATAGATCGGGAGTTCCGCCGCCGCAAGCCTTTGTAGCCACCAAAAACATCTCGGGAGCCCGTTCCGGCACCCTGCCGGAGGGGGGATCCCTCACCGGTGGCCCTCTTCATCATCCTGACGCTCTCCATGACGAGGAGGGAGTAGTTCACCCTCGGGGATGAGGGTATGTACCAGTAGCTATGTGTTTGATCTCTCTCTCTCTCTCTCTCTCTCTCTCTCTCTCTCTCGTGTTCTTGATTTGGCACGATCTTGATGTATCGCGAGCTTTGCTATTATAGTTGGATCTTATGATGTTTCTCCCCCTCTACTCTCTTGTAATGGATTGAGTTTTCCCTTTGAAGTTATCTTATCGGATTGAGTCTTTAAGGATTTGAGAACACTTGATGTATGTCTTGCATGTGCTTATATGTGGTGACAATGGGATATTCACGTGATCTACTTGATGTATGTTTTGGTGATCAACTTGCGGGTTCTGTGACCTTGTGAACTTATGCATAGGGGTTGGCACACGTTTTCGTCTTGATTCTCCGGTAGAAACTTTGGGGCACTCTTTGAAGTACTTTGTGTTGGTTGAATAGATGAATCTGAGATTGTGAGATGCATATCGTGTAATCATGCGCACGGATACTTGAGGTTACATTGGAGCATCTAGGTGACATTAGGGTTTTGGTTGATTTGTGTCTTAAGGTGTTATTCTAGTACGAACTCTATGATAGATCGAACAAAAAGAATAGCTTCGTGTTATTTTACTACAGACTCTTGAATAGATCAATCAGAAAGGATAACTTTGAGGTGGTTTCGTACCCTACAATAATCTCTTCGTTTGTTCTCCGCTATTAGTGACTTTGGAGTGACTCTTTGCTGCATGTTTAGGGATAGTTATATGATCCAATTATGTTATTATTGTTTGGAGAACTTGCACTAGTGAAAGTATGAACCCTAAGCCTTGTTTCCTAGCATTGCAATACTGTTTACGCTCACTTTTATCATTAGTTACCTTGCTGTTTTTATATTTTCAGATTACTAATACCCATATCTACCATCCATATTGCACTTGTATCATCATCTCTTTGCCGAACTAGTGCACCTATACAATTTACCATTGTATTGGGTGCGTTGGGGACACAAGAGACTCTTTGTTATTTAGTTGTAGGGTTGTTTGAGAGAGACCATCTTCATCCTACACCTCCCACGGATTGATAAACCTTAGGTCATCCACTTGAGGGAAATTTGCTACTGTCCTACAAACCTCTGCACTTGGAGGCCCAAAAATGTCTACAATAAGAAGGTGGTGTAGTATACATCATCTCTACGCATATCACACACGCACTCTCTCTCTCTCTCGCGCATACACGCTCAACAAAGGTTTTCCCGTGAATAACTTACCGTCTATGCATCAACAGTCGTGGCAGTACAGCGAACACGAGACATGAAAAAGAATAAATCTACACGTGCATAGACCACCTAGTATGACTACTAGGACTAGAGCATGCCGAAAGCGCGCCACCGTCACCCCCTCCTTATCGGTGACGGGAAAACCTTTGTTTTACACAGTCGAGAAGTCATTGTGCTAAGGCCCCACATGCTGAGCCATTGAATAGAATGCAGATCCTAGTTTACGGAAAAAAGTATCGATAGTACGTTTGTATCTCCATACTTATATTTCTTCTCTTATAAAAAACTAAGATGGTAATGATGGTACACGTGCCATCTTGCAATATAGACCGTCTGATCTATATCTGACAGATAGAAATTAAACTAAAATATACCCGCACCTCTCTCCACATTTGCAGACAAGGCCTTCCCTTGTTCATCCTTATCTCCAACAACCTCATTGTTGAGCAACTAAAAAAGGAAGCCTATGGAACAAACTAGCATGGTGGTCGCTACCGGCGTCGTCCATCCCCATGCCTCCGCTCACTCCGACCACCAATCGCCACCACGCCCCACTCCTCTTCACCTTATATCCTCTTTCACGAGATATCATTAGTTTTTATACATGGGGTTACTCCTGCATGGGTCAATCACAATAGGTGTTTTATAAAAAAAATGCATATTGATGTTCCGTGCAATGCACGAACATCTTGCTAGTACTCCTACAAAAGACTTAGTTGGTGATGATGGTGTGTCTGCCATCCGTCATTTCTGATCATTAGATCTACATCTAACGACTGTGAGGTAAGTTGTTGCCTTTTCTCACCAACATCCCTCTTCTCTAACAATTTGCAGAAAAACCCATAATTAGTATCTTAAAACCAACCACATCCCTCGGTCACCTCACCAAAACAACCCAGGGAATATATTTTGATTGAAACATAATATATCTCTAGTGATATATGTATATCAAAATTAGAGTGTTTTCTATCAAGTTTGCGAATAAGTATTATTCTAATTATGATCCATTGCAATGCACGTGAACATTGCTAGTATTTCCAACCATGCAAAAAATGCTAGTATTTCCATAGTTTCGAGTTTTCCATCAAGATATTAGTCAACCATGGTTGATATTTAGTTTCAATCATGTGCACATAGGCACTATGTAACTAGCCTTGCTTATTGGCTTCCAAAGCTTAACTTTGGCTCCTACTTACAGTATGTAGAGTATTTAACAAAAAACTACCACTTTCAACCAGCCCTAGGAAGATACTATTGTACAAAAAATAGCAAAAACATACCCAAAACTTCTTAATTCACGCCAAAAACTACTACCTAGTGCCGATTAGGCTCGTTTAAACCCGTTTATGATAGGGTTGGCCCACACATCCGTGCTGACGAGGCAGCTTAAACCAACACATTTTGTTTGACCATTGACACGAGGGACCCACATCTGACCTTCTATCATGTTATTCCCCCTCAAATAATTATTTTCCTGGACATAATTCAAACAGTACTGATGCGTGTTCGTCGGGGGCGCCGATGATGAGCGAGTTGGCCGCTGCTCCGCTGGACGGGCCGGACGCTATGCTGGCCTCCGCAGAGGTTGGCTGGCTGGCCCGAGCGTGACTCACGTGCGAGCAAGCCGCCGTGCTGGCCTTCGCTTGAGCCAGCTGGCTGGCCTTAGTGCAGCGCGCACGAGCAAGCCTCCGCGCTGCAGTGCCAATCTAGCTAGAAAACCTTGCAGACAAGCAGCTGGATGCATCCAGCAGGGTGTGTGCTATCTTGGCTAGCTAGCGGCTGCGAGCACCGGACGGAGCTGGCATCCGGGCTACCACAAGATGGGCTCCACACAGCCGGCGGTTTTGACCTTGCCTTCTGCCGGTGGCGGTAGCTGCGTCCCATGGCCGAGGATGACTAGGTGGACGGGCCGGAGGTAGGAGGCCATTCGGGGATTTTTGTCCAGACTGACATGTAGGTCCCATAAGTCATAACACCTAACTTGTCGGTCGAATAGAAGGCGTTGACTTAAGGGGTGACATGGGTTGGAATGTGGCTATAACGGTACTTTGTTTCTTGGTAGGGTTGGTTGGTAAGGGCATGTACAATGGTTGATAAGGTAGTCTTATCTTAAGTCTACCACGTATGCAAGTGGTAGCAGTTCTTGGCATTATTAGTGGTTTCTTGGCATTATTAGTGGTTTCTTGTGAGGAACAATGTACTAGCGATAAAAGGCAATTCTAGGTTGCGTTGTACTCCAGCGAGTACTACCCACTTGCTTAATTAAGAAAGAAAGGAATCTAGGTACGTGATCTCCATGACCAAACACCAGATGTGGTCGCGGGAGTGTATAGCTAGTTTTGTGGGTTTGATCCCAGCCGAACGCATGGCGGCCTTTCCTTTAAATAGTAACTTTGCTACGAGCCAATATTGTACACTGGTAGTTTGACTTTTGAAGTCAAACGGACGTGTCGCACCACAATCTGGGTGCACTGGATAGCCCAGCGACATGAACGGGTTTTCCCTCCCATCATCCCGTGGCTCGCGTACTTGAGTAGTACTCCCATATATCAATTCACACCATGCAAAGTTTCTCGCCTGTGTGCTCGCCCTAGCCGCACCTCACTTGCAGCTTCCTCATCAGCTAGCATATTTAAATTAGCCCCTCCCAATTAAGCCCGAGGAGCTGGAAAAGCCTGGTGCAGCATTGGGAACTGTGCAATAGGGCTCTGTACGTAAAGTGCTAGTACTCTACTACTCTATAGCTTGTGGCGTTGCACGCATGGACTTCACTCCATTATCGGCTCTATAAAAGAAATTCCTCTTGATGTGATCTCTTTTTTTTGAAACAGACGCAAAAGCTTTGCCTCATCTCATTCATAAAGAAGGAACTACTAACAAAGTTTGACGAGATCCATTACACCTCCACAGATGGAAGCAAAAAAGCCTAGTCTCGTTGTATCAAATAACTCAAATGTTCTGCCCCGCAGTAATCGTCGCTGATAAATAGGCTGCTAGTGTGTGCATGAGAGGAGCGGCTGAGTAGGCCAGCTATGCTCTTGAATGGAGCACCGAGAGTACCCACTATGCAGGTGTACTTTCCCTACATTAATAGTACAACGAAGGTTCTAGAGAGCAGTAGTACCCTCCACTTCCAATTGTAGCTCCTTGGCCCTGTGATTCAAGAGTTCAAAACTGGTGCATGATACGTCTCCAACGTATCTATAATTTTAAATTGTTCCATGCTATTATATTACCCCTTTTGGATGTTTATGGGCTTTATTTTACATATTTATATCATTTTTGGGACTAACCTACTAACTGGAGGCCCAGCCCGTATTGCTGTTTTTTTGCCTATTTCAGTATTTCGAAGAAAAGGAATATCAAACGGAGTCGAAACGGAATGAAACCTTCGGGGGCGTGATTTTTGGAACGAACGTGATCTAGAGGACTTGGAGTGCAAGTCAAGAAGCAGCTGAGGCGGCCACGAGAGGGTAGGGGGTGCCCCCCTATAGGGCATGCCCCCCTGTCTCGTGGGCCCCTCAGGCGGCCACCGACGTACTTCTTCCTCCTATATAAACCTACGTACCCCGAAAACATCCAGGGAGCCAACGAAACACAATTTCCACCACCATAAACTTCTGTATCCGCGAGATCCCATCTTGGAGCCTTCGCTGGCGCTCCTCCGGAGGGGGAATCAGCCACGGAGGGCTTCTACATCAACACCATAGCCCCTCCGATGAGTTGTGAGTAGTTTACCACAAACCTTTGGGTCCATAGTCATTAGCTAGATGGATTCTTCTCTCTTTTTGGATCTCAATACAATGTTCTCCCCCTCTCTTGTGGAGATCTATTCGATGTAAACTCTTTTTGCGGTGTGTTTGTCGAGATCCGATGAATTGTGGGTTTATGGTCAAGTTTATCTATGAGAAATATTCGAATCATCTCTGAATTCTTTTATGTATGATTGAATTATGTTTGCAAGTCTCTTCGAATTATCAATTTGGTTTGGCCTACTAGATTGATCTTTCTTGCCATGGGAGAAGTGCTTAGCTTTGGGTTCAATCTTGCGGTGTCCTTACCCAGTGATAGAAAGGGTTGCAAGGCACGTATTGTATTGTTGCCATCGAGGATAAAAAGATGGGGTTTATATCATATTGCATGAATTTATCCCTCTACATCATGTCATCTTGCTTAAGGCGTTACTCTGTTCTTATGAACTTAATACTCTAGATGCAGGCAGGAGTCGGTCGATGTGTCGAATAATAGTAGTAGATGCAGGAAGGAGTCGGTCTACTTGTCACGGACGTGATGCCTATATACATGATCATGCCTAGATAATCTCATAATTATTCGCTTTTCTATCAATTGCTCGACAGTAATTTGTTCACCCACCATAATACTTATGCTATCTTGAGAGAAGCCACTAGTGAAACCTATGGCCCGCGGGTCTATCTCTTATCATATTTTCTTCCAATCTACTTTTATTTGCATCTTTACTTTTTGCATCTATTATAAAATATCAAAAATATATTTATCTTATCATATTATCTCTATTAGATCTCACTTTCGCAAGTGCCCGTGAAGGGATTGACAACCCCTTTATTGCGTTGGTTGCGAGTTCTTTGTTTGTTTGTGTAGGTGCGTGGGACTTTTGAGGAGCCTCCTACAGGATTGATACCTTGGTTCTAAAAAACTGAGGGAAATACTTACGCTACTATTGCTGCATCACCCTTTCCTCTTCAAGGAAAACCAACGCAAGCTCAAGACGTAGCAAGAAGGATTTCTGGCGCCGTTGCCGGGGAGGTCTTCACTCAAGTCAAGACATACCAAGTACCCATCACAAACTCATCTCCCTCGCATTTACATTATTTTCCATTTGCCTCTCGTTTTCCTCTCCCCCACTTCACCCTTGCCGTTTTATTCACCCTCTCTTTCCCAATCTCCTCCTCTCTTCTGTTTGCCTTTCCATTGCCATGGCTGAATCAAAAAGAACTAAGGGCTCTTTCCTAGGTTCTGGTACCTTGGATAACCCCTCTATCCTCTCTAAGCTCATAAATAATGATGCTATAGAAAGACCCATCAGGGTCACCAATGAGAGCTTGAATAATTTTGATGAGGATGACTCTGGAATTTTTCGCTATTTACTTGATGAGTCTTTCAAAGATGCTTGGGATAGGTTATTAAGGATTCGGGCTAGCTATGTGCCACAATATCAAATTGAAGTTTACTTAAAAAGTTTCTATGTTGGCTTGCCCGCTTCTTTCAAACAAGTTTTAGATTCTATTTTTGAAGAGGGTTTTCTTGAAGGGGATGCTACAGATACCTTTGAAAAAATGAAAACCATATTTGGACATCCTATGAATGATAAGGTTGAATCAACTACTCTCTTGTGCTTTTATCAAAATGAAATTATTAAAGAGATGAAGTCTAGCTTAGAGGCAAACTTCCGTAACGTGCTTAATCTTACTTCTTCCATTAATGGCAATGTGCTCACCCTAAATAGAAGAATGAATGCCATTGAAAGGAGATCCTCTCCGAGTGCCAAAGATGACACTACTTAGATCTATCTTCGCTTTTATGCCTAGCTAGGGGCGTTAAACGATAGCGCTAGTTGGGAGGCAACCCAATTTTATTTATGTTTTTGTTTTTTTCCTATTTAGTAATAAATCTTGCATCTACCTTCTGTTTAGATGTGTTTTTATATTTTAATTAGTGTTTGTGCCAAGTAGAACCTGTAGGATAACCTATGATGATAGTTGATTTGATTCTGTTGAAAAACAAAAATTGTGCGCGCACGAATTTAGTTTTGTTAAATCACAGAAACGTGCTTTTGCATTGATTCTTTTTGATGATGATCAATAGACAAATTTTACAGGACTTCCTATTTTGGTAGGAGTTTTAGAGTTCCAGAAGTTTGCGTTAGTTACAGATTGCTACAGACCATTCTGTTTTTGACAGATTCTGTTTTTCGTGTGTTGTTTGCTTATTTTGATGCATCTATGGCTAGTAAAATAGTTTATAAACCATAGAGAAGTTGTAATACAGTAGGTTTAACACCAAAATAAATAAAGAATGAGTTAATTACAGTACCTTATGTGGTGGTTTTGTTTTCTTTCACTAACGGAGCTTATAAGATTTCCTGTTGAGTTTTGTGTTGTGAAGTTTTCAAGTTTTGGGTAAAGCTATGGACTATGGAATAAGGAGTGGCAAGATCCTAAGCTTGGGGATGCCCAAGGAACCCCAAGATATTCAAGGATAGCCAAAAGCCTAAGCTTGGGGATGCCCAAGGCACCCTAAGATATTCAAGGATAGCCAAAAGCCTAAGCTTGGGGATGCCCCGGGAAGGCATCCCATCTTTCGTCTTTGTTCATTGGTAACTTTACTTGGAGCTATATTTTTATTTGCCACATGATATGTGTTTTGCTTGGAGCGTCGTGTATTATATTAGTCTTTGCTTTTTAGTTTACCACAATCATCCTTGCTGTACACACCTTTTGGGAGAAGCCTACTTAATTAGGATTTGCTAGAATACTCTATGTGCTTCGCTTATATCTTTGAGCTTGATAGTTTTTGCTCTAGTGCTTCACTTATATTTTTTAGAGCACGGTGGTGTCTTAATTTTGAAGAAATAGCTAGTCTCTCATGTTTCCCTTATATCTTTTTGAGAGTCTTTTAGAACAGCATGGTATTTGCTATGGTTATAAAGTTGGTCCTAGAATGCTGAGCATCCAAGTTGGGTATAATAAAAACTATCATAGAAAGGAATTGGATGCTATGATCAATTTTATGCTTGATAATTGTTTTGAGATATGGAGGTAGTGATATTAAAGTCATGCTAGTTGAGGTGATTATGAAAAATACTTGTGTTGAGGGTTGTGATTCCCGTAGCATGCACGTATGGTGAACCGCTTTGTGATGAAGTTGGAGCACAATTTTATTTATTGATTGTCTTCCTTATGAGTGGCAGTCGGGGACAACCGATGGTCTTTTAATACCAACCTATCCCCCTAGGAGCATGCGCGTAGTACTTTTGTTCTTGATCACTTCTAGATTTTTGCAACAAGTACATGAGTTCTTTTGATTAACGTTGAGTCCATGGATTATACGCACCTCACCCTTCCACCATTGCTAGCCTCTCTTGTGCCGCGCAACTTTCGCCGGTACCATACACCCACTATATACCTTCCTCAAAACAGCCACCATACCTACCTATTATCGCATTTCCATAGCCATTCCGAGATATATTGCCATGCAACTTTCCATCGTTCCATTCATATGACACGCATTACTTTTGTCATATTGCCTTTTGCATGATCATGCAGTTGACATTGTATTTGTGGCAACGCCACCTTCATAATTTCATACATGTCGCTCTTGATTCATTGCACATCCCGGTACACCACCGGAGGCATTCATATAGAGTCATATCTTGTTCTAGCTTTGAGTTGTAATTCTTGAGTTGTAAATCCATAAAAGTGTGATGATCTTCATTATTAGAGCATTGTCCTAGTGAGGAAAGGATGATGAAGACTATGATTCCCCCACAAGTCGGGATGAGACTTCGGACTTTACAAAAAGAAAAAAAGAGAAGAAAAAAAAGAAAAGGCCAAAAAAAACAAAAGAAAAAAAGAAGAAAAAGAAAAAAAGGAAAAAAAGGAAAAAAAAATAAAATGAGAGAAAAAGAGAGAAGGGACAATGCTACTATCTCTTTTTCCACACTTGTGCTTCAAAGTAGCACCATGATCTTCATAATAGAGAGTCTCATATGTTGTCACTTTCATATACTAGTGGGAATTTTTCATTATAGAACTTGGCTTGTATATTCCAATGATGGGCTTCCTCAAAATGCCCTAGGTCTTCGTGAGCAAGCGAGTTGGATGCACACACACTTAGTTTCTTTTGTTGAGCTTTCATATATTTATAGCTCTAGTGCATCCGTTGCATGGCAATCCCTACTCACTCACATTGATATCTATTAATGGGAATCTCGATAGCCCATTGATATGCCTAGTTGATGTGAGACTATCTTCTCCTTTTTTGTCTTCTCCACAACCACCATTCTATTCCACATATAGTGCTATGTCCATGGCTCACACTCATGTATTGCGTGAAATTTGAAAGAGTTTGAGATTATTAAAGTATGAAACAATTGCTTGGCTTGTCATCGGGGTTGTGCATGATTAAATACTTTGTGTGATGAAGATAGAGCAACAGTCAGACTATATGATTTTGTAGGGATAACTTTCTTTTGCCATGTTATTTTGAGAAGACATGATTACTTTGATTAGTATGATTGAAGTATCACCATTTTCATGTTAATATGAACTTTTATTTTGTATCATTTGGATCTGAATATTCATGCCACAATAAAGAAAATTAAATTGAGAATTATGCTAGGTAGCATTCCACATCAAAAATTCCTTTTTTATCATTTACCTACTCGAGGACGAGCAGGAATTAAGCTTGGGGATGCTTGATACGTCTCCAACGTATCTATATTTTTTTATTGTTCCATGCTATTATATTACCCCTTTTGGATGTTTATGGGCTTTATTTTACACATTTATATCATTTTTGGGACTAACTACTAACCGGAGGCCCAGCCCGTATTGCTGCTTTTTGCCTATTTCAGTATTTCAAAGAAAAGGAATATCAAACGGAGTCCAAACGGACTGAAACCTTCGGGAGCGTGATTTTTGGAATGAACGTGATCTAGAGGACTTGGAGTGCAAGTCAAGAAGCTGCCGAGGTGGCCACGAGAGGATAGGGCACCTCCCCTGTCTCGTGGGCCCCTCGGGCGGCCACCGACGTACTTCTTCCTCCTATATATACCTACATACCCCGAAAACATCCAGGAGCACCACAAAACACAATTTCCACTGCCGTAACCTTTTGTATCCGCGAGATCCCATCTTGGAGCCTTCGTCGGCACTCCGCCGGAGGGGGAATCGACCACGGAGGTCTTCTACATCAACACCATAGCCCCTCCGATGAGTTGTGAGTAGTTTACCATAGACCTTCGGGTCCATAGTTATTAGCTAGATGGCTTCTTCTCTCTTTTTGGATCTCAATACAATGTTCTCCCCCTCTCTTGTGGAGATCTTTTCGATGTAAACTCTTTTTGCGGTGTGTTTGTCCAGATCCAATGAATTATAGGTTTATGATCAAGTTTATCTATGAGAAATATTTGAATATCTCTGAATTCTTTTATGTATGATTGAGTTATCTTTGCAAGTCTCTTCGAATTATCAGTTTGGTTTGGCCTACTAGATTGATCTTTCTTGCCATGGGAGAAGTGCTTAGCTTTGGGTTCAATCTTGCGGTGTCCTTACCTAGTGACAGAAAGGGTTGCAAGGCACGTATTGTATTGTTGCCATCGAGGATAAAAAGATGGGGTTTATATCATATTGCATGAATTTATCCCTCTACATCATGTCATCTTGCTTAAGGCGTTACTCTGTTCTTATGAACTTAATACTCTAGATGCAGGCAGGAGTCGGTCGATGTGTGGAGTAATAGTAGTAGATGCAGGTAGGAGTCGGTCTACTTGTCACGGACGTGATGCCTATATAAATGATCATGCCTAGATAATCTCATAATTATTCGCTTTTCTATCAATTGCTCGACAGTAATTTGTTCACCCACTGTAATACTTATGCTATCTTGAGAGAAGCCACTAGTGAAACCTATGGCCCCCGGGTCTATCTCTTATCATATTTGCTTCCAATCTACTTTTATTTGCATCTTTATTTTTTGCATCTATATTATAAAATACCAAAAAAATATTTATCTTATCATATTATCTCTATTAGATCTCACTTCCGCAAGTGGCCATGAAGGGATTGACAACCCCTTTATTGCGTTGGTTGCGAGTTCTTTGTTTGTTTGTGTAGGTGCGTGGGACTTTTGAGGAGCCTCCTACTGGATTGATACCTTGGTTCTCAAAAAATGAGGGAAATACTTACGCTACTATTGCTGCATCACCCTTTCCTCTTCAAGGAAAACCAACGCAAGCTCAAGACATAGCAGTGCACTATACTAGAAGTACAATACATCGCACTACTAGTTGAGAAAGTAGTACTAGTAATGCTACACTATGAGTACGTAGTAAATAATTTCCTCACCCCATCGCTAAGGAACGATCGAGGCGCTACAGTTCCAAGAGACGAGGCCATGTGGTTACTACGCTCTTATCTCCTCCTCACCTGTTCCCCTGCCCCCGAAGAGAAGGCAGTTCGTTGCTACTCCCATGGATTCGCCAGGCGGTTCTCCTCCTCATCGGGGCTGGGAAACCTTGGATGACGATCCTCTAGGAGAAATCGCACGCCGCTCCGACGTCCTCACCGCCGCAAGACTCGGTGCTTCCTGCACCAACTTTTTTAAGATATTGCTTAAACGGGCTTGGGAAAAGGTCGTGCTTGTTAGTCTTCCATGCATCCTCGAGGAGAAGGTTCTTCTATGGGACAACCCTTCGAACAGTCCACCGCTCCCTGGCCATGGTTGCATGTTGACTCCACTAGAGTTGCCAACGTTGAGAGGTAGTCGGCTTTTGTCCGATGAGCAGGTCAGTCATGGAGTTTGACCATGTAGTATGACTTAGTTATTCCATTTCCATCCAGTGATTTCGTAAGCTGCCCACCATGTTATATATAGGTCTGGGTTGGTGCCTACGAAGATTGGCTTGCATACCTCCGGCCAGATACCACCATCATTTTGCACAACATCCACAGCAGTGCGGCCGTTCCCGTAGACCCCTTCTCCACCATTGGGATCGGCCTTCCGGACTGGCTGGGCTTGAATATGTATAATAATGCCTACATGAGATTGAAGAAGATAGCAATTGTGGACCCGCCGACAAAGCAACGCGGCTACGACGATTACTATCTCATCATGGTGTTCGACATAAGGATTGCCATCAATACAAGAGGCAGTAATGGTAGAGACTGGCACATGTTGGCCACGACAAATTTGTACCCCTAGACGTTTGAAGACGTTGTGCGCCATGTAGGCATCATCTTAGCGGTGACAAGCCAGGGGAATTTGTTTCATCTAGTTGCCATGCTACGGTACGGGAGATTACAAACGGAATGCACAAACCCATCATTTGCATCCCGAACGGAACTCCATTATTTTGCAGGGACCAGCCATCCCAGGATCAAAATAAGATTGCCGATCCTGGATGTGCATTTGCATCCGCGATTCGGTCTAACCTGGAACCTTGTAGCTGACTTTGGCAGATTGGCATAAACTATCTTACCAGTCATTACCCATGGTACCACTGATGTGCAACATGGTCACACAATCTACCACGATCGGACCGTCATCATCTACCCAGGTATTCCATTTTCTCATTGTTGTGTGTTGGAGTAGTAGAGTTGTACTTGTTAGTTATTTTCTTTTCTTGACTGGGACATGTTTGTTGTACTAGGAGTACAATTTGGTATTATATTTGTTTAACCTTCTCGCCTTCTCTTTCATTGTTGTACTGCTTACTAGTAGTGAAGATTTTTTTCCAAGTATTGAAGATTGACATGAACCAGTTCAAATCAATCTGGGGCCTAATGTTGGGGATATAACTATTAGGTATGACCCGCCCAGGAGGGGCCGGGTTATACCTATGGAGATTCATAATATGAAGCCCAAGACAATATTTGAAGATGGCGGTTCAGTGTAGGGCCCAAGGCCCAAAGGCGACAAAGCTCGTAGAGATAAACCGCCATATATGTATGACTTGTATTGTAAGGAATGAATAGATAGTCACCGAGCCGGACACTGTTTATGAGCCGGCCGGGACTCCGTGAAGCCGCTGGGCATCGACCTGTGTATATAAAGGGACGACCCGGCGGTGGTTCGGGACAAGAAAGAACAGATTGAAAGCTAGGTCAAGCGGATTCGCTCCCTGGTAATCGAGACATAAGTAATACCACCTCAAACTGGATTAGGCCTTTACCTTCACCGCAAGGGGCCAAACCAGTATAAACTCCCGTGTCCTTTGTCCCGTTTTAACCCCTTTAAGCTTCCTAGTTGCGATGGCTCCACGACTAAGTCCTTTTGCTAGGACATCTGCCATGACCTTTCCACGACAGTTGGCGCCAACCGTGGGGCCAGCGCACGATGGATTTGAGTTCTTAAAGGGCAACTTCAAAGGGCTCAAGGGATACACTATGGGCCGGATGACCAAGAGTCATCGCGGCAAGCTCTACATCGACGATGCAGGCTGGGGCCCCGAGGCCGGCTCAATTGAGTATGGGTACCGGGTCCCCTTCGGTGGAATCCACGTCTTCATCGGCAAGATTGGCGAGCCGGGCCCTGAGCTGGACATCTGCACCGACTTCATTGAGACGGCTCAGCGTGCGAGAACCGCCCGAGCTTAGCCCGCCGTGAAACATGCCTTTGTGGGATGCATCCATGGAGCAGAATTTGATGAAGGATCTATCTCTGGCGGTGAGACGGCCATCTACTCTGATGGCGAGTCGTCCACGGGTGAGACTGATCTGTTGTATCAACTGCAAGATGGCGGGCTTGGGAGCTATTCTGATGGCAACAGTATTCCGGACCCCTATGGGCCGCCAAACCGAGTCGGAATCTTCATGGCCGGCATGCAACCTGGGCAAAACTCTGCGGCAGCGGCAGCAATGACTTCCGGGTCAGCAGCAATGACAGCAGCCGGGGCAGGAGGCCCTGCGCGCCCATCGACTCAGGTTCTGATGGCTCTAATGGATAAATTGACGGCTCTATTAACAGCCGTAGTCAATCCGGCAAATCAAGCTCAACATGATGCGGAAGTGGCATAGTTACGTGAGGAGGTAGCACAAGCCAAAGAAGACCTTGCGGAAGAGGACATCAGGATGGTCGCGGAATGGGCGGCTCTGGATGCTCAAGCTCAGTGGATTGAGTCGGAGGCCTTCCAGCTTATGATGGATCAGAACGCATCAAATGAGATCATGAGGAGAAGGAACCAGTCCCGTGTACCTACGGTTTATGAGCCTAGATACCTCTTCCGCACGTCCGGTGCAGGGCCCAGTAACCCGCCTGAGGTAAACCGGGTCGCAGCACCCGGGGCTGGGATGCCAGTTCAACTGCGTGTGACGGAACCCCCTCGTCTGAATACTGCACCACCTCAGCATGTAGCAACCCCACCGGGTCATTATTCTAATCCTTTGGAGAACATGATCGCTGCGGCGGCACGATTGGTGGCTCTCCTGGTGGATGGCGACTCTCCAACGGCGGTTGAAACACGAAGGGTCAGGGAACTTCTTCAGACAGCCTTGGCGCAGTAGGAGGCATATTCTTATAATCGAGATAGGATTCACTCGACCCCTCGCCCAAGCCGGAGCCGGACCTATAGCAGGCACATGGACTCACCAGCCGTTTCAAGCAACGCCCAGCGCCGAGACGAGCCGCGTGGGCATGACCCGACACGTGATGGATCTCTTAATTTGGTTGATCAGGACAGAGTGCGTCAAGAAGCCGAGCAAGCGGCTCAGCGGGCGGCTCAGCGGGCGGCTTACCAGCCCCTTTTGGTTTATCCAATGACCTCGGTCGACGCAAGCGTGACCTCAAGATCTACGGGTGTACCATGGTTGGTGCCGGCTCTGCGTAATGAGCGTTTCCTCAAAGATTTCAAGGGACCTCGAAAGGTGCCTAATTACATGGCCGACTTACCCCCTGAGGCGTGGATTAAAAGTTATGAGATGGCCATGGAGCTACTGGAGGTCAGTGATGCTGCGTGTGCTAAATACTTCACCATGATGCTGGATGGGACGACCCGTACTTGGTTAAAAAGACTGCTCGCCAACTCCATCGGGTCATGGGGAGAGTTGAAGGCCCGGTTTATTCAGAACTTTAAAGACACATGCAAGCAGCCCATGTCGATTGTGGACTTGACTAATTGCAAGCAAGAGGAGGGTGAATCCATGACCCATTGGGTGCGCCAGGTCAAAGCTATCATACATTCATCCGATAACATGAACACCGGATCTGCAGTCTTAATGTTGGAGAAAAATTGTCGTTTTTTGCCTCTTAAATAGAAGCTGGGGCGGCTCAAGCGCGATTGCAATGACATGGGCCAGCTGATGGCGGCTCTAGTCAAATATGCCGACTCTGATTGTACCAAGGACCCCGAGTCTGACGACGAGAAGATAGGGAAGGGAAAGAAGAACGGCAATGCTAAGGGCCCGCAGCATAACCCAGCAAATCAAGGAGGCAACAGTAAACGAAAGGCTGATGGTAGCTCGGAGTTTGTGGCTAACACCAATGCACAGGGCAACAATCAAGGCCGTAAGGGGAGGCCGCCTCCTCGGACCGGCGGGTCAGGTCCTACTCATGAGCATTTGTTGAATGAGCCCTGTCCAAGGCATGGCACGCAGGAGAAACCAGCCACTCACTTTGGAGTGATTGTACGGTTATGAAGGCTTTCAAAAACTCTAACACGTTTGGTAGAGATCAAGGGTCGGGTGGCGGCTCAGGTGGCGGCGGTTCCCAAGGTCCGGGTTATGGAGGTGGCAGTTCTAATTCTGGCTTCCAGAGCCACCAAAATAATCAGGGGATATAATCAAGGTCATCAGGGTGGTTACAATCAGCAATCCAGCCAGGGAAGTCAGCAGCAGCAGCAATCCAGATTTCAAAGTAATCCCAAGCAGTTGACCAGTGGGCAGTATCATGTTTTCACCACAAGCTTATGCAAGCGGGACCAGAAGCTCCATAAGCGGGCCGTAAACGCCGTTGAGTCGGCAGTTCCTCGTTACTTGTGATGGTCTGAGCAGCCCATTCTGTGTTGTAGAGCGGATCACCATCCCCGGGTTGACAATCCGGGTCACTTGGCCTTGGTGGTGGCGCCTCAAGTTGGTGGATACAAATTCACTAAGGTACTCATGGATGGAGGTAGTAGCATTGCTACCTCTTGAGCACTGCGTTGGATTTCCCTGAAGAGGAGAGGATGATGCAACAAAGTAGCATAAGTATTTCCCCTCAGTTTTTGAGAACCAAGGTATCAATCTAGTAGGAGACCACGCACAAGTCCCTCGTACCTACACAAAATGATAACAACTCGCAACCAACGCGATTAGGGGTTGTCAATCCCTTCACGGTCACTTACGATAGTGAGATCTGATAGAGATAATATTTTTGGTATTTTTGATAGATAGATGCAAAGTAAAAAGTAAAAGGCAAAGTAAAACAAAGCAAGTAAATGAAGTGATAGAGATTGATATGATGAGAATAGACCCGGGGGCCATAGGTTTCACTAGAGGCTTCTCTCAAGAGCATAAGTATTATATGGTGGGTGAACAAATTACTGTTGAGCAATTGACAGAATTGAGCATAGTTATGAGTATATCTAGGCAATGATCATGTATATAGGCATCACGCCCGAGACAAGTAGATTGAAACGATTCTGCATCTACTACTATTACTCCACTCATCGACCGCTATCCAGCATGCATCTAGAGTATTAAGTTAAAAACAGAGTAACGCCTTAAGCAAGATGACATGATGTAGAGGGATAAATTCATGCAATATGATAAAAAACCCATCTTGTTATCCTCGATGGCAACAATACAATACGTGCCTTGCAACCCTTTCTGTCACTGGGTAAGGACACCACAAGATTGAACCCAAAGCTAAGCACTTCTCCCATTGCAAGAACTACCAATCTAGTTGGCCAAACCAAAAAGGATAATTCAAAGAGACTTGCAAAGATAACTCAATCATACATAAAAGAATTCAGAGAAGAATCAAATATTTTCCATAGATAATACTGGATCATAAACCCACAATTCATCATTCTCAACAAACACACCGCAAAAAGAAGATTACATCGAATAGATCTCCACAAGAGAGGGGGAGAACTTTGTATTGAGATCCAAAAAGAGAGAAGAAGCCATCTAGCTACTAGCTATGGACACGAAGGTCTGAAGTAAACTACTCACACTTCATCATAGGGGCTATGGTGATGATGTAGAAGCCCTCCGTGGTGGATGCCCCCTTCGGCGGAGCTCCGGAACAGGCCCCAAGATGGGATCTCGTGGATACAGAAGGTTGCGGCGGTGGAATTAGGTTTTTGGCTCCTGTTCTGATCGTATGGGGATACGTAGGTATATATAGGAGGAAGGAGTACGTCGGTGGAGCGTCAGGGGGCCCACGAGGTAGGGGCACGCCTAGGGGGGCGTGCCCTCCACCCTCGTGACCGCCTCTGGCACTACTTGGAGTAGGGTCCAAGTCTCCTGGATCATGTTCGGTTGGAAAATCACGTTCCCGAAGGTTTCATTCCGTTTGGACTCCGTTTGATATTCCGTTTCTTCGAAACAGTGAAATAGGCAAAAAAAATAGCAATTCTAGGCAGGGCCTCCGGTTAATAGGTTAGTCCCAAAAGTAATATAAAAGTGGAAATAAAGCCCAATATAGTCCAAAATAGTAGATAAAGTAGCATGAAGCAATCAAAAATTATAGATACGTTGGAGACGTATCAGGCATCCCCAAGCTTAATTCCTGCTCGTCCTCGAGAAGGTAAATGATAAAAAAAGAATTTTTGATGCGGAGTGATACTTTGGCATAATTTCAATATAAATCTTCTTACTTGTGATATGAATATTCAGATCTGAAAGATTCAAGACAAAAGTTCATATTGACACAAAAATGATAATACTTCAAGCATACTAATCAAAGCAATCATGTCTTCTCAAAATAACATGGCAAAAGAAAGTTCATCCCTACAAAATCATATAGTTAGGCTATGCTTCATTTTCGTCACACAAAGATGTTCCCAACTTCTATACCCCCGATGATAAGCCAAGCAATTGTTTCATACTCAAATAATCTCAAACTCTTTCAACCTTCACGCAATACATGAGCGCGAGCCATGTATATAGCACTATGGGTGGAATAGAATATTATGATGGGGATTGTGTGGAGAAGACAAAAAAGGATAAAGTCTCACATTGACGAGGCTAATCAACGGGCTATGGAGATGCCCATCAATTGATGTTAACATGAGGAGTAGGGATTGCCATGCAACGAATGCACTAGAGCTATGAATGCTCAACAAAAGAAAACTAGTGGGTGTGCATCCAACTCGCTTGCTCACGAAGACCTAGGGCATTTTGAGGAACCCCATCATTGGAATATACAAGCCAAGTTCTATAATGAAAAATTCCCACTAGTATAAAAAGACAACTTATGAGACTCACTATCATGAAGATCTTGTTGCTACTTTGAAGCACAATATATGAGACTCACTATATGAAGGACAAGGTGCTACTTTGAAGCACAAGTGTGGTAAAAGGATAGTAGCATTGTCCCTTCTCTCTTTTTCTCTCATTTTTTTTCTTTGGCCTTCTTTTTTTTTCTTTTTGGCCTTTCTCTTTTTTTTCCTTCTTTTTTTTATTTTTTTTTATTTTTCGTCCGGAGTCTCATCCCGACTTATGGGGGAATCATAGTCTCCATCATCCTTTCCTCACTTGGGACAATGCTCTAATAATGATGATCATCACACTTTTATTTTTCTTACAACTCAACAATTACAACTCGAAACTTAGAACAAAATATGACTCTATATGAATGCCTCCGGCGATGTACCGGGATGGTGCAATGAATCAAGAGTGACATGTATGGAAAATAATGCATGGTGGCTTTGCCACAAATACGATGTCAACTATATGATCATGCAATGGCAATATGACAAAAGTAATGTATGTCATAATAATGATGATGGAAGTTGCATGCCAATATATCTCGGAATGGCTATGGAAATGTCATGATAGGTAGGTATGGTGGCTGTTTTGAGGAAGATATAAGGAGGTTTATGTGTGATAGAGCGTATCATATCACGGGGTTTGGATGCACCAGCGAAGTTTGCACCAACTCTGAAGGTGAGAAAGGGCAATGCACGGTACCGAAGAGGCTAGCAAAGGTGGAAAGGTGAGAGTGCGTATAATCCATGGACTTAACATTAGTCAAAAGAACTCATATACTTATTGCAAAAATTTAGAAGCCATCAAAAATTCAAGTACTACGCACATGCTCCTAGGGGGATAGATTGGTAGGAAAAGACCATCGCTCGTCCCCGACCGCCACTCATAAGGATGCACAAGCCAGGTACACTTCATGTTTCAAATTTGTTACACAACTTTAACCATACGTGCATGCTACAGGACTTGCAAACTTCAACACAAGTATTTCTCAAATTCACAATTATCAACTAGCACGACTTTGATATTATCACCTCCATATCTCAAAACAATTATCAAGTATCAAACTTATCTTAGTATTCAATTCACTCAAAAGAAAGTTTCACATATCTTGAACACTAAGTATATTAACATTAAGAAAATTACCATGCTATTAATGATTCTCAAAATAATCTAAGTGAAGCATGAGAGATCAATAGTTTCTTTAAAACAAATCCACCACCGTGCTCTAAAAGATCTAAGTGAAGCACTAGAGCAAAATTATCACGCTCAAAAGATATAAGTGAAGCACTATGAGCAAAACTATCAAGCTCAAAAGATATAAGTGAAGCACATAGAGTATTCTAACAAATTCCAAATCATGTATGGCTCTCTCAAAAAGGTGTCTACAGCAAGGATGATTGTGGTATACTAACAATCAAAGACACAAATAATACAAGACGCTCCAAGAAAAACACATATCATGTTGGTGAATAAAAATATAGCTCCAAGTAAATTACCGATGGAAGTGGACGAAAGAGGGAATGCCTTCCGGGGCATCCCCAAGCTTTTACTTTTTGGTGTCCTTGGATTACCTTGGGGGTGATATGGGCATCCCCAAGCTTAGGCTCTTACCACTCCTTGTTCCATAATCCATCAAAAGAATTCACCCAAAACATGAAAACTTCACAACACAAAACTCAACAGAAATCTCGTGAGCTCCGTTAGAGAAAGAAAACAAAAGACTACTTCAAGGTACTGTAATTAACTCATTATTTATTTATATTGGTGTTAAACCTAATGTATTCCAACTTATCTATGGTTTATAAACTATTTTATTAGCCATAGATTCATCAAAATAAGCAAACAACACACGTAAAACAGAATCTGTCAAAAACAGAACATTCTGTAGCAATCTATAACTAACGCAAACTTCTGGAACTCTAAAAATTCTACCAAAATAGGAAGTCCTGTAAAATTTGTTTATTGAACAGGATAAAAAAGAATCAACGCAAAATCACGTTCCTGTGATTTAACATAACTAAATTCGTGCGTGCAAAGTTTCTGTTTTTCAGCAGAATCAAATCAACTATCATCGTAGGTTATCCTATAGGTTCTACTTGGCACAAACACTAATTAAAACATAAAACCACATCCAAACAGAGTCTAGATGGATTATTTATTCCTAAACTTGAAAACTTAGGCTCTTACCACTCATTGTTCCATAATCTATCAAAAGAATTCACCCAAAACTTGAAAACTTCACAACACAAAACTCAACAGAAATCTCGTGAGCTCCGTTAGAGAAAGAAAACAAAAGACTACTTCAAGGTACTGTAATGAACTCATTCTTTATTTATATTGTTGTTAAACCTACTGTATTCCAACTTCTCTATGGTTTATAAACTATTTTATTAGCCATAGATTCATCAAAATAAGCAAACAATACACGTAAAACAGAATCTGTCAAAAACAGAACAGTCTGTAGAAATCTGTAACTAACGCAAACTTCTGGAACTCTAAAAATTCTACCAAAATAGTAAGTCCTAGACAATTTGTTTATTGATCAGCAGAAAAAAAGAATCAACGCCAAATCACGTTTCTGTGATTTATCATAACTAAATTAGTGCGCGCAAAGTTTATGTTTTTCAGCAGAATCAAATCAACTATCATCGTAGGTTATCCTATAGGTTCTACTTGGCACAAACACTAATTAAAAGATAAAACGACATCCAAACATAGGCTAGATGGATTATTTATTCCTAAACAGAAGCAAAAACAAAAAACACAAATTAAAATTGGGTTGCCTCCCAACAAGCGCTATCGTTTAACACCCTTAGCTAGGCATTGATAATTTTAATGACGCTCACAAGAAAGACAAGAATTGAAGCGCAAAGAGAGCATCATGAAACAAGTGACAAACACATCTAAGTCTAACATACTTCCTATGCATAGGCATATTATAAGCAAACAAATTTGCAAGGCAAACAAAAACTAGCATATGAAAGGAATAAGAAAGAGACGATAGCAATCTCAACATGACGAGAGGTAATTTAGTAACATGAAAATTTCTACAACCATATTTTCCTCTCTCATAATAATTACATGTAGGATCATAAGCAAATTCAACAAAATATCTATCACATAACATATTCTCAACACGATCCACATGCATGCAAAGTTGACACTCTTCCAAGATAGTGGGATTAACATTAGCTAGAGTCATGACCTTTCTGAACCCACTTTTATCAAAAATATCATAAGATTGAACATACTCCAAAAATGTGGGATCTAAAGTTGACACTCTTTCAAACCCACTTTCAATATTATTGCAAATATTATTGTCAATCTCATATTCATCATGGGGCTTAAATAAATTTTCAAGGTTGTAAGAAGAATCACCCCAATCATGATCATTCAAACAAGTAGTAGACATAGAAAAACTAGCATCCCAAGCTTAGGGTTTTGCATATTATTAGCACAATTGACATCAAGAGAATTTATAGGAAAATCATTCCAACCATGCTTTTTATTCAAGGGGTTATCGTGAATCTCTTCATAAATTTCTTCATCACAATTTTCAGATTCACGAATTTCAAGCAAAACCTCATAATGATAATCTAGTGCACACAACTCACTAGCAATTGGTTCAACATAATTGGATCTCTTAAAAAGATTAGCAAGTGGATGAGGATCCATAAAGTTCTAGCAAGCAAAGATGCAAGCAAAAGGAAGGCACATGGAGACACAAGATCAAACGAAAGAGGGGCGAAGAAAACGGCAAGGGTGAAGTGGGGGAGAGGAAAACGAGAGGCAAATGGCAAATAATGTAATGCGAGAGATAGGGATTGCGATGGGTACTTGGTATGGTTGACTTGCTTGTGTGAGCCTCCCCGGCAACGGCACCAGAAATTCTTCTTGCTACCTATTGAGCACTGTGTTGGATTTCCCCGAAGAGGAGAGGATGATGCAGCAAAGTAGCGTAAGTATTTCCCTCGGTTTTTGAGAACCAAGGTATCAATCTAGTAGGAGACCATGCACAAGTCCCTCGTACCTACACAAAACAATAGCAACTCGCAACCAACGTAATTAGGGGTTGTCAATCCCTTTACGGTCACTTACGATAGTGAGATCTGATAGAGATAATATTTTTGGTATTTTTGATAGATAGATGCAAAGTAAAAAGTAAAAGGCAAAGTAAAACAAAGCAAGTAAATAAAGTGATAGAGATTGATATGATGAGAATAGACCCGGGGGCCATAGGTTTCACTAGAGGCTTCTCTCAAGAGCATAAGTATTCTACGGTGGGTGAACAAATTACAGTTGAGCAATTGACAGAATTGAGCATAATTATGAGTATATCTAGGCAATGATCATGTATATAGGCATCACGTCCGAGACAAGTAGATCGAAACGATTCTGCATCTACTACTATTACTCCATTCATCGACCGCTACCCAGCATGCATCTAGAGTATTAAGTTAAAAACAGAGTAACTCCTTAAGCAAGATGACATGATGTAGAGGAATAAATTCATGCAATATGATAAAAAAAACATCTTGTTATCCTCGATGGCAACAATACAATACGTGCCTTGCAACCCTTTCTGTCACTGGGTAAGGACACCACAAGATTGAACCCAAAGCTAAGCACTTCTCCCATTGCAAGAACTACCAATCTAGTTGGCCAAACCAAAAAGGATAATTCGAAGAGACTTGCAAAGATAACTCAATCATACATAAAAGAATTCAGAGAAGAATCAAATATTTTCCATAGATAATACTGGATCATAAACCCACAATTCATCGATCTCAACAAACACACCGCAAAAAGAAGATTACATCGAATAGATCTCCACAAGAGAGGGGGAGAACTTTGTATTGAGATCCAAAAAGAGAGAAGAAGCCATCTAGCTACTAGCTATGGACCCGAAGGTCTGAAGTAAACTACTCACACTTCATCATAGGGGCTATGGTGATGATGTAGAAGCCCTCCGTGGTGGATGCCCCCTTCGGCGGAGCTCCGGAACAGGCCCCAAGATGGGATCTCGTCGATACAGAAGGTTGCGGCGGTGGAATTAGGTTTTTGGCTCCTGTTCTGATCATACGGGGATACGTAGGTATATATAGGAGGAAGGAGTACGTCGGTGGAGCGTCAGGGGGCCCACGAGGTAGGGGCACGCCTAGGGGGGCGTGCCCTCCACCCTCGTGACCGCCTCTGGCACTGCTTGGAGTAGGGTCCAAGTCTCCTGGATCACGTTCGGTTGGAAAATCACGTTCCCGAAGGTTTCATTCTGTTTGGACTTCGTTTGATATTCTGTTTCTTCGAAACACTGAAATAGGCAAAAAAACAGCAATTATGGGCTAGGCCTCCGGTTAATAGGTTAGTCCCAAAAGTAATATAAAAGTGGAAAATAAAGCCCAATATAGTCCAAAACAGTAGATAAAGTAGCATGGAGCAATCAAAAATTATAGATACGTTGGGACGTATCAAGCATCAACATCCTTTATTATGAGACCTTCCATCGCATGGGGTTAACTGATAAGAATCTCAAGACATCCAACACTGTTTTCCATGGAGTGGTGCCTGGTAAGTCGCCATACCCGGTGGGCAAGATTGAGCTGGAGGTGGCCTTTGGAGATGAGCATGATTCCAGGGCTGAGAAGTTAACCTTTGAAGTGTTCAAAATCAGAAGTCCGTACCACGCTCTGTTTGGACGGCCGGCTTATGCCAAGTTCATGGCATGGCCATGTTATGTTTATCTGCAGCTTAAGATGCCGGGTCATAAGGGAATCATCATAGTGCATGGGAGTCGAAAGATAGCCTTGGAATGTGAGGAAGGCGATGCTTCTTATGTTGAGTCTGTCTGTGCAACAAAGGAATTGAAGTTTTACAAGGACAATGTTGACCCGGCGGATATGACGTCTTTGAAAAAGCCAACTACAGAGCATGACCCGGTGATGAAGTTTAAATTGGCCGATGACACCAAGCTGGTTGATTTTGTTCCTAGCGACTCATCGAAGCAGTTCAATATCGGTGCTAATTTGGATCCAAAATAGGAAAGCGCGCTCATCGAGTTCATCCGTGAGAACCGGGACATCTTTGCATGGAAACCTTCAGACATGCTGGGTGTACCGAGGGAACTCGCTGAGCACACTCTTAATATTAATCCAAAATTTAAGCCGGTCAAGCAATTCCTCTGGCGGTTCAACGAGGAGTGGCGCAAGGCCATTGGTGAAGAAGTGGCCCGGCTCTTGGCGGCTGGGTTCATTGTTGAAGTTTTTCATCCGGAGTGGTTGGCTAACCCGGTGCTAGTGCTTAAGAAGAATGGCACTTAGCGCATGTGTGTGGATTACACGCACTTAAACAAGGCTTGTCCGGCTGATCGTTTTGCTCTCCCTCATATTGATCAAATCATTGATGCTATGGCGGATTGTGAGCGTCTGAGCTTTTTGGATGCTTATTCTGGTTATCATCAGATCAAGATGGCGGTCAAGGACTAGGAGAAGACAGCTTTCATTACTCCCTTTGGAGCCTTCTGCTATGTGTCTATGCCTTTTGGGCTCAAGAGTGCCCAGGCGACTTATCAGTGATGTGTGCAGAATTGTCTTCATGATCAGATTGGGCGCAACGTTCATGCGTATGTGGACGACACTGTGGTGAAGTCCAGAGAGAAGGAAACCTTGATAGATTATTTGAAGGAAACCTTTGATAATCTCAGGGTCTACAAGATGATGCTTAACCCGGCCAAGTGCGTTTTTGGTGTGCCAGCAGGCAAGCTTTTGGGTTTTCTGGTTTCTAACAGAGGCATTGAGGCTAACCCGGAGAAGATCAAGGCCATCACCTCCCTGGCTAAGCCGGCGTGTATCAATGATGTTCAACGTCTAGCGGGTCGTATTGCTGCCTTAAGCCGGTTCATAAGCCGGTTGGGTGAGAAGGCCATACCATTGTATCAGATGATGAAGAAAATAGATAACTTCGTCTAGAGTGATGCTACCAATGACGCGTTTGAGGACTTGAAGAGGCAGCTAGCTGAGCCGCCAGTTCTTGCTGCTCCCATCGATAAGGAGCAATTATTGTTATATGTGGCTGCTAACACCCGTGCTGTCAATGTGGCCATTGTGGTGGAGCGCAAGGAGGCCGGTAAGGAGTATCCGGTCCAACAGCCGGTTTATTATATCAATGAAGTACTCATTGAGTCCAAGCAGAGATATCCACATTGGCAGAAGCTCGTTTATGGGTGTTCATGGTCAGCCGGAAGCTTAAGCAATATTTTCTGGGTCACCCCATCACTGTGGTCAATTCTGCTCTGTTAGGAGATATTATTCAAAACAGAGAAGCCACAGGACGAGTCTCCAAGCGGGCCATTGAACTTGGGCTTCATGGTTTAAAGTATGTGCCTCGTACTACTATAAAGTCTCAAGCACTGGTGGATTTCATCAATGACTGGACAGAGCTGCAGATGCCTGAAGAGAAGCCGGATAACACATATTGGACTATTCACTTTGATGGGTCCAGGCAGTTGGAAGGCTTGGGGACTGGAGTTGTCTTAGCTTCCCCTCGAGGTGACAAGTTATGTTATGTCCTAAGGTTGATGTTCCCCTATACTAACAATGCAGCTGAGTACGAAGCCTTGCTCCATGGTCTTTGGATTGCTAAGAAGATGAACTTAAGCCGGGTGAGATGTTTTGGCGACTCAGACTTGGTAGCTCAGCAAGTTTCAGGCAAGTGGGATTCCAAAGACCCGCTTATGGCGGCTTATCGCCGTGAGGTGGATGCCATTGCTGGATATTTCAAGGGTTATCAGGTGGAACACATTGATCGCAGGAAAAATGAGGCGGCTGACGCCTTAAGCCATTTGGGGTCTCAGCGTAAGCTAGTGCCACCTAACACTTTCTTGGATATTATGCATAACCCTTCTGTCAAGTTGCCTACAGAGGAAGATCTCGTTGTTCCTGACCCCGAAACACAATTGCTGGCGGCTCCTCACGTCATCCCAGATTGGACGGTACTATATTTGGCTTATATGACCCGGGGCGAGTTACCTGAGGATGAAACTTTGGCCAGACAGATAACCCGGCGGTCTAAGTCAATGACAATTGCTAATGGCGAGTTACACCATCGCAGCGTAGCTGGGGTGTTTCAGCGTTGTGTCTCTCCTGAGGAGGGTCAAGAGATTCTTCGTGAGATTCATGAAGGAGATTGTGGTCATCATTCCGGGTCAAAGTCCCTTATGGCCAAAGCTTTACGTCATGGGTTTTATTGGTTGACGGCTCACGCTGATGCAGAGGATCTGGTTAGTAAATGTGATGGCTGCCAAAAATTTTCACGACGAGCTCATGTGCCGGCTAAGGAATTGAGGATGATTCCAATTACTTGGCCATTTTCAGTCTGGGGGATTGGCATGGTTGGGCCTTTTAAAAGGTTCAAGGACAAAAAGACCCACCTCTTGGTGGCGGTTGACAAATTCACAAAGTGGGTTGAAGCAGAGCCGGTCAGTAAGTGTGACGCGGCAATGGTGGTTCAATTCGTTAAAAAGGTGATTTTCCATTTTGTCTTTCCCCACAGTATCATAACTGATAATGGAACTAACTTGTCCAAAGGTGCTATGAAAGAGTTTTGTCAATGTGAGAATATTCGTCTTGATGTATCATCAGTAGCTCACCCTCAATCCAATGGTCAAGCTGAAAGAGACAATCAAGAAATTCTGAGAGGCATCAAGCCCCGGCTTATGGTTCCTTTGCAATGGACGCTGGGTTGTTGGGTGGAGGAGTTACCTTCTGTGATATGGAGTATCAACACTACCCCTACCAGGTCTACGGGTTACATGCCTTTCTAAATGGTTTATGGAGCAGAGGCGGTTCTTCCTAGTGACATCCGTCATGACTCGCCCCATGTGGCGGCTTACGTTGAAGCTGATAATGAACAAGCACGTCAAGATGCCCTTGACGTGTTGGATGAGAAGCGTGATCTTGCAGCAGCCCATTTGTTGATTTATCAACAAGACCTGCGCCATTGCCATAGCCGCTGGGTTAAATCCAGAACCTTTCAGGAGGGTGATTTGGTGCTCCGACTCATCCAGGATCAAACTGACATGCACAAGTTATCCCCACCTCGGGAAGGGCCCTTTGTGGTTAGCAAGAATTTGAACAACAGGTCATACTACCTTATCGATGTTCGAGAGCACAAAGACACACGTAAGTCGGAGGAGGAGACCCGCCGGTCGTGGAATATCGCTCATCTTCGGCCTTACTACACATGAGCCACCAGCTCTTATGATGTACATATTTTTACCATGTATATATTATGATGATTATAATAAAGCAGGGTCTATGTTGTTTTATCTTCAAAAGATCATGTATCTTCATCATCATAAATGACCATTAGGGGCTAATCGTATTCGAATCTAGCTTAACCCCTTTGGCACAGCTTCCTGATCGTATTCGAATCATAGCTGTTCAAACCTCATGATCATTTGGGGGCTGGATCGTATTTGAATCATAGCTTAACCCCTTTTGGTCTGACCCTGATCGTATTCGAATCAGAGTCGTTAAAAATTTAGACCACTGGGGGCTGATCGTATTCGAATCTAGCTTAACCCCTTTGGCAGAGCTTCCTGATCGTATTCGAATCATAGTTATTCAAACAACTTGATCATTTGGGGTATGGATCATATTCGAATCATAACTTAACCCCTTTTGGTCCGACTCTGATCATATTCGAATCAATAAGCACACTTTCGCTCCTGAAGTTAACCCGGAAGACACAAGTAGGAACCTCCCAGCGGATCAATCTTCCTGCCTCTGCTGGCCTGAGGCTTCTGGATCATCCCTCTCCGTGTCTTTGTCCTATTCTAAATCCTGGAAGGCGGGCGATGACCAGTCAATGCCACTTAAAGCTTCAAATTCAGCTCCATCATCAATAAGTTCTTCCGGGTTAACTTCAGGAGCGAAAGTGTGCTTACGGATTGGGGGTATCAGATCTTGCACTTTATAAGACAGTGTTGGCATTTTTTGATTTTCCAAATCATAAGCCGGTTGATATTGGGATAGATCAGTTTCACTGGCAATCAGGCTAGCCAGAGGATGGATATCCTTCACACAGGCGGCAAAGTCCTTCTTGCTAAAAGGGGTGATGTCTTCTTTTAATCTCGGGCACCCGGTTGATAGCTCAGCCGGGTCTAGCTCCGGTAGCCACGCTTTCGCCCGACATAAAGCAGTTACAGCCCCGACTCTTGCACATGATCTCTTCATCTCACCAACCCTCTGAAGCAGCATAGAAAGCTTTCTCAGCACGTCAACTATAAGTGTCGGTGCTCGATTCGATGGAGAAATTGTGGCCAATGCACATTGGGTCCCAGTATAAAGCTGTTCTACGAGCGTGTAAACCGCCTTCAGCTTCACAAGCATGTCTTGGTTGAGGTTGGTGCTCCTGGGGCCTGCATATTAATCATAGATGAGTTCAAGGCAGTTCAAATGATCAAGAGAGAGATTCAACACTTGACACTCATAAGACGACTTACCAAAGATAGCTGAGACCATCTGAGACACATGGCATTTTAAGCCGGACAATTCAGCGGTCACCTCTTCAAGAGCCGCCTCTGCTTTTTCAGCTTGATGGGGCAAGGCAATCTTTTCTTCAGCCCAGGCATTTTTCTCAACTTCAAAGCTGGCCTTCAGTTTTTCTTGTTCGGACAAGCTGAATTCAAATTTTGAGTTTGCCCTCTGGGTGTCAGTTTCCTACAGTTCTAGACGGGTCTTCAGCTCAAACAGCTCGGTTTGAAGTTCAGCAGTGGTCGTCTGTTCATAAACTGGATCAACATTATAATTCAAGCGTTAGTTCAACATATAAAGTCCCAAGCCTTTTGCACACAACAACACTTGGCACTTGGGGGCTAATGTCTTCCGAAAATTCTATCTAAGTGGCGGCTTAAGTGAATAAGTCCCGAGCACTTTTCAAGCAAGAGTACTTGGCACTTGGGGACTAATGCATATTGTTGTTGAAAACTAAACAAGTAAGTATTATCTTCTACACATGAATATAAAGGACCGACTCATTCATGTTGATTAAACCGGCCCTTGGGGACTACGGATTAAGTCGGATGATCAAAGGATTCTACCAAAGGATATGACTTATGCTCATGGTTCTTCTAAAGTCTACAACATATTTATCATAAACAGTAGACTTGGGGGCTGGCATAGTAAGCATAACTCAATAAAGGAAGAATTCATACCTCAAATTTCTAGTGCATTTGTTTCACCATGTCAACTTCAAGATCGCGGCTGCTGTGCACTTGGCTAAGATAACCAGAAAAAACTTCGCCAATGCTCAAGTGGGAGTAATCAGCAACATCAAATCTGACTATACATTGTTCAATGTGCTCCTCCTTGGTAGAATGCTTGGCCAGCACAGTGGGCCTTCCTGGTTCTCTAAAGCCGGTGGCAGAGATTACCATGTCATCATCATGAACATCAGCCATCTTCGATGGACTAGAGACTTTAGGGTTTAAAGACCCATCAATGGCTCGCTCCATAGGGGGGTCAGAGGTTGTTGTCATGTCATGAACCGGCTTAAGCGGCTCAGGAACAGAGGCCTCAGGTGCTGTGGTTTGGAGCTCCGGCTCATGGACTGTCGGCTCTTCGGACGGCTTATTCTTCTTTGCCCTCTTGCTGGGCTTTGCTTTTCCACTGCATGGGTCAAAAAGGTCAGTACAAGTATAAAAGGATTATAGTGAGTAAAGGATAATGTAAATCGCCATTACCCAGGAGCAGTCTTGAAAGCCGGCATGTTGGATTGAATTGAATCACCAGAAGAGGAATGAGATGTATCTTGATAATTTGAGTCGGAAGAGTTGAGTGGTTGACGAGTAAGACCCGCCAAAGGATAAAAAGAGTTTAAGTCGGGGATGACCTCATTTCGACGCTTCCTCGGCGTGTTCGGTAAGCCGGAGGAGAGTTTCGCGCCTTTGCTCGTCCGAGTCTTCTGCCGACTCTCGAGTTGTTGTTGCTTCAAAATAAAGTGAGGATCCAGATGAGCTAAGGGGTGTGAAAATCTTACTTTCCGGGTTACTCTTCAGATTCTTTGTCTTGGCTAAGGCTCGGAGTCGGAGGAAATAATAGTTACCTCTTCTTCCACTCATTGACTTGTTCCCATGTCATCCTGGTGATAATCAGTGTCAATAAGATTGTTAAAGATGGAGCCAAGAGAGTCAAGAACTACCTCCGACTCTGAGGAGTCCTCTAGTTGAAATAAGTCGGAAGCACTGGGCTTCTTTCCTCTCTTCTTGGTGGCTTTCCTGGTGGCTTTCTTGGCCTTCCTGGCTCTTTTTGCAGCCTCATGGTCATATTATTTCTTCCAAAATTCATCATCAACCTATGAAAGTCATCAAAAGAGAATTAAGATAAAGTTACAAAGATGAAGGAGAATTAACTAAGGTTGGCAGCTTACCGTTGGTGTCGGGTTTGACTTGCAGAAAGGACTCAAGCCCACCTTGCTGCAGTCTGCTAGGCTCTCATTCAGAAGAGATTTTGTCATCTCATTGATGGCATCGACAGTTAAGTCCCCAGAGCTGTGGCGTAGCAGATCATTTGTGCTACCGGTGTAAGTGCACATCAAACTAGATCGGCGGCTCAAGGGGATTATCCGCCATGCAACCCAGCACCAGACCAAGTCAATGTCATTTAAGTCGTTCCCCAAAAGAGCCTTGACTTCGGCAAGTGTAGGGTCGAGCTTCTGGCGATCAGTAGCTGACAACTTGTTGGGGAGCGGGTGATTGGATTCGAGACGCAGGGCACGAAAGCCGGGCAGTGGGTTTTCATCAGCCGGAGAAGTATCTTGGCAGTAGAACCATGTATGGTTCCAGCCCTTGGGATGACTTGGCGGTTGCGCATAAGGAAAAATGGTGTCTCTCCGTCGTTGGATTGAGACCCCGCCAAGTTCCAAACTAGGTCCATTGGCGTATTCATTCTGGCGGTTCAAGTAAAAGTATTCTCTGAAAAGTTCCAAGCTGGGATCCTCTGCAAGGTACACCTCACAGAACACTCGAAAACTGCATATGTTAGAAACGGAATTGGGTCAGATGTCTTGAGGATGGAGGTCGAAAAAGCGCAGAATGTCTCTGAAGAACTTAGAGCCGGGTGGCGAAAAGCCCCGGTTCATGTGATCAGTGAAAATGATGACTTCCCCTTCTTTGGGCTGAGGCTTTTCTTTTGTCGGCTTAGGGGCGCGGTACGACATGACATCTTTTTTGGGCAGATAGCCGTTTTTTACAAAGTCGTCAAGTGTATTCTCTGTAACGATGGAGCAAACCCAGTTGCAGGAAGTGGTTGTTTTGGGCGGCATTGTGAAGAAGGAAGCCTAAAAAGAGAAGAATAAATTTGCCGGTTCAAAATTAAGCCAGAGGAAAAGGTATTATAGCACATGTCAGACTGGCGGCTTATAAAGGGGCCTAATGGTATATGACTAATTACGTCAGGTTATTTAAGCCGCCATGAGCAGTTTGATGTTATCTATTGAACATTGCAATTAAAGCCGGTGGTGTGAGCCGCCATGGCTAGGTGGATCTATCAAGGTGCAGTTTTTTGGCTAAGTACCACACAAACAGGTTTCACAGATTGCAATCATTATTTTGGATCAGCCATAGTTCAGAAAAAGGAAATAAATCAAGACCTAAAAAACTAGTACAAATAAGTTCATAAGTTCTAAGGGATCTCTCTTCAAGGAAAAAGGATCCGCTGGTATGGAAGGCGGAGGCAAAACTACCACCGCATAAGTTCTGCGCCATTTTCAAATCAAAGAGGATCACGGTGCGGGCACTAAGGATGAACTACGACGAACTATGAAGAGCACGGAGAAGTTCAGAAACCCTAATGCGGATCTAGGGTACAGGAAAGCAAGTACTTACAGATGCAGATTGACTGCGGAGGGGAGCTGCTGTTCTCTGGTTCGTTCAGGGTGATGCTGCGGCCAAGGATGAGGACGACGGTGTGCTTCGCAGCGGTGGCGGAGCTCGAGCGGCAGAAGGTCGCGAGAGGAGGAAGACGATGGAAAGGGGGAGAATGAGGAAAGACTGGTCGTAGAAGAAGCTAATAAGTGAGCGCGAAAAACGGGGAGACCAAAACATGGTTATCCAGCTACTCAGATGCCTCGATTTTCAGAACGGTTGTTAAGATAAAGATCTGTTAAGATATGTTGGATAAAGTGTGAATTAATGACAAGTGATGTCATGGCGGGTTATCGCAAATCCAGAAGATGACGTCATGGTGGGTTATAAATTCTCGCATAGATGAAGAAGAGAAGATTTTTTCTAAGTATTGAAGATTGACATGAACCAGTTCAATTCAATCTGGGGCCTAATGTTGGGGATATAATTATTAGGTATGACCCGCCCAGGAGGGGCCGGGTTATACCTATGGTGATTCATAATATGAAGCCCAAGACAATATTTGAAGATGGTGGTTCAGTGTAGGGCCCAAGGCCCAAAGGCGGCAAGGCCCGTAGAGATAAACCTCCATATATGTATGACTTGTATTGTAAGGCATGAATAATAGTCACCGAGTCGGACAGTGTTTATAAGTCGGCCGGGACTCTCTGAAGCCGCTGGGCGTCGACCTGTGTATATAAAGGGACGACCCGGCGGCGGGTCAGGACAAGAAAGAACAGATCGAAAGCTAGGTCAAGCGGATTCGCTCCCAGGTAATCGAGACATAAGCAATACCACCTCAAACTGGATTAGGCCTTTACCTTTGCCGCAAGGGGTCGAACCAGTATAAACTCCCATGTCCTTTGTCCCGTTTTAACCCCTTTAAGCTTCCTAGTTGCGATGGCTCCATGACTAAGTCCTTTTTCTAGGACATCTCCCGTGACCTTTCCACGACAAGTACTATTTGCTGCATAGTATTACTGACCGCCATATTTGAGCAAAACATTATTATGCATGGACCTTGACTATGTACGTCACCATGTGTCCAGATCTGAGATGCCGCATGTACTAGATGAACGGCGCCGAGTTCGACCCCCGTGATGCTTGTGGGTGCCGAGGAACACTCTTGGAGAGTACTCGCTTTTCATTGGGGACAACTACCCCATTGTGAAGCGGATGCCACCTTCCATGCACAACACCAAAGGCTTGCATTCATGAAGCATGGTTGTGTATTCAGTGCGCACCACTGGATGACCGACATGCTGGGACACGCTATCCCTAATTTATGTCGCTTCAGCTTGGATGAGTCTCCATCATGTGGAACTGGCCTAGAAAGCTGTGAAAATCATTCCCGTTGCCCACTGCTATGGATCGTGCCATCCATAAAGAACACATGGGACTAGAACCTGGAGGAGGACATGTAGCCCATCTATAATGTGTAAGTGGAGTATGGTAAATTGTGAATGGTAGCGCTATGAATATATGTAGACTAGTCGTGCACAAATTTATCACATGAAGTGGAGATGAACTTGTGTGGCTGACGGGCTCCAACACGCTCTTTGAGAAAAAAAGGTGGCACAACTTTGGATATAGGTGACATGGCGGTATCATACAGTAGCATCGTTTGCTATAGTTGTGGTACTCCTACTAGGACGACAACTCCTATAAAACCTTGCGCTTGGCTCTTTGCCTCTTTGGGAGGTTCAACAGTTCGTACTCGTGTGAACCTTGCACTTGGCTCTTCGCCTCTCCGGAAGGTCCTACAATGATGATACTGCAGTACAATATGCTTCTAGCAATCTAACACCAAATGAACTGTTGCACGCCCATTGCGATGATGAGGGCAAGGGAGAGGGAGAGGGTGTTGTAGTCAAAACCTTCTCCTTGTCCTGCGAGCCACCGCGCACGTGGGCGAGGGAGAGGGCATAGGCGTACGTAGTAAGCAAGCTTCTCCCCGTCCTGTGAGCCACCGCGCATGGGCGAGGGAGAGGGCGTTGTAAGCAAGCTTCCCCTCGATCGGCGAGTTGATGGGACATATCAAAGCAGTACTAGTCCATATTGCGTCCTTTCTGGTTAATATGGCTTAATTTGAAACGAGAAAAATACACTGGCGGTCAACGTATGTAACAATACGCTCATTAGGGTCACTATATAGTTTTGCGTTGATTATATGGTCACTAGCTCATCGTAGAGTACCGTATTGCACCCTACTGACCGACCACATAGTCGACGTGGCACTTTGTTGACTGGTTAAATTGACACCTGGTTTCTAGGTCCCACCTGTCAGTTGGCAAAGCAAAGAAATCAGTTAAACAAAACTTTACGTGGGCATGACAGGAGTCCAATCCTTGCGCGCGAACCACCCTGGCTGTGTATGAGTGCATGCACGAGTACTCTCCCTCGGTCCATGAAAAACAGTACATCAAGCATTAGAAATTTTTCCAACAAAGAGTGTACATCTACACTTCCAATGCACTTAGCCTTTAATCTAATCGATATTGATTCACTGATGCACCAACTTGTGCTCTAGCTATAGGCTACATGCCTATCCTTAATTACAGCATGAGACAATTGTCATTTAATCTTCTTCTCTCAATGGTTGCATGCACACATAAGTCTGCTACGCACTTTTGAGCGTTAATTATGCCATGAAGTTCCGGTTCCTCTTGGTCAATGTGTAAATCTCTATATGTACAGTCTTTCACGGACGGAGGGAGTAGGTTGAGCACTTGAGTGTGAGCGTGGGTGTTGCATTGTGTGTTGTGTGCTGCATGGATGCGTGAGTGTTGCGTGCGCACATGTGTAGGTGTGAGTGTTGCATGTTACATGCATGCATGAGGTTTTTAATCCCTCCCATTGACATGTTCATATTTCAAGCTTCATTAAAACGTTACATGCAAGAATTAAGAGAAAACTCACCAATGCGTGTAAAAGTTCTGGTCATTTGTTCCTCACGCATGCATTCCAATTAATATGGTTGTAAACACAATTTTCTTGAGGAAAACGAGCCCATTCTTGAGTACTTTCAAAAAAAAATCTTCGAGCACTCATCATTTACTACTACCTTGGTTGATGATTTTCTTATTGACCTATATATAAACCTCCGTCCTGGTTTAATGGCCCCTTTCGTACTTAGTGTAAAATTTTGACCATAAATTTAACTAACAAATTGTCAATGCATATCATAAAAAACTATACCATTAAAAATTATGTTCAAATATGAATCCAGTGATATGATTTTTGGTGAAATGCATTAACATTTTATTAGTTAAGTAGATGGTCAAAATTTGACACAAAATACTACTAGTACTCCTACATTATTGGCGCCGGGTGCCTTGGCTAATGTTTCATCTTGCTGGATAGGATGAGAGTAGAGGCATAGGGATACTGTAGATAGGAAGTCTTGGCGATCCAATATTCCCCATCTCGGTAAGAGAGAACTATTCAACTAGTCTTCATAGTGAAGTGACAATACACGCTGCAGCAGTTGGGACACTTAATTAATAAGCTGAATCAGCCTTACCCAGTACTACCATCATGTTTGCCAGTGGAGCACGCTTCCACAAATACACCTACGCACCACTCTTTTCCATTAGCTAACATATGGGTGCTCTTGAGGTAGACCCACATGTCATCGGCTTAACTATTTACACTCCGAAGGACGGTATATCCTGGTAGTAGTACTAGTAGAGTTGAGACTTAATGCACTTTCTTCCCCGTCTTTCCCTCTTATTCTTCCTCCTCTCTTCCCCATTGTCGTCCGCACACCATTTCCCCCCACTCACAGGTCGCCCGCCCGTGCCATCTTCCTTGGTAGCTCGCGTGTACCATATCCCCCCCCCCCACTCACTGCTCGACCACACACGCCATCTTCTTCACTCGCCCGCCCG
>NC_041389.1:315876770-315924929 GCF_002162155.2 Triticum dicoccoides | reverse complement strand
CTGCTCGCTTGCAGGCACCGAAAACCCCAATCACTCAACGCCCTAAAAAAACCTATGGTAGAACTGACTGACATGCACAGTCGCGATTTGAATTCCTCCCAAATGTTCTCTTGGAGCATATCTGTAATCGTATGGACCTGCTCAGCACCTTGCGTCTGGCCGCATGTTCGGTGTCTTTGTACCATCTACTCGTCTACAACCGGCCGACCCTTTTCAAGACACCCTACTTGCTGATGCCCGATCCTCGCAGGTGGCCCAGACACTGACTTGACGATCCTACGGAGGTCACCGTGGTGGCCCTCGACGTGCTACCACTCCCCGTCACCCTCTCCTTCATGCGTGGCCACTACTGGGCGGGCATGAAGGACAACTAGATCGTCCTCATCCACCAGTCCGGTAGTCTGTGGCATCTCATGAATATCTACACCCAGCGAGAGATCACCCTTCCATTGTTGGATACCGCCGCCATCAAGCCCTGCGGCCCGCCGGACACTCCTGCCTACTACACATGAGACGCGTCGAGCTTTTTGTGCGACCTTTGTTTGCTGAAGGTTGTAATATCGAAGTGCCCACACCATCAGAAGACTACATGGATTACAAGCTCATTTCCTTGTTTGACATGGGATTAGTCTATCTGGAATCCGGTTGCCATACATGGTTATGGCTCATCATCAATCTTGTTGAGCCTACATTTCTGTCTGATGCTATAGTGCATGATGGCATCATTTACGCGGTCGACGCATAGATTGGCTGCCTATACTGGTGGAATCTATCGTCGTGTAATTGTTCTATCTCATTTCGTCTTTAACGTATGAATAAGACTGCCTGTTGATTGTTAGAATTTTAGAATAGATAGTATGTCTATAACCACATCATTGTTATATGTTCCTCTCATTTCCTCGATTTTTATGACCACACATGTTATTGTTAGAGTTGATATGAGAACAATTTGCATCTAATGCTTGTTAGAATAGATATTATGAGTACAACCTCATTATTGCTATACATTACTCTCATTTCCAAGTTTCTTATAACCATGCATGTTATTGTTTAGAGTTGATATGAGAATAGTAGTAACTGCTATGGTAGAATATGAGTAGGCCCTGTCATAGATGTTTTCCTCTCATTTTTACATGATGTTTGAACCATGACATATTGCTAGAATATGAAAGCCATTGGCTTAATTTTTAACTTGGGGTATGATTATGACCACGACATTGCAATTCTCTGTCTATGATATGTGTCACTGTTATAATAATCTTAATTCCGCACATACTCTGAACATGATTGTATATTTTTTCCTTTTGGTCTCCAATTTGATTTGTTGCAGTAGACGCAAATGCACTATCCTTCATGATTCCAGGACCTGGAATCATACCAGTTGATGGGTGGTGGTTTATCGCTCGTTCAGCTGAAGGCGATCATTTGATGCTCATTCGCACGTACCGAATTGAACAAACCATTACATCAAACCACATGCAATACAATGCCTGGGGTCTTCGTGACTGTGCTGGCTATGGCTGCTTCGTGTTCGAGAAATATCCTAGCTCCGTTGGGCCAGGCGTATTCAACTAGAGACGGGTTTACAGCCTCGGCAACCACTCCATGTTCCTCGGGCTCAATTATCCGATCATCCAACCAATCATCAATCATATCACTGGCGATGATTACCGTTCTATGAAACTTCCATTCACCATGGGGAACTGTGTTTACACATCATACCATGGGTTTCATGAATCACCATATCCAGAGATTCATCGATAGAGCTTGTTGCCAGATAATCTTCAGTGTGTGAAAGGCATCAAGCTTCCATGCGATGGATAGCTTTTGCAAACCCGACATGCGGCGATGTGGTTCATGCCAACAACAAATATGCACAACTTGATTCGTATTGGTAACTAGACTGGGCCATTTTTTGAGCAAAAGATGGGGGGCTCCCCCTCCAATTTCATTAGCAAAACCACCATGAATCCAGGTCCAGACCAGAACAGCCCTACCCAACTACTAAAAACCATGTATCCTGCTACTGTAGCATGACACTCTTTTGTTGGATATTATGTATTATTGTTAGTTTGAAGCACTCCTCTGGTTTGAAGGATAGATACCTTTCTGGGATCAAGTGCATCCTAACTCACCTACGTAGGATGTACTGATAATGATGATGGAGATGCTGTGCAGAAGCCTACAAAGTCTGTCGCACATCCTTGTAACTTCTTACTCCATTTCTAAATTTGTACTAGTCCTCTATACCGTATATTGCGCTACTCGTACTACTACGTCCCTCCTGGTTTATTGGTCCCCTTCGTAATTTGTGTCGAGTTTTGACCATAAATTTCACGAACTAAATGTTAATGCATGTCACAAAAAAATTTATCATTTGATTCGTATTTGAACATAGTTTCAATGGTATAATTTTCGGTGACATGCATTGACATTTTGTTAGTTAAACCTATGGTTAAAATGTGACACTAAATACAACTAGTAAGTATAGTACAGTAGTAGTACTAGCATACGTCGGTTAAATTATTCATCATATCCTCACATTGAATTGACGTGACAACATGCTGCGTGTGAGGTGACATAAGAGTCACGGCGGCATGTTCGGGTATTGTGGACTTCAGATTTGGAGTACCACTTATCTATCGAAATCTTTCATCATTCACTTAAAATAGTCGATTGATCATACATTGAGTACCAGATAACTGGAATTAACTGATGCAAGTCCAAGAAGGATTGGCCGGTGCTGCCAGCTGGCGTCAAGTTTGATCCCACGGATCAGGAGTTGATCGAGCACCTTGAGGACAAAGTGAGTGCTGACAGCACGAGATCTCATCCTCTCATCGATTTGTTCAGACCAACCATCGACAGCGAGCACGGCATATGCTACACCCATCCTGAGAAACTTCCAGGTGAGACACCGATCGCCCGTCTACTTGCACAAACATATTCCTTTGTTTATAGCTCTATTTTTCTTTTTAGACGCAGACCTAGTGAAGCCATTACAATTTGACAGTTAATAAAAAGTGAAACAAGTGACTACAACATGCCAAAGATATTATGAAAATGCCAACTACGTACACTACAACCTGTATTCGACAATACTGTAGGTACCACACTGAGTGGCCTAAGCAAGCATTTCTTCCAGCGCAACTCCAGGGCGTTCGAAAGGGGCACATGGACGCATCGCAAGATACGGTCGGAGTGTGGCATGCACGCGATGTGGCGCAAGACTGGCAATACCTTGCCGATGATGGTCAACGGCTGGCAGACGGGCAACAAAAAGGTTCTGGTGCTGCACACCAACAAGAACTTCGACCAGCAGAGGACCAACTAGGTGATGCACCAGTACCACCTCGAGGACCTGGTGCAAGAGAAGGAGTGGGAGCTGGTCCTCTGCAAGATTTTCTACCAGATGAACACTAGGGCCAGGACTAAAAAGATTATAAGTTAGTTTGGTATTGGTACTTGTACTACCTGGTCATCTGCAAGTTGGTATTGTTGTTAACGATCTTTCCGTATGAACTTGGAATTTGCTTCCAACCATCATGCCAAGGGTCAACGTGGATATAAAGTTGAATCATTTGTTTCAAAATGAATTTTCAGGCACCTGATTTTTATTTGATGGGTAGCATAAGCACCTGCCGTTCGAATTCCCAGTTCTCCAAAAATTTTACATCTTCAAAGTACGCAGGGGATCCATCCGGTTTCATAGGCTGAGAGTTGGACGCAGCATGTCAGAACTGGGTTGTGGCAGGCCAAGCCCAGCTGAATTTTTTTAAGAGAGGAGTGATGGATTTGGGCCTTCCAACACAGTTAAGTGTCGCGGCCTGGATCGTAAAGCGCCTCTCATGGACTAAAAAAGGCCTAGTCCGTTATTATAAGTTGAAATATGTAAAATATTCCATAATGAAAATAAATATGTAAAATGCAATGACTTTAGTCCGCTTTCACTGTAAACCATCCGATTTGCATGAAATTCGTCCGTGGAACCACAAGACGGATGTCCATACAGAGCCTAACCGTACGGAACCAATAGGTCCATGGCCGTACGCAAGCAAGTGCATGCACTTATTATCACGATGGAAAAATAATGTTGACATCTGAGAGGTCAAACCCATGAAGTATTCAACATACTCAATAAATGAGAGAATTCTGCAAGTACAGACTGATAACCGAGATCCAGCAGGTATATTATTTTTCAGGTCGAGCAAGTTTCAACTGGGCTATAGACTGCCCAGGATTGGTTTTGTTTTTAACAGGCCTAGCCCATGACAACAACGGGGCACAAAGATCCGGCAGCTATCTACTGGCCTCTGGCCCGCCAGCGTTAATTATATTTTGTCTTAGAACATCAGCAGGCAGTTTTTTACTGAATCAAACACACAACCCAGTTCTATTTTCCTCTTGAAATGCCATGTCCTACTTCTGTTTTCTAATCTCTACCTATAGTTTTACTAGTTCATACACACGTATCATTATATTGAAAATATATAAAGTTCCCTTTTCATATTTACATCCCTTTTTTTGTTGTTGTTTTCCCTCCCAGCGCTGATTTTTTTATGACTGGTTTTCCCTTAAACCAACTCAATTGTCCCACATCTTATTTTCTTAAAAAACAAAATGATTTTTTGGCAAATCAATAAGTTCTAAAAAATAAATGTTTATCATTTCGGGATTACAACTGTTCGGACTCCATAGAAATATGCAAAATAAGATTGAACTTTTTGACCGTGGTCCTGGGTAGAAAATGGGATGTAATAAATTCCTTAAGAATTAGCAAATGGGCTGTAAAATATTAATTTTTTTAGCAAATGGGCTCTATGTTGTCTGCCACAGATTTGGAGGCTGACTTGTGGGCCTACTAAGTTCATGCGTACACAAGGTTTCTCAAAAAAAAGAAACTTAGTCAACAATTGACTCTACTAGCGTCAGACCGTTAGATGTCAATCTAACGGCAATCATGCTTCTTCAGTCTCTGATCTTCCTGCTCCATCTGCCCAAACCAGCGCCGGCGGAACCGCTTGCTCCCGCCTCCCATGGCCGGCTGTGCTGCCGGGTAGGCCTCACGACCCCACCATACTCGGATCCTTGGCCTGGCTATCCCTCTACTCACCCACACCTGCTGTTATTTTCCGGCGACAGCAGTTGAACCAGTCAACCCTCATACTCCCCACCACATGGGCAACCACTGTCGAGTCTTCCCCGGCTCCATGTTGTTCCCTTCCTAGGCCTCACCCTCATCCATCGCCCTGGTGCTCTTGGCACATCGTGGTCAACATAGTCAACAAACGACATCCATCGAAAGTGGATTGTATGTGGAGAGGCTGACAGCTGGGTCCACGACTGCACACAAGGAAATGCGTCCTTATTACGCACAAAATAATGATTCCTCCACCTGACAATTGGGACCCACCGGAAGGGCCTCTGTATTTCAGGAAAAATATGTTTTCCCCGCTGACAGCTTGGACCCACCAACTATCTTCGCACGCAAGGAAGCGCCTCCTTATTACGCACACAAAAAATTAATACTCCCCTGCTAGCTGGGACCCACAATAGTGGGAGGCTGACTTGTGGGCCTACTAAGTTGACGTAGACGGAGGCTTTGTCAACTTAGTCAATGTGAGCGATTCTAGCTCCAGTGACCGTACGATGTCCATCCAACGGCCGTAGTGCTTCTTCAACCTCTGGTCTTCTTGCTCCAGCTGCCCAAACCAGCATCGGTCGTGCCGCATACTCCTGCCTCCCATGGCTGGCTGTGCTACCGCGGAGGCCTCACCGCCCCCTACTACTCCCATCGTTAGCCAGGCTATCCCTCTACACACCCACACCCCCTGTTATTCTGCAGCGACGGCAGCCTCACACCGCAGCTAAACCAGTGAACCCTCGTACTCCTCTCCACGTGGGCATCCACTACCACGCCTTCCCTAGCTCCGCGTCGTCCCCTTCCTAGGAGTCATCGTCGTCCACTGCCTTGGTGCTCTTGGCGCGGCATGGTCAATGTGGTCAAGGAACGACTTCCACCGGAAGAGTACTGTACGTGGAGAGGCCGACAATTGGGTCCATGGTGCAGCAAAGAAGTGTCTCCTTATTACGCGCAAAATATTGATTCCTCCACATGACAGCAGGGACCCATCAGATGGGCCACCGTATTTCGTGAAAAAATGTTTCCCCCACTGCTGGGACCCACATGCTACATCTTCGCACGCAAGGAAGTGCCTAACAGTTGGGACCCACCTGGTTGAAGCGTACGTAGTGTTGTCATTCTAGTCGCGAATGTGTACGTACATACTATCGATCGGTCTGTCTGCACGTTGCAGCGAACCGCGGCCGAGTAAGGAAGGGCACGTGTCATAGTAGAGGTGTGCACGTGTCGTAGTAGAGGCACGCACATAGCATGTACATGTACATATAGCCAGGGTGCAAGAAAGTAAATACGGCCACGTACATACATACGAGCGGGGTCTCGAATGGCTACTCACGCACACATATGGCCAGGGCTCATGTACAAGGAGAAGCAGCGACGGTGTCCTGTTCATGGGCAGCCAACCGGCTGGGTCGGAATGGAGAAATTGCATCATCATGTTCATCGGGAGGCAACCGGCTTGGATGGAACAGCCAATCGAAACGAGGCCTGGCGTACCGCAGAACAGAGGAAACGCCCATGTGTTCAATCGCCTAGGGTCGAAACGGGATCCTATTCATTGGAAGGGGTCTGGCGTAACGCAAAACGGAGGAAATGGACTTGTGTTCGAGTGCCTACGTTCAAAACAGTATCCTATTGATCGGGAGGGGAGTAGCAGATGTCTACTATGCAACCATTTCCTTGTAGATGTTGTTGGGCCTCCAAGTGCAGAGGTTTGTAGGACAGTAGCAAATTTCCCTCAAGTGAATGACCTAAGGTTTATCAATCCGTGGGAGGCGTAGGATGAAGATGGTCTCTCTCAAACAACCCTGCAACCAAATAACAAAGAGTCTCTTGTGTCCCCAATACACCTAATACAGTGGTAAATTGTATAGGTGCACTAGTTCGGTGAAGAGATGGTGATACAAGTGCAATATGGATGGTAGATATAGGTTTTTGTAATCTGAAAATATAACAACAACAAGGTAACTAATGATAAAAGTGAGCATAAACAGTATTGCAATGCTAGGAAACAACGCATAAGGTTCATACTTTCACTAGTGCAAGTTCTCTCAACAGTAATAACATAACTGGATCATATAACTATCCCTCAACATGCAACAAAGAGTCACTCCAAAGTCACTAATAGCGGAGAACAAACGAAGAGATTATTGTAGGGTACGAAACTACCTCAAAGTTATCCTTTCTAATCGATCTATTCAAGAGTCTGTAGTAAAATAACACGAAGCTAGTCTTTCCGTTCGATCTATCATAGAGTTCGTACTAGAATAACACCTTAAGACACAAATCAACCAAAACCCTAATGTCACCTAGATACTCCAATGTCACCTCAAGTATCCATGGGCATGATTATACGATATGCATCACACAATCTCATATTCATCTATTCAACCAAAAGAAAGTACTTCAAAGAGTGCCCCAAAGTTTCTACCGAAGAGTCAAGACGAAAACGTGTGTCAACCCCTATGCATAAGTTCACAAGGTCACTGAACCCGCAAGTTGATCACTGAAACGTACATCAGGTAGATCACGTGAATATCCCATTGTCACCACAGATAAGCACATGCAAGACATACATCAAGTGTTCTCGAATCCTTAAAGACTCAATCCGATAAGATAACTTCAAAGGGAAAACTCAATCCATTACAAGAGAGTAGAGGGGGAGAAACATCATAAGATCCAACTATAATAGCAAAGCTCGCGATACATCAAGATCGTGTCGAATCAAGAACACAAGAGAGATCGAGAGAGAGAGAGAGAGAGAGAGAGAGAGAGAGAGAGAGAGAGATCAAACACATAGCTACTGGTACATACCCTCAGCCCCGAGGGTGAACTACTCCATCCTCGTCATGGAGAGTGATAACCTGCAAGTATACGGGATAGTTGTAGCCTCTTTCGATAAGTAAGAGTGTCGAACCCAACGAGGATCTAAAGATAGAACAAATACTCTCTCAAGTCCTATCGGCCACTGATACGACTCTACGCACGCTTGACGTTCGCTTTACCTAGAACAAGTATGAAACTAGAATTACTTTGTAGGTGTGATAGGATAGGTTTGCAAGATAATAAAGAGCATGTAAATAAAAGCTAGGGGCTGTTTAGATAAAGATGAAATAAAGTAAATATAGCGAGTGTGGAAAAGTGGTGGTAGGAGTTGTGAAATTGTCCCTAAGCAATTGACTATGTTACTAGACCGGTAATCACTATTGCAATTCTATTTGAGGGAGAGGCATAAGCTCACATACTTTCTCTACTTGGATCATATGCACTTATGATTGGAACTCTAGCAAGCATCCGCAAATACTAAAGATTCATTAAGGTAAAACCCAACCATAGCATTAAAGTATCAAGTCCCCTTTTATCCCATGAGCAAACAACCTACTTACTCGGGTCTGTGATTCTGTCACTCACGCCACCTACCATAAGAAAATCATAAACATATTGCAAACCCTACAGCGGGAATCCCTCACGCTTGCGCGACACGGAGGGCACAATAGGACAGCACCAATAATAAAACATGGAACTCAAACCAATCATAGCAATTCATCAATCACCAATAGGACAACGAAAATCTACTCAGACATCATAGGATGGCAACACATCATTGGATAATAATATGAAGCATAAAGCACCATGTTCAAGTAGAGGGTACAGCGGGTTGCGGGAGAGTGGACCGCTGGATATAGATGGGGGAAGGTGATGGAGATGTTGGTGAAGATGACGGCGGTGTTGGTGAAGATAGCGGTGATGATGATGGCCCCCGGCAGCGCTCCGGCGCCACCAAAGCAAGGGGGAGAGAGGACCCCTTCTTCTTCTTCTTCCTTGACCTCCTCCCTAGATGGGAGAAGGGTTTCCCCTCTGGTCCTTGGCTCCCATGGCGTGGGAGGGGCGAGAGCCCCTCCGAGAAGAAGTAGGCCAGTGGAGCGGCGATGGGCCCATGAGGGTGGGGGGCGTGCCCAGGGGGGCAGGCACGCCTCCTTGCCTTGTGGCCTCCTCGCTTCTTTCTTGATGTCCACTCCAAGTCCTCTAGATCACGTTTGTTACAAAAATCACCTCCCGAAGGTTTCATTCCGTTTGGACTCCGGTTGATATTCCTTTTCTGCGAAACAGTGAAATAGGCAAAAAAAAATAGCAATTTGGACTGGGCCTCCGGTTAATAGGTTAGTCCCAAAAATAATATAAAAGTTTATAATAAAGCCCATTAAACATCCAAAACAGATAATATAATAGCATGGAACAATCAAAAATTATAGATACGTTGGAGACGTATCAAGCATCCCCAAGCTTAATTCCTACTCGTTGTTGAGTAGGTAAATGATAAAAACAGAATTTTTGATGTGGAATGCTACCTAACATATTTATCAATGTAATCTTCTTTATTGTGGCAAGAATATTTAGATCCATAAGATTCAAGATAAAATTTTAATATTGACATAAAAATAGTAATACTTAAAGCATGCTAACCAAGCAGTTCATGTCTTATCAAAATAACAAAGCCAAAGAAAGCTTATCCCTACAAAATCATATAGTTTGGCCATGCTTCATTTTCATGATACAAAATGCTCCCATCATGCACAACCCCGATTTTAGCCAAGCAATTGGTTCATACTTGTTAACGCGCTTAAGCCTTTTCAACCCTCACACAATACATGAGCGTAAACCATGGACATAGCACTATGGGTGGAGTAGAGTATGATGATAGGGATTATGTGAGAAAACAAAAAAGGAGAAAGTCTCATATTGACGCGGCTAATCAACGGGCTATGGAGATGCCCATCAATTGATGTCAATACGAGGAGTAGGGATTGCCACGCAATGGATGCACTAGAGCTATAAATGTATGAAAGCTCATCAAAAATAAACTAAATGGGTGTGCATCCAACTTGCCTGCTCATGAAGACCTAGGGCATTTTGAGGGAGCCCATCATTGGAATATACAAGCCAAGTTCTATAATGAAAAATTCCCACTAGTATATTAAAGTGATAACATAGGAGACTCTCTATCATGAAGATCATGGTGCTACTTTGAAGCACAAGTGTGGTAAAAGGATAGTACCATTGTCCCTTCTCTCTTTTTCTCTCATTTTTTATTTGGGCTTCTTTGGCCTCTTTTTTTCTTTTTTTTCTTTTTTTTTATTTCGTCCGGAGTCTCATCCCGACTTGTGGGGAAATCATAGTCTCCATCATCTTTTCCTCACATGGGACAATGCTCTAATAATGGAAATCATCACACTTCTATTTATTTACAACTCAAGAATTACAACTCAATACTTAGGACAAAATATGACTATGTGAATGCCTTCGGCGGTGTACCGGAATATGCAATGAATCAAGAGCGACATGTATGAAAGAATTATAAAGGTGGCTTTGCCACAAATACGATGTCAACTACATGATCATGCAAAGCATTATGACAATGGTGGAGCGTGTCATAATAAACAAAACGGTGGAAAGTTGCATGGCAATATATCTTGGAATGGCTATGGAAATGCCATAATAGGTAGGTTGGTGGCTGCTTTGAGGAAGATATAAGGAGGTTTATGTGTGATAGAGCGTATCGTATCACGGGGTTTGGATGCACCAGCAAAGTTTGCACCAACTCTCAAGGTGAGAAAGGGCAATGCACGGTACCGTAGAGGCTAGCAAATTGCGGAAGGGTAAGAGTGTGTATAATCCATGGACTCACATTAGTCATAAAGAACTCATATACTTATTGCAAAAGTTTTTTATCCCTCGAAGCAAAGTACTACGATGCATGCTCCTAGGGGAAGGGTTGGTAGGAGTTAACCATCGCGTGATCCCGACCTCCACTCATAAGGAAGGCAATCAAAGAACACCCCATGCTTCAAATTTGTCACACAACATTCACCATACGTGCATGCTACGGGACTTGCCAACTTTAACACAAGTATTTCTCAATTTCATAGTTACCAAACTAGCATGACTCTAAGATTAGCACCTTTATATCTCAAAACAATTATCAAGTATCAAATTTCATAGTGTTTAATGCACTCCATATGAAAGATTTTAGTTTACCCAACTTGGATGCCCATCATATTAGGACTAATTTTATAGGTACAATTGCATTTTTACCCCTAGTTGGTTCCTACCCACGGGTTTTTCCCTTACTTTTTGAGCTTGCTCAGTTTTGCCCTTACTTTTTCCATCGAGGTCCCTCGAATGACCTTTGACCATTTGACCAAAACTTTGAAAATTCATAACTAATTCATATGAACTCAAAAAAATGCAAATAAGATATCAAAACATCCAGATAAACATTACCTTTATGGGCATATCATTTGCATTCAGGACAAAAGCATCATTTAAACTACCCGAGGTAATTAATGTTGTTAACATTATTAAAAATAAATAGGTATAAACAATATTTATTTCGTGAATAAAAATTACATGCAAATGTAGGTGATGTTTTCTGAACATCATGATAACTTATTTGCATTTTTCTGAGTTTGTATCAACTTGTTATGAATGTTCTAATGACTTTGACCATTATTTGGAAACTTCATAACAAGTTGATACGAACTCAGGAAAATGCAAATAAGGTATCAGGATGTTCAGAAAACATCACCTACATTTGCATATAATTTTTATTCATGAAAAAAATATTGTTTGTACCTATTTACTTTTAATAATGTTAATAACATTAATTACCTTGGGTAGTTTAAACGATGATTTTGTCCTGAATGCAAATGATATGCCCATAAAGGTAATGTTTATCTGAACATTTTGATATCGTATTTGCATTTTTTTTGAGTTCATATGAATTAGTTATGAATTTTCAAAGTCTTGGTCAAACGGTGAAAGGGCATTCGAGGGACCTCTATGGAAAAAGTAAGGGAAAAACTGAGCAAGCTCAAAAAGTAAGGGCAAAACCCGTGGGTAGGAACCAACTAGGGGTAAAAATGCAATTGTACCAATTTTATAACCAAAGCAAATTACCATGTTGTTTTAAAAGACTCTCAAAATAATATAAGTGAAGCATGAGAGATCAATAATTTCTACAAAATAAAACCACCACTGTGCTCTAAAAATGTATAAGTGAAGCACTAGAGCAAAAGACAAACTACTCCAAAAGATATAAGTGAAGATCAATGAGTAGTCAAATAATTGTGCAACTATGTGAAGACTCTCTAAAATTTAAGAATTACAGATCTTGGTATTTTATTCAAACATCAAGCAAAACAAAACAAAATGACATTTCAAGGATAGCACACATCATGTGAAGAAGCAAAAACTTAGGTTCAACCGATACTAACCGATAATTGTTGAAGAAGAAAGGTGGGATGCCTACCGGGGCATCCCCAAGCTTGGATGCTCGAGACTTCTTGAAATATTATCTTGGGGTGCCTTGGGCATCCTCAAGCTTGAGCTTGTGTGTCTCCTTAATTCCTTTTATATCTCAGTTTCCTAAATCTCGAAAGCTTCATCCACACCAAACTCAACAAGAGCTCGTGAGATAAGTTAGTATAAACCAATGCAAAACCTTGTCATTTTATACTGTAACAAATCACAAAAAATATTATTCAACATTGCATACTAAATGTCTCTGCATATTTAATACTCCTATCCTCAAATAGAATCATTAAACAAGCAAACATATGCAAACATAACAGCAATCTGCCAAAACAGTATAGTCTGTAAAGAATGCAAGATTCATCATACTTCCCTAACTCAAAAAATTATGAAAGTCTACCACACCGTAGCATATTTTTCAGAGCTCAATATGCAAAGAAAATCAACATTTTATCATTTTCTGACTTTTCTAGGGAATTTTTGCAACAGCGGTAAACTTTCTGTTTTGAAACAGCAACATGTATACTTGCAAAATAAGCATCGTAAAGGCTATCCTTGACATTTTTATTGAAAATATAGATGCAAACCATTATTCTAAATAGCATCAAGCAAATACTAACAAAAGAAAATGACGCGCCAAGCAGAACACATATCATGTGGTGAATAAAAATTCCCTAGAAAAGTCAGAAAATGATAAAATATTGGGTTGTCCTTGAATATTGGGTTGTCCTTGAATATGGGAAAATCACAAAATGACGCTCCAAGTAAAGTTACTGATGAGCGAAGACGAAAGAGGGGATGCCATCCGGGGCATCCCAAAGTTTAGGCTCTTGGTTGTCCTTGAATATTATCTTGGGGTACCTTGGTCATCCCCAAGCTTAGTCTCTTGCCACTCCTTATTCCATAGTCCATCGAATCTTTACCCAAAACTTGAAAACTTCACAACACAAAACTCAACAGAAAACTCGTAAGCTCCGTTAGTATAAGAAAATAAATCACCACTTAGGTACTTTTGTGAACTCATCATAAATTCATATTGGTGTAATATATAATGTATTCCAACTTCTCTATGGTTCATACCCTCCGATACTACTCATAGATTCATCAAAATAAGCAAACAACACATAGAAAACAGAATCTGTCAAAAACAGAAGAGTCTGCAGTAATCTGTAACTCTCGAAATTAGGAAAACTTGAGTAGTTTGTGTACCAATCCAGAGCAAAAAGAATCAGATCAAAAGCACGTTTCTATGAATTATCAAAACTAATTTACTGGGTGCAAAAGTTTGTGATTTTCAGCAGGATCAACACAACTATCTGCATAAGCTATCCTAAAGGTCTTACTTGGCACTTTATTGAAACAAAAGCTGTAAAACATGATTATTACAGTAGCTTAATCATGTGAACACACAAAAACAGTAAGGGTAAATATTGGGTTGTCTCCCAACGAGCGCTTTTCTTTAATGCCTTTTAGCTAGGCACGATGGTTTCAATGATGCTCGCATAAAAGATTAGAATTAAAACATAAAGAGAGCATCATGAAGCATATTACTAGCACATTTAAATCTAACCCACTTCCTATGCATAGGGATTTTGTGAGCAAACAACTTATGGGAACAAGAAACAACTAGCATAGGAAGGTAAAACAGGCAAATCTTCAAGATTTTCAACACATAGAGAGGAAACTTGATATTATTGCAATATGTAGAAGCATATGATCCTCTCTCATAATAATTTTTAGTAGCATCATGAATGAATTCAACAATATAACTGTCGGTGTCAAAACCGGCGGATCTCGGGTAGGGGGTCCCGAACTGTGCGTCTAGGCGGATGGTAACAGGAGACAAGGGACACGATGTTTTACCCAGGTTCGGGCCCTCTTGATGGAGGTAAAACCCTACATCCTGCTTGATTAATATTGATGATGTGTGTTACAAGAGTAGATCTACCACGAGATCAAGGAGGCTAAACCCTAGAAGCTAGCCTATGGTATGATTGTTATTCGTCCTACAGACTAAAGCCATCCGGTTTATATAGACACCGGAGAGGGCTAGGGTTACACAGAGTCCGTTACAATGGCAGGAGATCTACATATCCGTATCGCCAAGCTTGCCTTCCACGCCAAGGAAAGTCCCATCCGGACACGGGACAAAGTCTTCAATCTTGTATCTTCATAGTCTTGGAGTCCGGCCGATGATGATAGTCCGGCTATCCGGACACCCCCTAGTCCAGGACTCCCTCAATAACCATCACATAAAGCATTATTTTCATGATGCACAAGCATATAAATTTTACTACTCTCCATATAAGCAAACTTCTTCTCATGAATAGTGGGAGCAAACTCAACAAAATAACTATCATGTGAAGCATAATCCAATTGAAAATTAAAATCAAGATGGCAAGTTTCATGGTTATCTTTATTCTTTATAGCATACGTGTCATCACAATAATCATCATAAATAGGAGGCATGCTTTCATAATAATAAATTTGCTCATCAAAACTTGGGGGACAAAAAATATCATCTTTATCAAACATAGCTTCCCCAAGCTTGTAGCTTTGCATATCATTAGCATCATGGGTATTCAAAGCATTCATACTAACAACATTGCAATCATGCTCATCATTCAAAGATTTAGTGCAAAACATTCTAATGCATTCTTCCTCTAGCAATTGAGCATAATTATCGGAATCCTTATTTTCATGAAAGACATTAAAAAGATGAAGCATATGAGGCACCCTCAATTCCATTTTTTTGTAGTTTTCTTTTATAGACTAAACAAGTGATAAAACAAGAAACTAAAACATTCAATTGCAAGATCTAAAGATATACCTTCAAGCACTCACTTCCCCGGCAACGGCGCCAGAAAAGAGCTTGATGTCTACTACACAACCTTCTCCTTGTAGACGTTGTTGGGCCTCCAAGTGCAGAGGTTTGAAGGACAGTAGCAAATTTCCCTCAAGTGGATGACCTAAGGTTTACCAATCTGTGGAAGGCATAGGATGAAGATGGTCTCTCTCAAACAACCCTGCAAACCAAATAAGAAAGAGTCTCTTGTGTCCCCAACACACCCAACACACCCAAAGAAAGAGTCTTTGGCAGTCGAAGACCAACTTTAGTCAGGATAAGTGTACTAGATGTTCCCCTTCAAAATGGCCAATTGTTGGTGCCCTTCCCGCTCATTATTTGGGAAGAGGCCCAGGGCCTCTATAAATAGAGCTAGCCACCATAGAGTAAGGGAGGAAGATTTTGGGCAGACTAGAGAGAGAGAGAGAGAGGCGACTGAACTCACCCAAGCAGTTCATCGCGCCGGCTCAAGAACACCTCTCTCGAGGATGTTCTCCCTTTGTATTGTTCATCAGCCCCTGAGGCAATCCACCACACCACACATTGGAGTAGGGTATTACACCATAATGGTGGCCTGAACCAGTATAAACCTCGTGTCCCTTTTGTGTTCTTCTTTCTAGCCTATATCCCTTGCAAGGCTTCGAGACGAGAGTTGGTAGGGGAAAGATCTTCGTGCTCACCCCAGAGTTTGAACCTCAAGGGTCTACCGAAACCCGAAATCCGACATTTGGCACGCCAGGTAGGGGTGCGCCGGAATCCTTCTTCCACCGACTAGCGTTTCGTTGTCCGTCGCGCCCATGTCTGACGCTCGCCGAGCCCGCACCGAGCGTCGGGCTGCTCTCGCGGCCCATGTCGCCCAGACGGACCCCGCCGGCGGGCCTCCCCGTCTTTCCCCATCACCTGCCGCCCATGCCGCCACCGGCCCGGCAGGGAACGAGCAGCAAGCGTCGTCGCTGCATCCCTCGGTGCGGCGGGAAGGCCGCACCGCCAGCCTGTTGCTGACTCCGGCAGGCTCGTCATCGCACGCTCGTCGCGCTCCCGCGGAGGCGCACTCCGCGCTGCTCCTTGCACATGAGCTCCTGCACTATCGCCCCGTCGACGACCTCTACGACGAGTGGCTCTCTCGTATCATAGAGCTCGTCAGCACCGCAGGGGGCTCCCCTACGCCGTCCCTCTCGCTGCATCGCCCTCCGCCCTACGCGGGCGACACAGCCCCGGAGGCACCTCCACCGCCTCCTCCTCAAGAAGGCACCCTGGCCCCAAGGCGCGCGGCCCCTGGACGAGACCCACCGCACCCAGCGCCCACGCAGCAAGAAAAGAGCTGCCAAGAGGCCCCTCGCCCTCAAGAAGTTGCTCGCGTGCTCCCAGCGCCAGCACGCCATGACCATGTTCCTGCTCCAGCGCGCCAAGACCCTGCGCTGCTGCTGGCGGCAGCACGCGGAGACCACCAAGATCAAGCCCTTCGTCACCAAAGGCCCCCTGTAGCCACTGCAGGCTGTCGCGCCTTCACCGCCGAGTTGTGCAGCGTGGCCTGGCCGGGCAAGTTCAAGCCAGATCTGCCTCCCCGCTACGACGGTACTGCCGACCCCGCAGAGTTCCTCTAGCTCTACGAGCTGGGCATCAAGGCGGCCAACAGGGATGAAAAGGTCATGGTGAACTGGTTTCCCATGGCACTCAAGGATGGCGCCCGCACCTGGCTCCTAAACCTGCCTCCCGGCACGATCTCCTCTTGGGATGAGATGCGCACTCGCTTCATCGCCAACTTCCAAGGCACTCGCGACCGGCCCCCGACCATGAGTGACCTACACCGCATCAAGCAGCAGCCAGGAGAGACCCTGCAGAAGTACATCCAGCGCTTCAACAACGCTCGCCTCAAGATCCCCAGGGTGACTGAGGAAGCCATCATCTCAGCCTTCTCCGATGGGGTGCATGACATCAAGATGAAAGAGAAGCTAGCGATGCATGAAGACCTGTGCACATCTCTGGAGCTGTTCAACTTGGCGACCAAATGCGCCAGGGCTGAGGAAGGGTGCCTCTCCCTCCTCGAGCTTCCAGCTGCTGATCTAGAAGAGAAGAAGCCCAAGGTCAAGGACGTGAAGCACAAAGGAGCGGATGTCCTCGCAGCGGAGCCAGACACCAAGCAAGGCAAGGATCAGCCGGAGTCATCCAAGGGCAGCCGGTACTACGTGTACCACGACCTCCACACCCACAACACCAATGAATGCCAAGAGCTCAGGGCTGTGCGAGATCAACACCAATGCGCAATGATCGGGGCTATGGCCAAGGAGGAGGAAGAGGTGGAGGACGGTGGGAAGACTGTGGCCCTCGCCAAGGATGGCGTGACTAACCTCGCGAGGACCGCTAGCAGGACTAGCCTCGCGAGGGAGGCTGGAGGGATCAGCCTCGTGAGGATCGCCCGCAAGGCAATGCAGGCCTCCCTCCTCTGCCACCACCGCCAAGGAGGAATGAAGACCAGCATTAGGATGAGGGGGCTGGGGGCTTCCAGGAGCCGCGCGCAATCGCTTGCATCCTAGGCGGCGCCTAGGCCCCAGCCTCACAGTGCATCTTCAAGTAGTTTGCTCGCAAGGTGAATGCAGTCCTCCCCAAGCTTGAGGCCACGCGCCCTCTCAGGTGGTCTGCATGCGCTATCATGTTCAGCTCAGCGGATCAGCTCAAGTGCGCGGCAACGGCTGGAGTCCTCCCAATGCTCTGTTCCCTAGTCATCAGCATTGTGCAAGTCACCAGGACCCTCATCGATGGCGGAGCAGGACTCAATGTTCTGTCCGTCGAGACGTTCAACAATCTCCAAGTTCCATATGATCAGCTTCAGCCGACCAAGCCTTTCTCAGGAGTTACTGATGGTTCCACTGTTCCGATAGGGCAGGTTTGCCTTCCTGTCACCTTTGGGCAGCACAACAACTACCACATCAAGCTCATTGACTTTGATGTCGCCCACATTCGCCTGCTGTACAATGCCATCCTCGGGTACCCAGCCCTGGCCAAGTTCATGGCAGTGACTCACCATGGCTACAATGTCCTAAAGATGCCAGGAAGTGGTGGAGTCATCACGGTCCCCTGTGAGGAAAAGGATGCAGTGTGTTCTCTTAAGCGTGCCTTCCAAGCCGCGGCAATCGAAGACCCAGATCACAGGAGTGGGAGCCTTCCCGAGGCAGTCCCTAAGAAGAAGAAGACTTCACCTGGCCCAAACCATCAGGAGGCAGGCACCTCCAGAGGCGTTGTGTCTGGACCCGCGCCCGTTCAAGGGGCGCCACCTTCTGTCACATAGGAAGGCGCGCCCGGCACCCTCCTCGGGCAAGGCTCGGAGGCTCTCTCCTGGAGGGCCACCGATTTTGCCAAGGTCACGAGGGAGGCGCTCGGGCACCACTTGGAGGCATGCTTCAAAGAACGTTTCCCTCAAGAAGGTATGAGGCAAGGAGGGCCGAACCCTCAGGAGTTCATCGCGAGAAACACTCAGGAGCTGCAGGAGTCAAGAGTCATGCGCGGCAGCTGCCGCTTACCCGCCGTAGCCCCCCATCCAGGCGAGGATGGTGGACTGCGCGTCTGCATCGACGTGCCAGGGCTCAACCGAGCCGCATCTCAGAAGCGCCTCTGGCCTTCACGCGTGGGGCGTTGCGAGGGTCCACCTCACAGCTACGTTTGCATGCCACTCGGTCTGCCGAACACGGCCGCTGCTCATGAGTGCCTGCTGAGGAGCATTCTAGAGGCTCATGAGGTCAGACATTGCGCGGTCCTGGCGGAGATGGAGATGGTCCTTGAGGATCCGCCTGCGCCCCCGGGGCCTCCCGAGGCTCCTGGTCCCGGGAGCTCATGAGGGTTGGCTTCCTCACCGCGCGTCGTCCGCTACTTCAGCATTCCTTCATCTCCAACGGTATCAGGTGACATCTTTCCAAGTTCCGTTTTCAGCTGGAAGCGCCCACAAGGCTGCATCATTCCCAGGCCGCCTGGGTCCATCCCTACGGCGTGTATCCATTTTGCTTATGTTCTCTGTTTACCTTGTTGGGGGCTCCCCTCGGGCTGCATTATCCCCAAGCTGCTCGGGCCTGACCTAGTGGCGTTTGCTTTTTCCGCGTCTATCTAAATGGATTTGCTCCTTCATACTTAACCTTCTTGACTTAATTGACTACTCGATTGACACCTACCTTTGGAGCCGCTCGCTCTGGCACAGCGCTTGCGTATGGGTCCGTCCCTGCAACACCGACAAATCTGAGTGGCCGAGCTCTGGCCGCGGCAGCCCCGCCAGGCGCCACCTCACCAGGCCCTCAGTGCCCCAATCACTCCCAATGAGAAACCAATGGTTGGCTGGCAACCGTAATAGTAGACCTTGTTTTCCCTCGTGATTGGTATGCAGGACCCGCTCTAGGAGTAACGCTGGGGGCGCCGCGAGCTTTCTCTCCCTCTCTCCGGCATGATCCGCTCGTGCGTTAAAAGGGGGGCGCCTGAGCATCACGACTCATGGGCTCTTACTGGCTCTCCAGCCCTCACCCCCCTGGCCTTGACCCACGGCATCGCGACCTATCATACCAGCGGTGGCTGAGCTCGCTCGAGGGCCGGGACCTGAGGACGTAGAGCATGAAGGAACTGCGGGGAAGAGGGAAGAAGCTCACAAGGACCTAACCCAGCAACACCCCAGCTGCCGCCACGCAGGCCCGACACCTTGCCAAAGAACTGCTCCAAACCTACGAGATAAGTCACGCAAAAGCTAAATTGACTCAACACTAAACCCTCGCCCACTGCAGCTCTGTCACGGCAATGTTGCCTGCCTTTCTCGCCCAGCAGAGGCTGCTTGAGCGCTAAAGGGGACCTCCTGAGCATCGCGACTCAGGGGCTCTTACTGGACCTTGGGACGCTCACCTCCTGTCCTTGACCACGGCATCGCGACCTGGCATACCAGCGATGGCTGAAGCCTGCCTGGGGACCGGGACCTGTCGGCGTAGAGCACCAAGCCCTCGTGAGGAAAGAAAGGGGGAGCTGAGCCGGGGCAGAACGCGCCTCTCGCATCGTTTCATGATAAGGATGTACAATTCATAAAAGGCATGGCAGGCGCCTTACATACCCCCATGGGGTGTCATTTCGATTCCTCGCAGGGAATAAAAGGTGCTAAGGAGCGATAACTACGCGCGCCTCCGCAGGAGACGCCATCATCAACAGTGGGTCATCAGGCGCCGGCGCCAACCCCATACAGATCAGCAGCGCCGACGGCCTGATGCAGCCGCCCTGCTCCGGGCACGACGCGAGCTCGGGGGCTCGTAGCTGTCGTCGCTTGTCTCCGGAGTCTCGTGAAGCTCGGTGGAGTCGCTGGACCCTCCGGCTCTTCCGCTGCTGCCGGAGGAGCTGCTGGGGAAGCGGTTGGCAGGCCTGGTCCTCGCCACTCCGATGCCCCGGCCGCCCCCCTTGGGGCAGCATTCCAGCCAGCGTACTTCCGCATCGAAGACCTTGAAGAACATCAAGGAGGTGCCATCGTATTCGAGATGGATTACGAGGGGCCCCCTGTCCAGCAGACCCGGGCGATCTCGCCCCAGCCATGGGTCAGGAAGACCTTGCCCGGGGCGACAACCTCGATCTCCGCCTCGGTCACGGGGGTGTGTAGTCGACGTGCTGCAGCCAGAGCTCCCGAGGCCCCCTCGGCGGAATCTCGAAGGCGAAGGAGGGAGGAAGGCGAATCCAAGATCGAGGAGGCCTGGCGGCATGAAGCACAAGCTCGCGAGAAGAGCCCTCGGCATGGACTCCAGGGGGAACGACGCGCACCGCCGTAACTCGCTGGCGTCAACGGCGGCACCGTCGGTGTTGCTCGACGCCTTCTTCTCCAGGGCCCTTGATTCGAGCGTATAAGGGCAGCGGAAACCCAGGCGGCGGCCGCTCGTACCAGGGCCTCGATGCCTCCTGCCGAGCACCCTCATCTCGGCGGCAGGGGACTGACCGCTTCTTCGGCGGAAGTGGGTCGGGACCCTCTCGGGGGGCCTTTCCCTTCTCTTCTGCAAAAAACCGGCGGATCGGTGCCATTGGCATAAGGTGGAGCAAGGGCGAGGAAGAAGAAGAAAGGGAGTAGCAGGAAGGAATGGACTGGAAGGGCTCGCGCCGTTCTGTACTTATAGCCGGAGGAGGCCAACCGTCGGCCACCATGATCGCAGGTAATCATGACCCGTTTTTGCATGTAGGGACTTGTCAAGTCATGCAGTTGTCGAGGCGTCGTGGGTAAGCGGGGACGCCCACGTCCAATCAATCGCCACGTGGTGCCCAAGGCCGCAGGCTATTGAGGCCTGCGGCGCTTCGCACTTGCCTCTTTGCTTCCCTTCTAAGCCAAGTCCAGGCGCGCCTTGGGCCCGGGGGATACTGTCGGTGTTCTGGGAAAGGGGGTCCCCAGACGTGCCTGCCTGCGGCCTGCGGCATGGCTCAAGTGGAGGCCAAGTGCAGCCCAGCTACATCAGCTCAAGCTCAAGACCCTCGCGAGGGGCCAAGCCTCGCGGGGCGGATGACAGGAAGCTTCCTCAGGAGCAGCCTCATCAGGCGGGCTCGCGAGGAGGCGGATAGATCAAGGCAGGGTACCTTGCGAGGTGCCTGTGACGCAAGCCATGACGATCGAGACCAGGCGGGCGTCGGCCTGCGCAGTGTCCTTGTTTCCCCTTCGGTGCAAAGGGGGCAAGCACAGGCCAAGGCATCAGGCAAAGGTTACCGTTTCGGTACAACAAGACCAAGACCAGCGGAGCGGCAGGATGGAGGTCACCGTGGAGCCCAGGACGGCGTCACTGTCAGAGTCTTTGGCAGTCGAATACCAACTTTAGTCAGGATAAGTGTACTAGATGTTCCCCTTCAAAATGGCCAATTGTTGGTGCCCTTCCCGCTCATTATTTGGGAAGAGGCCCAGGGCCTCTATAAATAGAGCTAGCCACTATAGAGTAAGGGAGGAAGATTTTGGGCAGACTAGAGAGAGAGAGGCGACTGAACTCACCCAAGCAGTTCATCGCGCCGGCTCAAGAACACCTCTCGCGAGGTTGTTCTCCCTCTGTATTGTTCATCAGCCCCCTAAGGCAATCCACCACACCACACATTGGAGTAGGGTCTTACACCACAATGGTGGCGTGAACCACTATAAACCTCGTGTCCCTAGTGTGTTCTTCTTTCTAGCCTAGATCCCTTGTGAGGCTTCGAGACGAGAGTTGGTAGGGGAAAGATCTTCGTGCGCACCCCAGAATTCGAACCTCAAGGATCTACCGGAACCCGAAATCCGACAGCTTCCAATCTACTTTTATTTGCATCTTTACTTTTTGCATCTATATTATAAAATACCACAAATATATTTATCTTATCATATTATCTCTATTAGATCTCACTTTCGCAAGTGGTCGTGAAGGGATTGACAACCCCTTTATTGCGTTGGTTGCGAGTTCTTTGTTTGTTTGTGTAGGTGCGTGGGACTTTTGAGGAGCCTCCTACTGGATTGATACCTTGGTTCTCAAAAACTGAGGGAAATACTTACGCTACTATTGCTGCATCACCCTTTCCTCTTCAAGGAAAACCAACGCAAGCTCAATACATAGCAAGAAGGATTTCTGGCGCCATTGCCGGGGAGGTCTTCACTCAAGTCAAGACATACCAAGTACCCATCACAAACTCGTCTCTCTCGCATTTACATTATTTGCCATTTACCTCTCGTTTTCCTCTTCCCCAATTCACCCTTGCCGTTTTATTCGCCCTCTCTTTCCCATTCTCCTCCTCTCTTTCACTTGCCCTTTCGTTTGCTCGTTTGGTTGGAATAGATGCTTATTTATTGCTAAACAAAGAACCTAAGTTCTATGGATCCTCATCCGCTTGCTAATCTTTTTAAGAGATCCAATTATGATGAAGCAATTGCTAGTAAGTTTTGTGCACTAGATTATCTTTATGAAGCTTTGCTCAAAATTTGTGAATCTGAAAATTACGATGAAGAAATTTATGAAGAGATTCACAATAACTCCTTGAATAAAAATCATGATTGCAATAATTTTCCTATAAATTCTCTTGATGTCAATTGTGCTAATAATATGCAAAACCCTAAGCTTGGGGATGCTAGTTTTGCTATGTCTACTACTTGTTTCAATGATCATGATTGCGGTGATTCTTCTTATAACATTGAAAATTTATTTAAGCCCCATGATGAATATGAGATTGATAATAGTGTTTGCAATAATACTGAAAGTGGGTTTGGAAGAGTGTCAACTTTAGATCCCACATATTTGGAGTATGTTCAATCTTATGATATTTTTGATAAAAGTGGGTTCGGAAAGGTCATGACTTTAGTTAATGTTAATCCCACTATCTTGGAAGAGTGTCAACTTTGCATGCATGTGGATCATGTTGAGAATATGTTTTGTGATTGTTATTTTGTTGAATTTGCCTATGATCCTACATGTAATTATTATGAGAGAGGAAAATATGGTCGTCGAAATTTTAATCTTATTAAATTACCTCTCGTCATGTTGAGATTACTATCGTAGCTTTCTTCTTCCTTGCGTATACTAGTTTTTGCTTGCCTTGCAAATTTGTTTGCTTATAATATGCCTATGCATAGGAAGTATGTTAGACTTATATGTGTTTGTCACGTGTTTTATGATGCTCTCTTTGTGCTTCAATTCTTGTCTTTCTTGTGAGCATCATTGAAATCTCAATGCCTAGCTACAAGGCTTTAAAGAAAAGCTCTTGTTGGGAGACAACCCAATATTTTTCCTTGCTGTTATACAATAAAATCTTGCATCTACCTTCTGTTTAGATTGTTTTTATCTTTTAGTTAGTGTTTGTGCCAAGTAGAACCTATAGGATAACCTATGATGATAGATGATTTGATTCTGCTGAAAAACAGAAACTTTGCGCGCACGATTTTAGTTTTATTAAATCACAGAAACGTGATTTTGCGTTGATTCTTTTTGCTTATGATCAATAGAAAAAGTTTCCAGGACTTCCTATTTTGGTAGGATTTTCGAGTTCCAGAAGTTTGCGTTAGTTACATATTTCTACAGACTATTCTGTTTTTGACAGATTCTGTTTTTCGTGTGTTGTTTGCTTATTTTGATGCATCTATGGCTAGTAAAATAGTTTATAAACCATAGAGAAGTTGTAATACAGTAGGTTTAACACCAAAATAAATAAAGAATGAGTTAATTACAGTACCTTATGTGGTGGTTTTGTTTTCTTTCACTAACGGAGCTTATAAGATTTCCTGTTGAGTTTTGTGTTATGAAGTTTTCAAGTTTTGGGTAAAGCTTTTATGGACTATGGAATAAGGAGTGGCAAGAGCCTAAGCATGGGGATGCCCAAGGCACCCCAAGATATTCAATGATAGCCAAAAGCCTAAGCTTGGGGATGCCCCGGGAAGGCATCCCCTCTTTCGTCTTCGTTCATTGGTAACTTTACTTGGAGCTATATTTTTATTCGCCACATGATATGTGTTTTGCTTGGAGCGTCGTGTATTATATTAGTCTTGGCTTTTTAGTTTACCACAATCATCCTTGTTGTACACACCTTTTGGGAGAAGCCTACTTAATTAGGATTTGCTAGAATACTCTATGTGCTTCGCTTATATCTGTTGGGCTTGATAGTTTTTACTCTAGTGCTTCACTTATATTTTTAGAGCACGGTGGTGACTTAATTTTGAAGAAATTTCTAGTCTCTCATGCTTCACTTATATCTTTTTGAGAGTCTTTTAGAACAGCATGGTATTTGCTATGGTTATAAAATTGGTCCTAGAATGATGAGCATCCAAGTTGGGTATAATAAAAACTATCATAGAAAGGAATTGGATGCTATGATCAATTTGATGCTTGATAATTGTTTTGAGATATGGAGGTAGTGATATTAAAGTCATGCTAGTTGAGGTGATTATGAAAAATACTTGTGTTGAGGGTTGTGATTCCCATAGCATGCACGTATGGTGAACCGCTTTGTGATGAAGTTGGAGCACAATTTTATTTATTGATTATCTTCCTTATGAGTGGCGGTCGGGGACGAGCGATGGTCTTTTCCTACCAATCTATCCCCTAGGAGCATGCGCGTAGTACTTTTGTTTTTGACGACTTCTAGATTTTTGCATCAAGTACATGAGTTCTTTTGACTAATGTTGAGTCCATGGATTATACGCACCTCACCCTTCCACCATTGCTAGCCTCTCTTGTGTCGCGCAACTTTCGCCGGTACCATACACCCACTATATACCTTCCTCAAAACAGCCACCATACCTACCTATCATGGAATTTCCATAGCCATTCCGAGATATATTGCCATACAACTTTCCACCGTTCCGTTCATATGACACACATTAGTTTTGTCATATTGCTTTTTGCATGATCATGTAGTTGACATCGTATTTGTGGCAAGGCCACCTTCAAAATTTTCATACATGTCGCTCTTGATTCATTGCACATTCCGGTACACCGCCGGAGGCATTCATATAGAGTCATATCTTGTTCTAGCTTTGAGTTGTAATTCTTGAGTTGTAAATCCATAAAAGTGTGATGATCTTCATTATTAGAGCATTGTCCTAGTGAGGAAAGGATGATGAAGATTATAATTCCCCCACTAGTCGGGATGCGACTTCGGACTTTACAAAAAGAAAAGAAAAAGATGAAAAAAAAGAAAAGGCCAAAAAGAAAAAAAAGGAAGGCCAAAGAAAAAAAGAGAAAAGGAAAAAAATGAGAGAAAGGACAATGCTACTATCTCTTTTTCCACACTTGTGCTTCAAAGTAGCACCATGATCTTCATAATAGAGAGTCTCATATGTTGTCACTTGCATATACTAGTGGGAATTTTTCATTATAGAACTTGGCTTGTATATTTCAATGATGGGCTTCCTCAAAATGCCCTAGGTCTTCGCGAGCAAGCAAGTTGGATGCACACCCACTTAGTTTCTTTTGTTGAGCTTTCATATATTTATAGCTCTAGTGCATCCGTTGCATGTCAATCCCTAATCACTCACATTGATATCTATTAATGGGCATCTCCATAGCCCGTTGATACACCTAGTTGATGTGAGACTATCTTCTCCTTTTTGTTTTCTCCACAACCACCATTTTACACCACATATAGTGTTATGTCCATGGTTCATGCTCATGTATTGCGTGAAAGTTGAAAGAGTTTGAGATTATTAAAGTATGAAACAATTGCTTGGCTTTTCATCGGGGTTGTGCATGATTAAATACTTTGTGTGATGAAGATAGAGCAACAGTCAAACTATATGATTTTGTAGGGATAACTTTCTTTGGCCATGTTATTTTGAGAAGACATGACTACTTTGATTAGTATGCTTGAAGTATCACCATTTTCATGTTAATATGAACTTTTATTTTGTATCATTTGGATCTGAACATTCATGCCACAGTAAAGAAAATTACATTGAGAATTATTCTAGGTAGCATTCCACATCAAAAATTCCTTTTTTATCATTTACCTACTCGAGGACGAGCAGGAATTAAGCTTGGGGATGCTTGATACGTCTCCAACGTATCTATAATTTTTGATTGTTCCATCCTATTATATTACCCCTTTTGGATGTTTATGGGCTTTATTTTACACATTTATATCATTTTTGGGACTAACCTACTAACTGGAGGCCCAGCCTGTATTGCTGTTTTTTTTGCCTATTTCGGTATTTCGAAGAAAAGGAATATCAAACGGAGTCCAAACGGAATGAAACCTTCGGGAGCGTGATTTTTGGAACGAACGTGATCTAGAGGACTTGGAGTGCAAGTCAAGAAGCAGCCAAGGCAGGCACGAGAGGGTAGGGCGCCCCCCCTATAGGGCGCGCCCCCTGTCTCATGGGCCCCTCAGGCGGCCACCGACGTACTTCTTCCTCCTATATAAGCCTATGTGCACCAAAAACATCCAGGGAGCCAACTAAACACAATTTCCACCGCCGTAACCTTCCGTATCCGCGAGATCCCATCTTAGAGCCTTCACCGGCGCTCTGCCGGAGAGGGAATCGACCACGGAGGACTTCTACATCAACACCATAGCCCCTCCGATGAGTTGTGAGTAGTTTACCACAGACCTTCGGGTTCATAGTTATTAGCTAGGTGGCTTCTTCTCTCTTTTTGGATCTCAATACAATGTTCTCCCCCTCTCCCATGGAGATCTATTTGATGTAAACTCTTTTTGCGGTGTGTTTGTCGAGATCCGATGAATTGTGGGTTTATGATCAAGTTTATATATGAGAAATATTTGAATCTCCTCTAAATTGTTTTATGTATGATTGAGTTATCTTTGCAAGTCTCTTCGAATTATCAATTTGGTTTGGCCTACTAGATTGATCTTTCTTGCCATGGGAGAAGTGCTTAGCTTTGGGTTCAATCTTGCGGTGTCCTTACCCAGTGACAGAAAGGGTTGCAAGGCACGTATTGTATTGTTGCCATCGAGGATAAAAAGATGGGGTTTATATCATATTGCATGAGTTTATCCCTCTACATCATGTCATCTTGCTTAATGCGTTACTCTGTTCTTATGAACTTAATACTCTAGATGCAGGCAGGAGTCGGTCGATGTGTGAAGTAATAGTAGTAGATGCAGGCAGGAGTCGGTCTACTTGTTGCGGACGTGATGCCTATATACATGATCATGCCTAGATAATCTCATAATTATTCGCTTTTCTATCAATTGCTCGACAGTAATTTGTTCACCCACCATAATAGTTATGCTATCTTGAGAGAAGCCACTAGTGAAACCTATGGCCCCCGGGTCTATCTCTTATCATATTTGCTTCCAATCTACTTTTATTTGCATCTTTACTTTTTGCATCTATATTATAAAATACCAAAAATGTATTTATCTTATCATATTATCTCTAGTAGATCTCACTTTCGCAAGTGGCCGTGAAGGGATTGACAACCCCTTTATTGCGTTGGTTGCGAGTTCTTTGTTTGTTTGTGTAGGTGCGTGGGACTTTTGAAGAGCCTCCTACTAGATTGATACCTTGGTTCTCAAAAACTGAGGGAAATACTTACGCTACTATTGTTGCATCACCCTTTCCTCTTCAAGGAAAACCAACGCAAGCTGAAGACATAGCAGATATATTGACATTAATTACCAAAATCACCCAGGGAGCACTTGTGCTTTCACCTTGCTCCCGCCAGGCTAGCCTGCCCGGTAGGGGAGGTTTTTCCCTTAGCAGTATCTTACCCCTCTTGGCTAGTCTTGGCCTTCTTGATATATCCTCGGATCCTTCAAGGGAATCGATACATCTTGCTTGAGTTGATCATGGTGTTCTGAACTTCTCCTCGTGCCTATGCACAGTCCAGGCAACGGACCCAGGGGTTTGTTGCACCGACAGTGGAGCCCATGTGGTGCCGACGAAGGTCTTCGCAATAGAAGGATACGGCAAGACACCTGTTGTGTATGCCGGCATCGCCTCAGTGGTGGCCTTCATAGGACCCAAGTGGCAGCGGACGCGGAGGCGCTAGCCACCGACTCATTGCTCTCCGTGCACACGGCTTCTGTCTCTGCTTCCATGGCGCGGCCGCAGGCATGGGAGTCTCGGCCACAGAAACGGGAGATGTGATCGCAGACACGGGAGGCACGGTACGAGGCGGCGGCGTGGACGGCAGTAACGGAACCCGTGCTCCCCGGCGTGCCGGCATGGAGCAACTCACTTATCCTCGTCGAGCTGGCCTGGAGTGGCAAGTTGCTGAACCACCCTTGAGGTGAATACGTTGGGAGGCGAAACTATAAGGACCTATCTTTCTATGTGTCCGGATGAAATATTTTGCTCATGTGTACGCGGAGTGTTAGCAATCATAGAAGACTAAATGATGGTTGAGTATGTGGACATGCCTAAAGGCTCCGATACGTGACCCTTCCTGAAATATGATGAATTGTAGTTGCAAAGTTGACTGAGAACATAGCTTGTTGGTTTCCAATAGTGTTTATACTTTATACTTCGATATGTAATGAATTGTTACTTGTTCATGAGAAGTCTATGATAAAAGGTCTATAATAAAAGTTTTATGTTAAAGTTCGTTGTTGTTATATTAAGTTACATGATGCTTCTATGTCCGTATTTTTGTTTTTATCGGCACCTCTCTCTCTAAGCATGTGGACATGTTTTTCGATTTCGGTTTTCGCTTGAGGACAAGCAAGGTCTAAGCTTGGGGGAGTTGATACGTCCATTTTGCATCATGTTTACCTACTGTTATTTATGTTGTTTTATTGCATAATAATGCTTTTTGGAGTAATTCTATGTCGGTGTACAAAAGTAGGGGCTCTCTCTTTTGTACCGCTTTACTTGTGCACGGGCAGTCAGAGCCGCGCCCACGGCCACACTTAGCAGGGCAGAGGAGGGGAGCCAAAGCCACAAGACAATCAAGGCAATGCCAAGACAGAGACACAAAAAGCAAGAGGGCGAGGCGGGCTCCCCGACAAGACCCTTGTTGGGCGTAGCCTCTGCAACCCCGGCAAGAACCTTGCCGGGGCAGCTTACCCAACACCAGTAGAGCGCACCACCCTTGAACCCAAGGGTTCCGACGCCATCAACCACATTGGAACCAAGGCTCGGGAGGCACCTCTGTGGTGGCATGCAGATCTTCGTGAAGATCATGAACGCACAAGATCATATGAGGACCAGAAGACGACGATCCTCGGCAAGATCCTTGCCGAGGAAACTCACTAGACCTCCGGCAAGATCCTTGCCGGGGACGACCGCGATGTCGCGGCAAGACCCTTGTTGGGGCCCCGGCAAGACCCTTGTCGAGGACATCCACGGGGCCGCATCCAGGCCCACATTTGCCAAGATTCCACCGCCGCTCCCATGCAGCTGCCAAACCAGCCAGCTAGGCGAGCACATGCATGGCGATGTGCGGCCTCTAGACCAACTCAGCAAGCACCTGCGTGGTGGCATGCAGATCTTCGTGAAGACCCTGCCACCACACTAGCTCAGTAGCCTGCCAGCCTACATGATGTTGCACACCGCGCTGGCCTGGAGTGTGTCGAAGCAAGGCAAAGCGGCGACAGCAAGAAGGGCACGTTGGCAGCGCATTAAATGCATTTGTCCGACGGTGCCATAGGATAGACTCAGCCACCGTATGCACTTTCCACCTCCTGTGTACCACTATGGCGTCCCCTTTTTCTATAAAAGGAGACCCGAGGCGTACTGGAGGGGGATTAGGCTTTTTTGGATGGTACACACACTATAGCTAGTTCAATAGACCAAGACACTCAAATACACACCAAAGCAAGACTAGGGTATTACACATTCTCGCGACCCGGACCTGGGTAAACGATCTGTGTGTTGACTCCTAGACCCGCTCTTTTCACAACCTTGTACCCGCCGACCGTAGTACGGATTCCAGTGATCCCATAGGTGTCGTTTCCACCGACATCTTTGGCGCTCCAGGTAGGGGCGCAATTGTGAAAATCTGGTCGAGCAGCTAGTGTAGCAGTTCTTCATCGCCATGGCTCCCAAGAGGAAGACGTCGATGGCGATCGGTTCATCCGGAGCCGTACTGCCCGTACCAATGCAGGCAAGTAGCGGGGCGGTCACAGACAGAACCCGGGGCGTGGCCCACGAACACCCACATCGCTCTGGCAGTCAAAGCCTGGCAAGCGGCATCGTTCGTGCGCGAGAGGACGGGCCGCACGCTGCCAGATCCAAAGATGGAGCAGGGGCCCCACAGGCGGCATGGGGCCCTCGAAGGGTGGTGTCGTGCCGCCTACCGACGGTGCAGCGACCTCCAAGGCGCCCACGCTGGCGCCCACAATGCGCTCTTCCCAAGTTGTGCATGATGAGTAGCGTCACCACGCTGGTGACCCCGGGCGCCGCCGTGGAAAGAGTCCTGCGCATCCTTCGCGGGTTGAAGGAGACCAGCACGCGCGCCGAAGTGCTAGCAAAAATGGCGTACAGCCGCAAGGCCGTGATAGAGCTCCTTCTAACGTAGTTAGAAGTCGGAGCGCAACACGATCCATGCAGCTTTCACCGCCGCCCACGCCAATAGAAGCTTTGGCGCGCGCGCAGCTGCTCCTCGACTTTCCTCCTGCTGCGGAAAAGCTCGACGAGTGGAGAGCCCCCATCCGGAGCCTTTTCGGCATCGCCAACAAAGATGAGCTGCGACCAGCGGGGCCCTTAGGCCGACGCTCCGTCGAGCCACCGCATGCCGATGGTGGAAGGGCCGGAGGTGATGCAGCCATGGTGCACTCTCCTCCCCCACGCTAGCTACCGCGGGTGTCGATCTGTCGTGATGATGCTTGTGATAACATTTCCATAGAGTCGTCCGACCCACTGACCCACAGCGATCAGCGCCAAGTTCTTCGGGAGTGAGCCTTGAAGACGCTCGAACCACCATCAAGCGCCGGCGAGACGCGCGCCACCAGTCGGATAGGCGGGCAGGGCCCACTATGGACCACCCGACATCGAGAGGCTACAGTGGCCTACCCTACGAGGTGGGTTGCCCAGCCTTTATCCCGTGAGCTGCGGCAGTTCTAGTGGCCCTCCCACCGAAGCCCGACGTTGCCGAGAAGTACAATGGCAAGACTCGCCCGTCAGAGTTCCTCAACATCTACACCATCACGATGCAAGCTGCTGGAGCCCGCGACGACAAGCTGCTTGCCAATTACTTCCCGTGGGCACTTAAGCCTAATGTCATGTCATGGTTGATGCACTTGCCGGCGGATTCCGTTTCCTCTTGGTCGGATATGTGTCATGAGTTTGTTGGTGCCTTCGCTGGAGGCCATCAAGCTCATGGCCAGGCAAGCGATCTGCATATCATCCCCCAGAAGGAAGGAGAAAGCCTGCACAAGTACATCCAGAGGTTCAGCCGGGTGCAGTACAACCTTTCAGACGTTCACCCCGCCGCCGTGATCAGCGCATTCCATCAGAATGTGCGCAACCGCAAGATGCGTGAAGAGCTGGCGATGAACAAGGTCAAGGATGTGGCCGAACTTTATGTTTTGGATGATAGGTGCGCTCGGGCTGAAGAGGGAAGGAAATACCCCGGCGAGGACGCTGGTGCGGAAATCGACTGCACAAACAAAGATACCGCCGCCCTAACAAAGAAGGGCCGGCGCCGCAACAGGAAGCGCAAGGGCAAGTCCGTGCTTGCCATTGAGGGATCTGACAACACTGGCGCTGCCAAGAAGGCCAAGGCAAGTGATCCCAGAAAAGAGATTGCCGGGTGTGCTACTTGCCGGGCCTTGGCGGCTGTCGACAAGCCAGGAAGCTCCAACAAGCAGTACTGCAAGATCCACCGCACCAAGGGCCATGACCTCCAGAACAGCTGACAAGTCGAGCTGCTTACTGAGAAGAAAAAAGCTGAGTATGAGAGGCGGGACAAGGAGAAGGGTCAGGATGGTGCCGAGGGATCCGGCAAGAAGCGTGGTGGCCAAGGAGGCCGCCGCAGCAAGGATAACCAGCAAGAGAGGCCCACTCGAGGCCGCGGCAAGAAGCAGGAAGACGATGATCATGACGAGGACGACGAGTCCGGCGACCACGAGCTTCAGAAAGCTACGGAGGCCATGTGTGTCGATGATGGTGCCTCGCTGCACACCTCCCACCACCAGCTCAAGCAGTGGGCGCGTGAGATCGCAGCGGCGGAGCCATGATTCGACGCTCAGAAGCCATTGAAGTGGTCTAGCAAGCCTGTCATTTTTGACACCGAGGACCATCCTGATCGCACAACTGCGTTCGGGTGTTTGTCGTTGTTGGTTTCGCCAATGATACGCAACCTCAATGTGACGAAGATGCTAGTTGACGGCGGGGCCGGCCTGAACTTGATCTTGCCTGTTGTGATTAAAAGGCTGCAAATTTCTGATGGAGACCTCGAAGAGATGGGCACGTGTCAAGGGGTCAACCCGGGAAGGAGTCAGCCGAAGGGTAAGGTCACGCTGCCCGTGACGTTTGGAGGCGAGTTGAACTACAGGACGGAGAAGATTGTCTTTGATGTAGCCGAGATCCCCTTGCCCTACAATGGGATCCTCGGCCGCCCGGCACTAGCCAAGTTCATGGCGGCGTCACACTACGCCTATAACACGTTGAAGATGCCTGGGCCGATGACCATCATCACCGTCCCCTCTGACAAGAAGGATGCGCTGATATGCGCTGACCAACTCTACCGGGAAGCAGTTGCAGCGACTGACGCCAAGGCACTCGCTCCTACCTCCAAAGCCCCCGGAGGGAAGAAGACCGGCAAGACCTCTCGCACCCACTCCGGCAAGCGCACCTCTTCGTAGTGTTGTGATCCCATCGAGGATGTGCCAGACAGCTCCACCGGCAACAGCAAGAAATCTAGAGTTGCACCACCAGAGACAAAGAAGGTGTCCGTCAAGGAGGATGGCACGGGAGGGACTTTCACCATAAGCTCCACCCTCGATGGCTAATAGGAAGGGGCGCTCATCACTTTCCTGCGGGCGAATGTCGATGTGTTTGCATGGCAAGCGTCCGACATCCCCAGCGTTCCCAGGGAGGTGACTGAGCACCATCTTGTTGTCTGTCCTCATGCGCAACCCGTCAAGTAGAAGGTCAGGAAGCAAGCTCTGGAAAGGCAGGAGTTCATCACAGAGGAGATTAGGAAGCTGGAAGCGGCAGGCTTGGTGAGAGGAGTACTCCATCCGACGTGGTTGGCCAATCCGGTGGTGGTGCGCAAGGCGAATGGGAAGTGGAGGTTGTGTATTGATTACACAGATATCAATAAAGCCTGTCCAAAAGACCCTTTCCCCATGTCGTGCATTGACCAGATTGTTGACTCCACAGCCGGGTGTGACTTGTTTTCATTCCTTGACGCCTACTCCGGATACCACCAGATTTTCATGACGAGAGAAGATGAACAGAAGACATCATTCATCACCCCATGTGGTACGTATTGCTTTTTACGGCTGCCTTTCGGGTTGAAGAGTGTTGGCTCAACATTTGCAAGAGCAGTCCAAATTGGTTTTGAGCCCCAACTACATAGAAATATGGAAGCTTATATGGATGACATAGTGGTCAAAACCAAGGACAAGGCAACACTTGTACAAGATTTGGAAGAGACATTTGCAAATCTACGCAAGATCAACCTCAAGCTGAACCCTAAGAAGTGTGTCTTCGGTGTTCCGTCCGGCAAACTTCTCGGGTTCTTTGTGTCACAGCGTGGGATCGAGGCAAATCCTGACAAGATCAAGGCCATTGAGCAGATTGAGGTGCCTAAGCGGATCAAGGATGTGCGTCGGCTCATTGGCTGTGTTGCCGCCATGAGAAGATTCATCTCCAAGTCCACTAAGCATGCCCTTCCCTTTTTCAAAATCTTGAAAAAGGTGGGCCCAATGGAATGGACCCCAGAGGCCGAAGCGGCACTGCAGGATTTGAAGAAATACCTCTCTTCCACGCCAATACTAGTTGCGCCTAAGCCACAAGAGCCGCTGCTGCTGTATCTAGCGGCAACGAATCAAGTGGTCAGCGCCGTGCTAGTGGCAGAGGGAGGTTAACGAAGGGACAATAGCAATAGCAGGACTGGCGGATGGTGAGCCTAAGCTCCCCCTCGCAGGGCCTTCTTCCAGCAAGGCGGGGCCCCCGACAAGGTCCGGCGCCGGTGGGATAGGGCATGTGCAACCAAATGAAGTTGTGCAGAAGAAGAAGATGATGCAGCACCGAGTTACTTTGTCAGCTCCCTCTTGCATGGGGCTAGGTCAAGGTACTCCGGTGTGCAGAAATTACTCTTCGGCCTCCTTATGGCCTCGAGGAAGCTGCATCATTACTTCCAAGCGCACGTGATCACCGTCGTCACCTGCCTCCTGTTGCAACGGATATTGCATAACCCGGACGCAACCGGGACGATTGTGGAATGGGCCTTGGAGCTATCAAGTTTTGGTTTGAAGTTTGAAAGTACCTCGACAATCCAGAGTAGAGTCTTGGCAGAATTCATTGCAGAATGGACCTCGACGCCTGACAAAGAGATCCAGGAGACCACTCTTCCCGGCAAGGAAACAAGTCGCAACTGGATTATGTACTTTGACTGGGCTTTCTCGCTGCAAGGCGCCGGTGCTAGTGTGCTGCTCGTCGCACCCACCGGAGAGCACCTCAAGTATGTAATCCAGATGCACTTTCCTAGGGAGATGTCTATGAACAACATTGTTGAATACGAGGGATTGCTTGCTGGTCTTAGGATCGCGGCAGACCTCGGAATCAAGAAGCTCATCGTCAGGGGTGATTCATAGCTTGTCGTTAGGCAAGTCGACAAGGATTATCAAATCCCGTTGATGGAGGCCTACGTAGATGAGGTGAGGAAACTGGAGGAGCGTTTTGACGGGATACAGGCGAAGCATGTTCCCCGAATGGAGAATGACATCGCCGACTACCGGTCGAAGCGTGCTGCCCTCAAACTACCCGTGGAACTAGGTACTTTTGTGCTTCAGTTAACTCAACCATCCATTGAACCATCAACAGAGCAGAATAAGCGAAGGAAATCAGGCCCCAACAAGTACTTTCCCACCGAGCTCCCATGAGCCGCTGGCAAGGATGTTGCCGTGGATACTGAGCCTGCCGCGGAGTGACCGACTCCGGAAGGACGTCAAGCCCTGGCCATAGAGGCAGCTGCTACCATGGCAGAGGAAATGCCTTTAGTCCTTGCTGTCGAACCCCAGGCTCCGGCATGGGCACAACATACCGTTCGATTCCTCCAAACAGGGGAGCTTCCTGAGGAGCAGGAAGAAGCAGAGAAAGTAGCCCGTCGGTCTGCCATGTATCAGTTTGTTGACAATGTTCTGTACAGAAAAAGACCAAACGGTGTGACATCGAAATGCATTCCCCAGGAGGAAGGGCTGGAGCTGTTGGCAGAGATACATGGAGACATATGTGGCTCCCACATAGGGTCGAGGGCCCTTGCCGGCATGGCCTTCCGGCAAGGTTTCTTCTGGCCCACTGCCCTCAAGGATGCAACGGCACTAGTAACCAAGTGTGAAGCGTGTTAGTTCCATTCAAAGAAGCTTCATCAGCTAGCTCAAGCCCTTCAAACAATCCCTCTCTCGCTTGGACATTTTTCTGTCCGGGGGCTCGACATACTGGGCCCTTTCCCCCGCGCTGTCCGGGGCTTTGAGTACTTGTATGTTGCAATCAATAAGTTCACAAAGTGGCCGGAGGTGGAAGCAGTGAGGAAGGTGACAACGCAGTCAGCCGTCAAATTCTTCAAGGGGCTAGTCTGCCATTTTGGTGTGCCAAACAGAGTCATCACCGACAACGGCACGCAGTTCACAAGCCACACCTTCATGCAATACATCGAAGACCTAGGCAACAAGGTCTGTTTTGCTTCTGTGGCACACCCACGGAGCAACGGCCAGGCGGAGAGGGCAAATGTTGAAGTACTGCGAGGCCTGAGGACAAAGACTTTTGACAGGCTGCACAAGAGAGGAAGGCGCTGGATTGATGAGTTGCTGGCGGTTCTTTGGTCGATCAGAACAACGCTGCCACCGGCCAGACACCCTTTGCCCTGGTATACGGGGCAGAGGCAGTTCTCCCCACGGAACTCACATATGGGTCACCTCAAGTGCTTGCTTATGACGAACTTGAGCAAGAGCAATTGCGGCAAGATGACACAACGCTCCTCGAGGAAGGTCATCTTTGGGCGGCTGCGAGAGCAGCGCGCTACCAGCAAGCCTTGCGCCACTACCATAGCCGCAAGGTTCATGCCCGAAGCTTTGAGGAAGGCGACCTTGTTCTTCAGCACGTTCAATCGGCCAAGAATTCCAACAAGTTGACGTCGAAGTGGGAAGGCCCTTATTGGGTAATACGAGTCACCAGGCCTGGCGCAGTCCGCCTGGAGACCAAAGACATTCCAGTGAGCAACTCCTGGAACATTGAGCATCTTCGCAAGTTTTATTCATAAGGCGCGGCTGCCAGGCTCCCCGCAGACCACCTTTTGTACAAGCCTTGCCGGCAAGGCATGTAACCCTCTGTACAAAGCCAGGCGCAGACCCTAAGCATAAATAAATGAAGCATTGGCGCCATAAGTTAAAGCGTGCATGCTAGGTTGAGTCTCTCCCTCGGTTAGGGTTGATAGTGCTTAGCGGCAGCTAACCCCTAGCATAGAGGTCGAGTGTGCGTCTCTTTGTTCCTTTCCATCCTCTTTGGTTTGCATGGTACATGGACATTTCTGCTGAGCTTTTTGGAAGAAAGAGAATGAGCCGGCGGTCCGGTCCCGGCAAGCCGAGGTTGCCGGGGGCTGCAGACACAAGGGTCCAACCACGACAAGCCAAGGTTGCCGGGGGGCCGCAGATTTAGATAATTTCTTTATCCCCTGTTATGCATTTTGTATGGAAGCGGGACGTATGAAACCTCATTTTATTCCTAGGCTACCGTGCTCCCCTCTTCCAGAACCCAAGCTATTCCTTGGGTCGGAACTTGGTTGTAGTCGCGGTAATGAGGAATCAAATGAAGGACCTAACCCTACTTCGCCCCTGCCATCGCCAAGAGCATGAGTACGGTCGAAAGAAGTAAGGGGATGGCAAGGTCTGCTGCCAGGCGACAATGTTTATCTTAAAAATAACAAGGATTCATTCCTTGGCATGGGCTTTGCTCACGCACAAAAAACCCAGCAAGCACCTTTTTTCATTAATACGTCCCATACAGGTACAGTTCGTACGGAATGTAGACATGAGCAAGGGGATTACAAGTTTTAAATTTAGCTAAGGCCCGCAGGCTTACAAACTTAAAAGAGATAAGATGCCCGTAATCCCTTTCTTGTCCCTCTCCTTAGGAAACGGAACAAGATAGCAGGAGGGCAAAAGGAGCGCTTAGGCGAGGTACGAGCAGCAGAAGACGCCAAGAGAACATATCGGCGGCCGCCCAGGAGAGGGCTGGTGATGATGGTGCCGGGAGAAGAGTCGGAAGATGAGGCAACCAGCCGCCAATACGCTATGAAGGCGTAGGTGCCTGTGTACTCCGACTTGACGGCCCACCACCCGCCTTCTTCATCTTCCCCGGCCTTCCCACGCCAACCGCCCAAGGAGACGACGCCGAGAAGCTCAAGGAGCTGGCGATGCAGATGATGGTGCTGCCGGCATCGCCCAGGGACGGTGTGCCCGATGCCTAGTCAGACCTGTCATCCTCCCGCCCGCTACCCTCGTCGTCGCTATCGCTGTCCTCCTCGTCGCTCTCGCCCGAGGAAGAGTTTTCGCCATCAGTCGAGCTCTCCGCACAGCATCCTAGGCTGTGTCCCGAGCGCCCGAAGACCTTGACGGAGAGAAAATCTCTCTCTGCTAGCTTGAAGCAGAGGATGTGCCCATCCATCAAGCAATGGGCGCGTGCAAAGGTTTTCCAGCCCCGGCTAAGGAGCATCACTTGAGGGGCGGGGAACCCTGTGTTCACCCACATGTCGCCATGGCAACACCCCTTCATGTGAAGCCTCGGCCGTGGTGGCTGGTCGACCTCCAGCACACCCGCGAACGCCCGGGGAAGACGATGGCTGCAGCGCGGCGGCCCAAGCAGCTGCAGGATGAACTCGAGCACCGAGTCCCCGACATGGCCACTCGGTGAAGCAGGAGGAGATGGCGACGGAGACAGACACGGCGCAGGCGCCCCCCTTCCACGCCCACCTCTGCCTCGACCGCCTCGCCGACCACGGCCCCGCCTCAAGCATGGCCTTCACCCTGGGCATCCAGCTCTTCCTTGACCGCCATAGCTCTCTCGCGGGAGGAGGATCTGGTCGCCTCCATAGAAGAACGGCCGCGGCCATGCCCCCTTGCCATGACCGTGGGTGAGAAAGGAGACAAAGGAGAGGCGCGAGGGGATGCTCGTCCTCCTCCTCCTGAGTCCCCTTCTTATAGTTGAGCAGAGAAGGCTAAAAGACTAGCCCTGCGCCTCTGAAGAGCCCGCCCAGGTCTGGCTCATTAAGTGGTGACGGGCGAGGCCATCGACCGCCCTCCCCGCCCAATCAAGGCACGTAAGTATCGGCCACCATGCACCTTCCGATATCCCATGCGTCTGTCACCTACCCCACGCCGTGCATGCGGCGTACGTGGCGCAAGGAACAGGCGTAGTGGGAAACATGGAACGGCGATTCCAAGGTGGAGAAAGTAAATGAGCAGTGGTCCTGCAGTTTTGAGGGGACATGCAAGCCGCCTCTTTGTTGTTCACCACCGGATGACGCGGGCATGCTTCGGTCACCCCGCGCACGATCCCCATGTCACGCATTCAACACGGGTCGTGAGGAAATGCAGCAGACAAAGAAGTTACCGCGGTAAAAATTTGCCCCGCCTGCCCGCGCACCGTTCTGGGCCTAGCCCAACAACACATCGCGCTTATGTGTGACCCAGGCCCGGGGGCTCCTGTCGGTGTACAAAAGTAGGGGCTCTCTCTTTTGTACCCCTTTACTTGTGCACGGGCAGTCAGAGCCATGCCCACGGCCACACTTAGTAGGGCAGAGGAGGGGAGCCAAAGCCACAAGACAATCAAGGCAATGCCAAGACAGAGACACAAAAAGCAAGAGGGCGAGGCGGGCTCCCCCGGCAAGACCATTGCCGGGCACAGCCTCCGCAGCCCCGGCAAGAACCTTGCCGGGGCAGCTTGCCCAACACCAGCAGAGCGCACCACGCTTGAGCCCAAGGGTTCCGACGCCATCAACCACATTGGAACCAAGGCTCAGGAGGCACCTCTGTGGTGGCATCCAGATCTTCGTGAAGATCATGAACACACAAGATCAGACGAGGACCAGAAGACGACGATCCTCGGCAAGATCCTTGCCGAGGAAACCCACGAGACCTCCGGCAAGATCCTTGCCGGGGACGACCGCGATGTCGCGGCAAGACCCTTGTCAAGGCCCTGGCAAGACCCTTGCTGAGGATATCCACGGGGCCGCATCCAAGCCCACATTTGCCAAGATTCCACCGCCGCTCCCATGCAGCTTCCAGCCCAGCCAGCTAGGCGAGCACCTGCGTGGTGATGTGCGGCCTCTAGACCAACTTAGCAAGCACCTGCGTGGGGGCATGCAGGTCTTCGTGAAGACCCTTCCACCACCAGCTCAGCAGCCCGCCAGCCTACATGGCGTTGCACACCGCGCTGGCCTGGATGTGTGTCGAAGCGAGGCGAAGCGGCGACAGCAAGAAGGGCATGTCGGCAGCGCATTAAATGTGTTTGTCCGACAGTGCCAGAGGAAAGACTCAGCCACCGTATGCACTTTCCACCTCCTGTGTACCACTGTGGCATCCCCTTTTTCTATAAAAGGAGGCCCGAGGCGTACTGGAGCGGGATTCGGCTCTTTTTGACGGCACAAACACTGTAGCTAGTTCAATAGACCAAGAACACTCAAATACACACCAAAGCAGGACTAGGGTATTATGCATTCTTGCGGCCTGAACCTGGGTAAACAATCTATGTGTTGACTCCTAGACCCGCTCTTTTCACAACCTTGCACCCGCCGACCGTAGTAGGGATTCCAGTGATCCCGTAGGTGTCATTTCCACCGACATTCTAATGCCTTTTTCTCTCATAATATGCAAGGTACACACAAAAGGGGAGAATTCTGGCAACTGGAAATCTGGACCTGAAAAAGCTACACGAGGCTCTCTATTCTGCACAACTCCAAATAATTTGAAACTTCACGAGGATTTTTATGGAATAAATAAGAAATACTGGAGCAAATAAGTACCAAAGGGGACCACCCTGGTGAGCACAAGACACCAGGGCACGCCTGGGCCCCAGGCGCGCCCTGGTGGGTTGTGCTCATCCAGGCCCACCTCTGGTGCCCCTATTCTGGTACATAAGTCATTTTGACCTACAAAAAATAAGGAGAGGACTTTTGGGACGAAGCGCCGTGGTCTCGAGGCAGAACCTGGGTAGGAGCACTCTTGCCCTCCGGCGGAGTGATTCCGCCGGGGGAACTTTCCTCCCGAAGGGAGAAATCATCGTCATCATGAACACCAACAACTCTCCCATCTTGAGGAGGGTTACTTCCATCAACATCTTCAACAACACCAACTCCTCTCAAAACCTAGTTCATCTCTTGTGTTCAATATTTGTACCGGAACTATAGATTGGTGCTTGTGGGTGACTAGTAGTGTTGATTGCATCTTGTAGTTGATTACTATATGGTTTATTTAATTTGTGGAAGATTATATGTTCAGATCCATTATGCTATTTAATACCCCTTTGATCTTGAGCATGAATATAATTTGTGAGTAGTTACTTTAGCTCTTGAGGTCACGGATGAAATCATGTTGCAAGTAATCATGTGAACTTGATATGTGTTCGATATTTTGATGATATGTATGTTGTGATTCCCTTAGTGGTGTCATGTGAACGTCAACTACATGACACTTCACCATATTTTGGCCTAAGGGAATGCATTGTGGAGTAGTTATTAGATGATGGGTTGCGAGAGTGACGAAGCTTAAACCCTAGTTTATGTGCTATTCCGTAAGGGACCGATAAGATCCAAAAGTTTAATGTTATGGTTAGAATTTATTCTTAGTACTTTTCTCGTAGTTGCGGATGCTTGCGAGGGGGTTAATTGTAAGTACGAGGTTTGTTCAAGTAAGAACAACACCTAAGCACCGGTCCACCGACATACCAAATTATCAAAGTAGCGAACATGAATTGAGCCAACATGATGAAAGTGACTAGATGAAATTCCCGTGTACCCTCAAGAACACTTTGCTTATCATAAGAGACCATTTTAGCCTGTCCTTTGCCTCAAAATGATTGTGCTACCTGGATGCACTTTTGTTACTATTACCATTACTTGCTCATTACAAATTATCTTGCTATCAAACTACTCCGTTACTTACAATTTCAGCACTTGCAGACATTACCTTGCTGAAATCCACTTGTCATTTCCTTCTGCTCCTCGTTGGGTTCGACACTCTTACTTATTGAAAAGGGCTAAAATTGATCCCATATACTTGTGGGTCATCAAGGATATTTTCTGACGCCGCTTCCGGGGAGTGAAGCGCTCTTGGGAAGGAAATTGGTAAGGAAAAATTATTACTATGTGCTGAAATTTACTGTCACTTGTTACTATGGAAAACAATCCTTTGAGGGGTTTGTTCGGGGTATCTTCACCTCGATCGAAACCACAATTAGTTACCCCTCAACCTACTGCACCTACTGAAAATATTGAATATGAAATTCCTTCAGGTATGGTAGAACAACTGCTAGCTAATCCTTATGCAGGAGATGGAGCCGAACATCCTGATATGCACTTGATATATGTGGACGAAATTTGTGGATTGTTTAAGCTTGTAGGTTTACCCAGAGATGAAGCTAAGAAGAAGGATTTCCCTTTATCTTTGAAGGGAAAGGCATTGACATGGTATAGGCTATGCGATGATATTGGATCTTGGAACTGGAATCGGTTGAAATTGGAATTCATAAAAAAAAACTATCCTATACATCTAATTAATCGTGATTGGAATTATATATATAATTTTTGGCCTCGTGAAGGAGAAAGTATCGCTCTAGCTTGGGGAGGCTTAAGTCAATGTTATATTCATGCCCCAATCATGAGTTCTCGAGAGAAATTATTATTCAAAAAATTTATGCTCGGCTTTCTCGTAATGATCAATCCATGCTCGATACTTCTTGTACTGGTTCTTTTATGAAGAAGACTATTGAATTCCGGTGGGATCTTTTAGAAAGAATTAAACGCAACTTTGAAGATTGGAACTCGAGTAAAGAGTTAGGTATTGAGCCTAAGTTTGATTGCGTTAAATCTTTTATGAATACCGATGCTTTTCAAAAGTTTTGCACTAAATATGGACTTGACTCTAAGATAGTAGCTTCCTTTTGTGAATCTTTTGCTACTCATGTTGATCTCCCTAAGGAGAAGTGGTTCAAATATCACCCACCAATTAAAGAAGAAATTAAAGATCTGGTAAAAGCTAAAGAAGAAACTATCATTTATAATGTTGATCCAGTTGTTCCCACTGCTTATATTGAAACCCCACCTTTCCCTGTTAGGATGAAGGAACATGGTAAAGTTTCAACTTTGGTCAACAAAAGTTATATTAGAACACCTAAACCAGCTGAATAAATCAAGGTTGAACCTAGTGTTGCTATGGTTAAGGATCTCTTGGTTGATAATGTTGATGGGCATGTTATTTACTTCTGTGATGAAGCTGCTAGAATTGCCAAACCCGATGAAAAAGATGAACATAGACCAGTTGTTGACATACCTGTTGTCTCAGTTAAGATAGGAGATCACTGTTATCATGGTTTATGTGACTTAGGTGCTAGCGTGAGTGCTATTCCTTTTTCCTTATATCAATAAATTATGAATGATATAGCACCCGCTGAAATATAAGACATAGATGTTACTATTAAGCTTGCCAATAGAGATACTATATCACCAATTGGGATTGTTAGAGATGTTGAAGTCTTGTGTGAGAAAATAAAATACCCTACTGATTTTCTTGTTCTTGGTTCCCCACAAGATGACTTTTGTCCCACTATCTTTGGTAGACCTTTCTTGAACACCGTCAATGCTAAAATAGATTGTGAGAAACAAATTGTCGGTGTTAGCTTTGGTGATGAATCTCATGAGTTTAATTTTTCTATGTTTAGTAGAAAATCTCATAAGAAAGATATGCCTAGTAAGGATGAAATTATTGGTCTTGCTTCTATTGATGTACCTCCTGCTGATCCTTTAGAACAATATTTGCCAGACCATGAAAATGATTTGCATATGCATGGAAGAAATGAAATTGATAGAATCTTGTTCGAACAACAATCTCTGCTTAAACACAATCTGCCTATTGAAACTCTAGGAGGTCCTCCTCCACCTAAAGGTGATCATGTGTTTGAATTAAAACAATTGCTAGACACTTTGAAATATGCTTATCTTGATGAGAAAAAGATATATCCTATTATTATTAGTGCTAACCTTTCATAACATGAAGAAGAAACATTATTGAAAGTTCTAAGGAAGCACCGAGCTGCTATTGGATATACTCTTGATGATCTTAAGGGCATTAGTCCCACTCTATGTCAGCACAAGACTAATATGGAACCTGATGCTAAACCCATTGTTGATCACCAATGTTGGTTAAATCCGAAGATGAAATAAGTGGTAAGAATGGCAATATTGAAACTTTTGGAAGCAAGTATAATCTATCCTAGAGCTGATAGTAGATGGGTAAGTCCTGTTCATTGTGTCCCTAAGAAGGAAGGTATAACTATTGTTCCTAATGATAAGAACAAAATTATTCCACAAAGAATTGTCACAGGCTATAGAATGGTAATTGATTTTACAAAATTAAACAAAGCAACTAGAAAATATCATTACCCTATGCCTTTTATTGATCAAATGCTAGAAATATTATCTAAGCACACACATTTTTGCTTCCTTGATGGATATTCTGGTTTTTCACAAATACCTATTTCTCAACCTGATCAAGAAAATACCACTTTTACTTGTCCGTTTGGAACTTATGGTTATAGATGTATGCCTTTTGGTCTATGTAATGCACCTGCTACCTTTCAAAGATGTATGACTGCTATATTCTCTAATTTTTGTGAAAAGATTGTTGAGGTTTTCATGGATGACTTTTTTGCTTATGGGAAGTCTTTTGATGATTGTTTAAGCAATGCTGATCGAGTTTTGCAGAGATGTGAACAAACAAATCTTGTCTTGAATTGAGAGAAGTGCCACTTCATGGTTAGCAAAAGTATTGTTTTGGGCCATAAAATTTCTGAGAGAGGTATTGAGGTGGACAAAGCCAAGGTTGATGCAACTGAGAAAATGTTGTGTCCTAAAGATATCAAATGTATTCATAGTTTCCTTGGTCATGATGGTTTCTATAGGAGATTTATCAAATACTTTTCTAAAATTTCTAGGCCTCTTACAAATCTTTTGCAAAAGGATATTCCTTTTGTTTTTGATGATGACTGTTTGGAAGCCTTCGAAACACTCAAGAAAGCCTTAATTCCTGCACCCATTGTTCAACCACCTGACTGGAACTTGCCTTTTGAGATTATGTGTGATGCTAGTGATTATGTTGTTGGTGTTGTTCTAGGACAAAGAGTTGATAAGAAATTAAATGTTATCCATTATGCTAGTAAAACTCTAGACAATGCTCAACGAAATTATGCTAGTACCCAAAAGAATTCTTAGCAGTGGTGTTTGCTTATGATAAATTTAGGTCCTACATTGTTGATTCAAAAGTGACCGTTCACACTGATCATGCTGCTATAAAATATCTTATGGAAAAGAAAGATGCTAAACCTAGACTCATTTGGTTGGTTCTTCTACTACAAGAATTTGATTTGCATATAATTGATACAAAAGGAGCAGACAACCCCATAGCTGATAACTTGTCTAGGCTTGAAAATATTCTTGATGACCCACAACCTATTAATGATAGATTTCTTGATGAACAGTTAGCTGCAATAAATGTTTCTAACAGTGCACCTTGGTATGTTGACTATGCTAATTATATTGTTGCTAAATACATACCATCTAGCTTTACATACCAACAAAAGAAAAAAATCTTCTATGATTTAAGACAATAATTTTGGGATGACCCACATCTTTATAAATAAGGAGTAGATGGTATTATTACATGTTGTGTACCTGAGTATGAACAGGAACAAATCCTACGGAAATGTCACTCCGAAGCTATGGAGGACATCATGCGGGAGACGGAACTTCTCATAAGGTATTGCAATCTAGGTTTTATTGGCCTACTCTCTTCAAGGATGCATGTAAGTTCGCCTTATCTTGTGATGAATGTCAAAGAATAGGTAATATCGGTAAGCGTTAGGAAATGCCTATGAATTATTCACTTGTTGTTGAACCATTTGATGTTTGGGGATTTGATTTCATGGAACCTTTTCCTTCCTATAATGGGTACACTCATATTTTGGTTGTTGTTGATTATGTTACTAAGTGGGTGGAAGCTATTCCAACTAGTAGTGTTGATCACAACACCTCTATTAAAATGCTTAAGGAAGTTGGTTTCCCTAGGTTTGGAGTCCCTAGATATTTAATGACCGATGGTGGTTCACACTTTATTCATGGTGCTTTCCGTAAAATGGTTTCTAAGTATGATGTCAACCATAGAATTGCATCACCCTATCATCCTCAGTCTAGTGGCCAAGTTGAACTTTGCAATAGAGAAATAAAACTAATCCTGCAAATGACTGTCAATAGGTCCCGGAAGAATTGGTCTAAGAAACTAGATTATACACTTTGGGCTTATAGAACAACATACAAAAATCCTATGGGTATGTCTCCTTATAAAATGGTTTATGGAAAAGCTTGTCATTTCCCTCTTGAGTTAGAACATAAAGCATATTGGGCAATTAAAGAACTCAACTATGATTTCAAACTTGCTGGTGAAAATAGGTTATTTAAGATTAGCTCATTATATGAATGGAGAACCCAAGCTTAGGAAAATGCAAAGTTATTCAAAGAAAAAGTTAAAAGATGGCATGATAAAAGAATCCAAAAGCGTGAGTACAAAGTTGGAGAATATGTTCTTTTGTACAACTCTTGTTTCAGATTCTTTGCAGGAAAACTCCTCTCCAAATGGGAAGGACCCTATGTTATCAAGCAGCTTTATCGATCTTGAGCTATCAAAATACATATTGTCGAAGGCAGTAACCCGAAGGTTGTTAATGGGCAACGAATAAAACATTATATCTCAGGTACGCCCATTAATGTTGAAAGCAATATTATCCAAACTATGACACCGGAAGAACATATAAAAGAAACCTTTTGAAACACTCCATAATCGTGAAAAGGAGGAGGTATGTGATACAGTAAGTCAACGGACTCCGAAAAATTTGCAAAAATATTTTTTGTCAGTTTTGGAATATTTAGAAAATTAGGAAAATAAGAAACTATCAGGAAGGTGACCCTGGTGGGAACAAGACACCAGGGCGCGCCTGGCTTGCTAGGCGCGCCCACGTGGGTTGTGCCCACTGACGGTGTCCTGGACTAGGGGGTACTCACCACGTCGTCTCCCGACCAGCTGGATTGGGCCGAGGACCCCCATGGCGGTTGACTTATGGGCCACTTCGGGCAGCCCATGCCGCATATAAGGAGGATTCCACAAGACTTGGCGCACAAGACAAGGACTCCTCTAAACCCTAGGCCTACGGTGCATATATAAACTAAGGCCATGCAGGCTAGTCAATAGACAATCTAATATTCATTAGAACAATCTCGTGGTAGACACATGTACTCTGTACTATCCCTCATATGAATACAATCAAAAGCGGGATGTAGGGTATTATGTAACGCCCCGGATTCGATGCGCCAGGTGTCTTCCAGTTGTTCGCCGTTGTTGACATGTCTTTTTCTTGCGTGTTGCATTTTTCCATGTCATCATCTGCATTTCATCTGCATGTTTTTCAAAACTTGCATCCGTTCGGGTTCCTCCGGTTCTCTCCGTTGTCCGTTCGGAGTCCAGACCTCTCGCACGCGTCTGTCGCCCCTCTCAGACCTTGTTTCGTGAGTGGGGAAAACGTTCTCAGAATGGGTTGGTATTTCCCGAGTGGCCTTGGTACACCACCGGTAGATCGCCCGCCAAATTTCATTCCATTTGGAGGTCGTTTGATGCCCCAACAGTTAACCGCTTAGCCCTAAACCCCCTTTCTCTTTGCAGCCTAGAACCCCTCCAAAGTGGCCTAATAACCCATCCAAACCCCCTCCATGCTCTAGATCGTTCGATCATGATCGTGTGGGCGAAAACCGCACTCCATTTGGAGTCTCCTAGCTCCCTCTACCTATATATAGGCCCTCTCCCCCGAAATTTGCAGATGAATCCACCCCTAACCCTAGCAATTTCCCCTCTCCGCCGCCAGACAAAATCCCCACCGCGCCCGGACATGTCCACCCGCCGCCCCGGCGAATCCCGCAGCGCCATGTCACCCTCCTCTCTCTCCCCGTGCCGCGACCGGGCCCCGGCCGCGCCCCGCGCCCCAGGCTCC
>NC_041389.1:315874013-315876622 GCF_002162155.2 Triticum dicoccoides | reverse complement strand
GCCTCGTCGCCCGCCGCCTTCACGCGTTGCCGTTGACCGGGGTGCGTCGTCCGCCTCCCGCCGGCACCGCTGACCTCCGCCGCCGGCGCAGCCCCGTCCTCGCGTCCAACTCACCGCCCGGCTGCCGCGCTGGTGAGCGCTGCCGCCGCCCCGGTGAGCAGCGCCTCCGCCGCCGCCCCCCTTCCCCATGCCGGCGTCGTCCCGAGCCTGCCGGTCGTCATCATCTTCTTCTTCGGCCCCGCCTCAGTCCGCGAGCCCGATCTAGATCTGGAAATTCGGAGGGTAAAAATCACCTGTCCCTGATGTCCTACATTCTGATGCTATGTTTGACCTGCCATATCTCCTAGCATACTGCTCCGTTTTGCGTGCATGATATGTCGAAATGTTCATGATGAGATGCTTTTTATTTTGTTCCATTGCCATGCTTATTTGAGTTCATATTGATGCCCTAATCATCATTGCAAGAGTGCTATATGATGTTAACTACTGTCTGTTAACAGAACTTGCGGTTTTGTCTTTTTCATTGCATTTTGTGTGTGCATCCTATGAGCTTGATGTCTACATGTGTATTGAACTACATCATGCCATATTTACAGTGGTGCAATCCATGTATTTTTGTGAGTCTTGTAGTGAGTGCATCGAGCTCGTGAAGTAGGGTACTTGCTGTTACTATTTTGCTAGGCTGAAACTGTAATACCATGATGCTTTGTAAACCTGCTGCTACAAGTCATTCTTTGCATAATTTGGAGATGTTCACTAAGGATGTTTTGTTATACATGTCATGCTCTATCCATACATGCCCCTGGTTGCATTTATAGCCTACTGTAGCTTGTTGTAATCTTGCTCTCAAATTGCTAAATAATGTTGCTGTCAGCCTGTTAACATTAAGTTCAGTTTTGCCATGTCAATAACTAGTGATCCATGTACCCTATGAACTTTCTCTTGCCATGCTTAGCTTCACAGACATGTATTCTTACTGTTGGTCACCTTGTCATGCCATGTATTGCTCTGTGGTGAGTTGTACAAGCTCAGCAACATGCCTACTTATCGTCGTTCCTGCCATGTCTGAATATGTCATATCATTTGCCATGTTTGCATGGATGCCACCATCTTTTCTGTTGATCGTTGGAATTAGTTCAGTAAGAGAGTTTTCTTCTTTGTCTTTAGTGTTAGCATTCCATGCCTTTATTTTCCATGTTAAATTCCTGTAACATATTGTTTGATAGCTCTAAACATTGCAACCTGATGTTATTTCTGCTAAGTCTAAACTGTAATTAATTGCAATCTTGCCATGTCCTTTTGAGTATGTTCTAGTGATTTATGGAGATAGCCCAGTGCTCATGTTTTTTCATGCTTTACCTGTACTTCATGCCCATGCCTTTTGTTTTCACGTTGAGATGTTGTACCATATTGTTTTGATGCTTGCTAGATGCCTAGTTGCTGTTTTGGACAGCTTGTCCTTTAAACTTGTATTGTGTGTATGTGTTGAACCGTTGCTCCGTTTTGAGGGTGCTCTATATGAAACTTGCTTAGGGTTGCATGTAGTTTCATATTATCATGTCACATCAATGTTTTTAGAGTGTTTGCTTGATGTCTGTATGCATTTTGCATCAATGCCATGATTAACTTGTTTTGCTCATATCTTCTAGGCCGTAGCTCCGAATTAAATGAACTTTATATGTAACTTGACTAGAATCTCATGTAGATCATCTTGGTGCATGGTAACTTGCTGTTTAACAACTTGAACATAAGGTTTATTCAGTTCTACACCAATTTCTAAATTTGCATATGAGGACTTACCGGAATTGTTATATGTTGTTTCCGGCCTCATTTAACCTTACTTTGATGTGTTGTTCTTATATGCATCATCTCTTGCCATGAGTAGCTTCATGTAGTATTGTCTTGCATCATACTTGGTTGCGCATCATGCCATGTCTATGTCTCGTGTGTTTACCTTGTTGTTTGCTTCTTTCCGGTTGTGCTCCTTCTCGTTAGTTCCTGTTTCGTTGCGATCGTGAGGACTCGTTCGACTACGTTTGGTTCGTATTCGTGGCTTCATCTTCTTCATGAACTCGTTCTTCTTCCTAGCGGGATTTCAGGCAAGATGACCGCTACCCTGGATCTCACTACTATCATTGCTATGCTAGTTGCTTCGTTCTATCGCTTTGCCGCGCTACCTATCTCTGGTCTTCAAGCCTCCCAAATTGGCATGTCAGCCTCTAACCTTTTTCACCCTTCCTAGCAAACCGTTGCTTGGCCATGTTACCGCTTTTGCTTAGCTCCTCTTATAGCATTGTTAGTTGCAGGTGAAGATGAAGATTGCTCCATGGTGGACAGGATTATGTTGGGATATCACAATATCTCTTATTTAATTAATGCATCTATATACTTGGTAAAGGGTGGAAGGCTCGGCCTTATGCCTGGTGTTTTATTCCACTCTTGCCGCCCTAGTTTCTGTTATACCGGTGTTATGTTCCTTGATTTTGCGTTCCTTTTGCGGTTGGGTGATTTATGGGACCCCCTTGATAGTTCACTTTGAATAAAACTCCTCCAGCAAGACCCAACCTTGGTTTTAACATTTGCCTCACCTAGGCTTTTTCCCTTGGGAG
>NC_041389.1:315612369-315873746 GCF_002162155.2 Triticum dicoccoides | reverse complement strand
AGTGCTCCTCAGAGTGTTGGTCCAAACTAGAGCACCGTGCGGGACCATCCCTTGGCAACTTGGGTTACATCGGTACATGTATGCTTTGCTTATCCGGTGTGTCCTGAGAACGAGATACGTGCGACTCCTATCGGGATTGTCGACACATCGGGCGGCTTTGTTGGTCTGGTTTTACCATTGTCGAAATGTCTTGTAAACCGGGATTCCGAGACTGATCGGGTCTTCCTGGGAGAAGGAATATCCTTCGTTGACCGTGAGATCTTGTGATGGGCTAAGTTGGGACACCCTACAGTGTATTATCTTTCCAAAGCCGTGCCCTCGGTTATGTGGCAGATGGGAATTTGTTAATGTCTGGTTGTACATAACTTGACACCTGATTCAAATTAAAATGCATCAACCGCGTGTGTAGCCGTGATGGTCTCTTTTCGGCGGAGTCCGGGAAGTGAACATGGTTTTGGGTTATGTTTGACGTAAGTAGGAGTTCAGAATCAGCTCTTGATCTTTGCTAGCTTCACGACCATTCCGTTGCTTCACTTCTCGCTCTTATTTGCGTATGCTAGCCACCATATCTTGCTTAGTCGCTGCTGCAACCTCACCACTTTACCCGTTCCTTACCCATTAAGCTTTGCTAGTCTTGATTCCCATGGTAATGGGATTGCTGAGTCCTCGTGGCTCACAGATTCCTACAACAACAGTTGCAGGTACATGCTATGCGATGATCTTGACGCGAGAGCGATGCTTGCTTGTTTTGGAGTTCTTCTTCTGCTTCTTCTTCGATCAGGGGATAGGTTCCAGGCCGGCAGCCTGGGCTAGCAGGGTGGATGTCGTTTGAGTTTCTATTTGTGTTTCATCCGTAGTCGGATGGTGCTCTTATGTAACGTGACGTTGTATTCGTGTGGCATTGTATGCCTTTTGTATGTATCCCCATCTATTATGCAATGTTGATGTAATGATATCCACCTTGCAAAAGCGTATCAATATGCGGTTCTATCCTTGGTGGGACCTTCGAGTCTCTTTAGGATAGTATCGCATATTGGGCGTAACATATTATCTCTTCGAGAGAGCCCGAACCTGGGTAAAATCCCGTGTCCATGTTACTATCGCCCCAAGACACCTAGCTTAGGACTCACACCGACACCCACCTCAGGTACCTTCCGGACTCTGTTTTTCTTCCGTTTGCTTGTTTCCTAAGATAAAAAATCTTTATATAGCCCCTGAACCTGTTGATCTCCGTTTCACGGAGAAATATCTTGTTTTCTTTTCTTGTTGTTTTCTGTCAGATCTAACCCACCATGGCCACTTCAAGCTCCTCCAAGGACAAGTTCTTTGATAACGTCATCAACCCATATCTGCGGGAGGTGATGTAGCACCCTCAAGCTATCCAGATGCGTGATGGGGTGCTCCACATTTGTGATGTGCAAGGCCCCAAGGAAACTGGATCCATGGAGGTCAGGCTTGAAGCTATGGAGTAGGAAGTCTTCCGGTGCAAGGGGATTGTGGAACATGGACTCAATGCCAATCACCTCATGATCGCGAACTACACCCATGATGTCAAGGTGGATAGCAAGTCCATGAAGGACATCGTGTTCTCTTTCAACGAGCAAATCAAATTCCTCCAGAGTCATATCTACAACCTTCAAAACCAAGTATTTGAATACGAGGCCAGGTTTAAAGGTATGAGTTTGGCTGCCAGTTGCAGGACCCGGGAGACTCACTCTTCCTGTTATGATGGTGAGCCTCTATCGTGGAAACCTGAGGACAAGATCGCTACCGCTTCATCACCACCCCCTCCTTCTTCATCACCAAAAGAAAATTGAGTATCCAGTATGGGCACTCCCCTTGGCTTTCTCCAAGCTTGGGGGAGGTGCCCCGGTATCGTATCACCTCCACTATCTTTTGCCTTTACTTTTCTTAGTTCGATCCATAGTTATCTTCTGCTTTAGGTGAATAAAAGTTTAGTTTGATCCTTTATTTTTGAGAGTTCGCTTAGTGATCTATCTTTGTAATCGTGTGCGGGATATATAATAAAGTTTAGTTTGAGTTTTCTTGTTTTACTTTCATGCTTCAATAAAAGAAAGGAAATAGATGAAAAATATCATATGCTAATCTTATGGTAAGTGATGACATTACACAAGGAAAAGTATAAGTAGAAATTTTTATTGTAGATTGACAAACATAGCATTGGTCAATGATGCAACTCATGAAAGAATTAATAAGGGAAGAGAAGATTCACATGCAAATACAATATCCTGGAAATATTTTGTGATTGTGAGCATCCGTCAAAATATTATATGCGAAAATTGTTGACATTGGACAAGCAAGACAACGTAATGATTTATGTTTGTTCATATTCACATAGAAGCTATATTGTCATAGATCCTTCAACATGTGGTGCTTTCCCCCTATCTTTGCTAGCCAAAAATTCCGCACTAAGTAGAGATACTACTCATGCATCCAAAACCCTTAAATCCAAATCTTGTTTTGAGAGTCCACCATACCTACCTATGCATTGAGTAAGATCCTTCAAGTAAGTTGTCACCGGTGCAATAAGGCAATAAAAATTGCCTCTAAAAGTGTTAGATCATTTAGTGTAAGAGAAAATTGAGCGTTGTACGAACTTGTGATGGCAAAGAATAAAAGCGACAGACTGCATAATAAAGGTTGCCATCATAAGGGGCAATATAACGTGACGTTCTCTTGCACTAAGGGGTTGAGCATACAAACAAAAAAGCACATGGCAACCTATTTTTCCCTCTACAAAGGGCCTATCTTTTACTTTTATGTATTTACTTTCATGCAAGAGTCAAAGTTTTTCCGTCTATTCCTTTTTATTTTCTCCTTTGGCAAGCATCATGTGGTGAGGAAAGATCTAGGCACATATATCCAGTTGAATATGGGTAGCATGAGTTATTATTGTTGACATCACCCTTCAGGTGAATACGTTGGGAGGCGAAACTATAAGCTCCTATCTTTCTATGTGTCCGGTTGAAACGTTTTTCTCATGTGTACGCAGTGAGTGTTAGCAATCATAGAAGACTAAATGATGGTTGAGTATGTGGACTTGCCTAAAGGCTCCGATACGTGACCCTTCCTGAAAAGATGATGAATTGTAGTTGCAAAGTGACTGAGAACATAGTTTGTTGGTTTCCAATAGAGTTCATACTTTATACTTCGATGATGTGATGAATTGTTACTTGTTCATGAGAAGTCTATGATAAAAGTTCTATAATAAAAGTATTATGTTAAAGTTTGTTGATGTTATATTAAGTTACATGATGCTTCTATGTCCTCTCTCTCTCTCTCTCCCTAAGCATGTGGACATGTTTTTCGATTTCGGTTTTCGCTTGAGGACAAGCGAGGTCTAAGCTTGGGGGAGTTGATACGTCCATTTTGCATCATGTTTACCTACTATTATTTATGTTGTTTATTGCATAATAAAGCTTTTTGGAGTAATTCTAATGCCTTTTCTCTCATAATATGCAAGGTACACACAAAAGGGGAGAATTCTGGTAGCTGGAAATCTAGACCTGAAAAAGCTACATCAGGCTACCTATTCTGCACAACTCCAAATGAGCTGAAACTTCACGAGGATTTTTTTATGGAATAAATAAGAATACTGGAGCAAATAAGTACTGGAGGGGGCCACCCTAGTGAGCACAAGACACCAGGGCACGCCTGGGCCTCCAGGCGCGCCCTGGTGGGTTTTTCTCATCCAGGCCCACCTCTGGTGCCCCTCTTCTGGTATATAAGTCATTTTGACATAGAAAAAAAAATAAGGAGAGGACTTTCGGGATGAAGCACCGCCGTCTCGAGGTGGAACCTGGCTAGAAGCACTCTTGCCCTCCGGTGGAGCGATTCCGCCGGGGGAACTTCCCTCCCGAAGGGGGAAATCATCGTCATCATCATCACCAACAACTCTCCCATCTTGGGGAGGGCTATATCCATCAACATCTTCAACAACACCAACTCCTCTCAAACCCTAGTTCATCTCTTGTGTTCAATCTTTGTACCAAAACTACAGATTGGTGCTTGTGGGTGACTAGTAGTGTTGATTACATCTTGTAGTTGATTACTATATGGTTTATTTGGTGGAAGATTATATGTTCAGATACATTATGCAACTTAATACCCATCTGATCTTGAGCATGATTATAATTTGTGAGTAGTTACTTTTGTTCTTGAGGTCACAGAAGAAATCATGTTGCAAGTAATCATGTGAACTTGATATGTATGTTTGATATATTGACGATATGTATGTTGTGATTCCCTTAGTGGTGTCATGTGAATGTCGACTACATGACACTTCACCATATTTGGGCATAAGGGAATGCATTGTGGAGTAGTTATTAGATGACGGGTTGCGAGAGTGACAGAAGTTTAAACCCTAGTTTATGCGCTATTCCGTAAGGGATCGATTAGATCCAAAACTTTAATGCCATGGTTAGAATTTATTCTTAATACTTTTCTCGTAGTTGCGGATGCTTGCGAGGGGGTTAATTGTAAGTAGGAGGTTTGTTCAAGTAAGAACAACACCTAAGCACCGTGTCGGATATCGGGTTCCGGCAAAACCCTTAAGGTTCAAACTCTGGGGTGTGCACGAAGATCTACTTCCTACCAATCCACATCCCAACGCCTTGCCGTGAATCTAAGCTACACGATGAACAACTCAAGGGACACAAGGTTTATACTAGTTCGGGCCACCGTTGTGGTCTAATACCCTAATGTAGTGTGTGGTGTGGTGGATTGCCTTTGGGGCTGATGATGAACAGTACAGAGGAAGAACAGCCTCGCGAGGGGTGTTCTTGAGCTGGTGCGGTGTTCTACTTGGGTGGATTCGGTCTCTGTTGGCTTGGTGAGAACTCGATCCATCCCCTTGGTGAGAACTCGATCGATCCCCTTTCTACGATGGTGGCTATCTCTATATATAGAGGCCCTGGTCCTCTTCCCAAATATTGAGCGGGAAGGGAGCCAACAACTGCCATTTTGAAGGGGAACAGCTAGTACAAGCTATCCTGACTAAAGTTGGTCTTCGACTGCCAAAGGTACTGGCGATGACGCCGTCTTGAGTTCCATGGTGACCTCCATCCTGCCGCTCTGCTGGTCTTGGTCTCGTTGCACCGATATGGTAACCTTTGCTTGATGCCTCGGTACTCCGTGCCTGCGCTTGCTCCCTTTGCACCAAAGTGGAAACGAGGACACTTCACTGGCTGGCGCCCGCCTGGTCTCGATCGTCATGGCTTGCGTCATGAGCACCTCGCGAGGTACTCCTTGCCTTGATCTCTCCGCCTCCTCGCGAGCCTACCTGGTGAGGCCACCCCTGAGGAAGCCTTGCGTCGTCCGCCCCGCGAGGCTTGGCCCCTCGCGAGGGTCTTGAGCTTGGGTCGATGAAGACGGGTCGTACTGGGCCACTGCTTGAGCCATGCCACAGGCCACAGGTAGGCAAGTCTAGGGACCCCCTGTCGGATTTCGGGTTCCGGCAGACCCTTGAGGTTCAAACACTGGGGTGCACGCGGAGATCACACCCTCAGCCTACCCATGTCTCACCGCCTCGCTAGGATCTAAATATACACGAAGAACAACACTAGGGACACAAGATTTATACTGGTTCAGGCCACCATTGTGGTGTAATACCCTACTCCAGTTTGTGGTGTGTGGATTGCCTCTGGGGCAGATGAGGAACAGTACAAGGGAAGAACAGCCTCGCGAGGGTCTGTTCTTGGTTGAGGCGATGAACTGCTAGGGGAGTTCACTCGCCTCTATCTCTGTGTCTTGGATGCGGATTCGATCAGATCTCTTCCCGCTACCCTGTGGGTGGCTAGTCCTATTTATAGGCGAAGGCCCCGGGCCTCTTCCCAAATATTGAGTGGGAAGGGCGCCAACAATTGGCCATTTTGAAGGGGAACATCTAGTACACTTATCCTGACTAAAGTTGGTCCTCGCCTGCCAAAGACCCTAATGATGACGCTTGCTTGGGCTCCACGATGACCTCCGCTCTGCCGTCCTACTGGTCTTGGTCTTGTTGCACCGAAATGGTTACCTTTGCTTGATACCCTTGCCTGCGCTTGCCCCCTTTGCACCAAAGGGGAAACAAGGACTCTGCGCAGGCCAGCGCCTGCCTGGCGCCCGTCTGGCCTTGGTCGTCATGGCTTGCGTCACGGGCACCTCGTGAGGTACCCCGCCTTGATCTCTCCGCCTCCTCGCGAGCCAGCCTGACGAGGCCGTGCCTGAGGAAGCCTCCTGTCGTCCTTCCCCACGAGGCTTGGCCCCTCGCAAGGGTCTTGAGCATGTGTTGATGAAGATGGGCCGTATTGGGCCACTCCTCGAGCCACGCTGCAGGTCGCAGGCAGGCAACTCTGGGTACCCCTGTTCCCTGAACGCCGACATTAGCCCCCGGGCCCAAGGCGCGCTTGGACTTGGCTTAGCAGAGAAGCGAAGAGGCAAGTGCGAAGCGCCGCGGGCCCCAATAGCCTGCGGCCTTGGGCACCGCGTGGCAGTTGATTGGACGTGGGCGTCCTGGCTCCCCCACGACACCTCGGCAACTGCACAACTGATAAGGGAGCGGTACCCATCTAGGCTTACCTTCTTTGCCTTCTCTTTCATTGCCCAGATCCCCTTTCTTGCTCCTGTCCTTCTTGCTTCCGAAATCCCCAGATCTTCCGAAATCCTAGCAAGGCATGGCGCCTCGCCAGACCCCAGCCGGAGCATGTTACTCGCCCGCCTTGGATTCTCCGAACGTGTCAGAGAAGAATCTTCCTCGGACGCGCCAGATGATGGCGGCGCAAGGCAACAATGGGGCGGCCGCGCTCAAGGTCGGCTCCGCCCTTCCCGAGGGCAGAGGAAGCACCTTCTACCCGCTCTTTGTGAGCACCATCACCGCCGGTCTGGTGCCCCCTTTTTCGAGTTCTTCCTTTCTGTTCTCCACCATTACAATCTGCGAGCCCTGCACCTCCATCCCAACTCCGTTCTTCTCCTGGCGATTTTCGCCTACTACTGCGAGGCTCATGTCGGGGTGAGGCCTTCGGTGGCCTTGCTGCGCCATTACTTCTACCTCCGGGTCTCCCACGGCCCCATCACCGCGTGCGCGAGCTTTGTTGCGCACGGCAGCTCTAACGCCATCTCGAAGCCCGGGAAGAGAATTGAGGGCTTCAGGAGCAAGTGGGTCATGGTGGATGCTGGGCGCACCCATTCCCAGCTGATTCTGCCCACGGGGCAGCCCATGTCTGTCGATGCTTGGTCCCGCGCGGAGCTCGTTGATCCCCGCGCGAGGCCGGTGCTGGAGAAGATGGACGCGGACTTGTGGTCGGACAACATGGTGATGGCAAAACTGACTGGGGCGTCGCTCCTGAGGGAGTTCCTGGAGCATCGGGTGGCTCCGCTCTGGGAACACTCGCTCCCGATGTGGAAGCTTGGGGGGGCCGATGCCGCCCTTCGCTCGAACCCCGAAGCCCTGGCCGACGAGGATCTGGCCGTGCTCCTCCAATCCTTGGTTGGGGGAAATGTGGCGAGGTTAGAGGATGCTCCTGTGCCCTTGTTCCTTCGGGATGATTGGGAGCAGGTGGTGAACTCCATGTCCACTTTCAACAAGGGCGGGCCTATGCCAGCAGAGGTTCCTGAGGACCTGGCGGCCCTGGCGACGGTGAATGTATCCTCCAGCGACTCCAGCGGAGAGGAGGAAGAAGAGGAGGAGGAGGACGAGGAGCCCAATTCGGAGGCGACCGACGGGGAGTCGAGAAAGCCCCTCCCTCGGTGTAGGTCCCGCACTCTTCGCCTCATGCCGGATGACGACGAGGATGGCGACAAGCAGGGTGGCGAGAGCTCGCCCCTGATCCCGAAGAAGGACAGGACGGCACTGGTTCCCCGCGGGTCTGCTCTGACTCTGAGGCGATCCACAGACACGCCTCCTGCTCCCAAGCTCTTGAAGTTGACCCCAGCATCCGGCTTTCGGGCTTCAAGTTCGGCCGGAGGTTGCTTGAGTCTGCGAGCGATGACGAGTAAGTGCTCGATTCTTGTTTTGCTTCCTGCTTTGTTGTTGAGGCTTGACGTCCATATTCCTTGGCTAGGCCGGTGCCTGCGGCGAAGAAGCTGAAGGGGGCTCCTGAGGCTTTGTCTGAGGCAGCACCCCCATCCGCGGGAGAAGGGGGCGACAAGACGCGGGCCTCTCCTGCCCGGTCATCCTCGCAAGGCCTGGCGGGGCCAGCTAGAGCGAGCTCAGCCCCCATGGCCCAAGCGACTCCCGCGGTGTCTTTGCCTAACGCCACTGCCGCAGTTGTCGGGGCGCAGAAGGTCCTGACTCATGGCGCTGTGATTACGCTGCCGTCTTCGCCCCCAACTCCGCCGACCGCTGTCTCTCCGGCTCCTTCTACTGTTCTGGATCGTGTTGCTGCCGAGCTGGACCGGCTGCGGAAAGATCTTCTGGGCGCCGACCCTCGCTTGGTGGCCGGGCGCCTGGAGTTGGTCTCTGGCTGGGTCCGCTCCGATCCTTCAGTCCGAGCGGCGCTGGCTCAGGCCGCGACAGCCTACGACGAGGAGAAGCAGGTCGTCCTTGAGGCGAAGGCCGCTCGCGACGCCGCCTTGGGTGAGGTTGCGGATGTCCAGGGCCGCTACAAGGTGCTGGAGAGCGAACTGCAAGGCCTGCGCGACCAGCTTGTCAAGGAGGCCCGTGTCCGCCAGGAGAAGGAGGAAGACCTGAAGGCTCACGAGGCTGCCACCAAGGACCGGGATGCCGAGCTTGACAAACGCCAAGGCCGCTTGGGTGCGCTGGAGTAGGCATTGGAGGCGAAGAAGATCGAGCTGGACGGCAAGGCGCGGGTCCTGGCCGAGGACCGCGTGGCCTTCGCGAAGCTGGAGGTGAAGGCTCGCACCCTGCTGAAGTCGCTCTATGACAGTGGCCTAGAAAGACCACTGGTCGGCGCCGTGGAGGGCCCCGCCAAGCTGCTTCCCTTCCTGGTCCGCGCCCTCGAAGATGTCGCCCTCGGCCTTGGCCCTACGGCTGAGGCTGAGGCGCGCGTCCTTTCTTCTGCGGCACTAACGCGCGTCTTCACCCACGTCTACCTCCGCGACCCCAGCATTGACCTCGACAGCCTGCTGGAGCCTGTGAGCGGCGAGCTTGCCGCCGTCGCTGCTGAGGCCGTGAAGGGTCGCGTGGAGGCTCTGCTGGCAAAGTTCCGGGCCTTCAGCACCAGGCCGAAGCGAGGCGCTGCCGGTCTTGAGCCTCCACGAGGCGAAGCTGCCCAGCGTAGCACCGTCACCAGTGATGGCGCCGCCAAAAAGTGACCCCTTCGCGGCTCCCGTCCTGCTTTTAATTCCTGCAACATGCATTCTGCCTCATGGAGGCATTTAAACTTGTGTTTGGCATTGTCAAAGTACTCTATGGACTGTAATATTTGCTTTTGAATTTCTTGATATTTGCGTTTTTCCTTCCTACTTGCTTGTGTTCTACGTCGGCAGAGCCTGGCCCCGCGCATACCTCAGCCGCCGTTAGCCCCGACCGGAAACCAGGACGGGGGCAAGGAGTGAGGGGGTACGTGACAAGTTAGGCTCCTGAGTCGCGATGCTCAGGAGTCCCCCTTGACGCACGAACAGCAAGCAGGGAGGTGAGATGCATCGGTGAATTTACCGTTCTACATCGGCAGAGCCCGTCCCCGCGCATACCTCAACCGCCGTTAGCCTTTCGGAACTAAGGGGTGAGGGGCTACATGACCAGTTAGGCTCCTGAGTTGCGATGCTCAGGAGTCCCCCTTGACGTTCGAACGGCCTTCGTACCTTGGCTCCACTCGGGGAGAGGCGTGCAACGAACCAGGCCCGAGGGGCCTGGCTGGGTGGCGTGTGTCTGGGCGTGACCTAGGCGCAGCCCCCGTGCCTAGCCCCCTCGCGCGGCACTCCCGAGGGGAGGCGTTACGATGAGGCCAGACATTGAGCTCTGGGCTCCCTGAGGTTGATGCAGCCGGGGGCCACCCTCTGTTGTTTATCACCAGCACGGAGCATAGCGCTTCTGTATGTGTACGGGCATAGCCGCTCCTCGGCAGTGTCGTTAGCCAGTGCGGAGCATGGTGCTTCCATTGGTGCGTGGGAGGGGGCTCCCCTCCGGGAGGAGCCCCCGGGGCGTATACAGCCCCGCCCTGACACGTGGCTGGCACAGTATGGCCTGGCGAGGTGTATCTGGGCACCCGTGAGCCAGCGCGGGACTCACGGGGCCCTACCTCAAGGCGGGTTGCGCCTGGCTCTGGGCCTTTACTTGTGATGTGTCCCTGCAGATTTGGTTAGATGTCGGTGCTCTACGTCCTCGGGTCCCGGCCCTCGAGCTGGGCTCAGCCGTCGCTGGTATGCCAGGTCGTGATGCCGTGGACAAGGCCAGAGGGTGAGGGCTGGAGAGCCAGTAAGAGCCCATGAGTCACGATGCTCAGGTACCCCCCCCCTTTAACTTGCAAGCAGCTGAAGTGAAGAAAGAAGGGTGCCATAGGCAAGCATCAAACAATGATCACGATGGGTCATATGCACGACCCGAATAAACGCGAGAGGGATACATGCCACCGGGTCTGGACCGGCTAGCTTGGGGATAATGCAGCCCGAGGGGCGCCCCCGATAAAGTAAGCTGAAAACATGAACTAAAGGGGATACATGTTGCAGCGACAGACCCACGCGGCCTGGGAATGATGCAGACCTGGGGGGCGCTCCCAGCTAAAAATGAAACTCGAAGGATGTCACCTGATGATGCTGAAGATGGAGGGATGCTGAAGTAGCGGACGGCGTGCGCTTGGGGAGACGATCTTCACGAGCCCCCAGGCCCAGGAGCCTCGGGATGCTCCGGAGGCGCTGGCGGCTCCTCGCGGACCATCTCCATTTCCGCCAGGACTACGGAACGCCTGACCGCCTGAGCCTCCAAGATGCTCCTTACGAGGCGCTGACGCACCGCAGCCGCGTTCGGCAGGCCGTAAGGCATGCGAACATAGCTGTGGGGTGGGCCTTCGCAGCACCCCACGCGTGAGGGCCAGAGGCTCTCCTGAGAGGCAGCTTGGTTGAGTCTTGGTGTGTCAATGCAAACGCGCAGCCCACCATCCTCGCCTGGATGGGGAGCTACGGCGGGCAAGCGGCGGCTGCCACTCATGACTCTTGACTCCTGCAGCTCCTGAATGATCTCGCTGATGAATTCCTAAGGGTTTGGCCCTCCTTGCCTTGCTTCCTCCTGAGGGAAAAGTGCATTGAAGCACGCCTCCAAGTGGTGCCCGAGCGCCTCCCTCATAATCTTAGCAAAGTCGATGGCCCTCCAGAAGAGAGCCCCCGAGCCCTGCTCGAGGAGGGCGTCGGGCGCGCCTTCCTATGCGATAGAAGGAGGTGCCCCCTGAACGGGCGCGGACCCTGAGGGGCCTGCCTCCCGAGGGGTCGGGCCAGGCGATGTCTTCTTCTTCTTAGGAGCAGCCTCGGGAGGCCTCCCGTTCTTGTGATCTGGGTCTTCAATTGATGCGGCTTGGAAGGCACGTTCCAGGGAACACACATTGTCTCTCTCTTCACAAGGCACAGTGATGACTCCGCCGCTTCCTGGCATTTTGAGGACATTGTAGCCGTGATGGGTCACGGCCATGAACTTGGCTAGGGCTGGGTACCCGAGGATGGCGTTGTACGGCAGGCGGATGTGAGCGATGTTGAAGTCAATGATCTCGGTGCGGTAGTTGTCGTGATCCCCGAAGGTAACAGGAAGGCGGACCTGCCCTATCGGAACCATGGAACCATCGGTGACTCCTGCGAAAGGCTTGGTTGGCTGCAGCTGATTGTATGGTGCTTGGAGATTGTTGAACGTTTCAACGGATAGGACATTGAGCCCTGCTCCGCCATCGATGAGGGTCCTGGTGACTTGCACATTGCTGATGATTGGGAAACAGAGGACTCCTGCCGTGGCCGCGCACTTGAGCTGATCCGCTGAGCTGAACGTGATAGCGCACGATGACCACCTGAGAGGGCGTGTGGCTTCAAGCTTGGGGAGGACTGCATTCACTTTGCGGGCAAATTGCTTGAATATGTGCTGAGAGGCCGGGGCTTGTGCGCCGCCCAAGATGCAAGCGATTGCACGTGGCTCCTGGAAGCCTCCAGCCCCCTCATCCTGGTGATGGTCTTCGTTCCTCCTTGGCTGTGGTGGCAGAGGAGGGAGGCCCACATTGCCTTGTGGGCGATCCTCGCGAGGCTGATCCCTCCAACCCCCCTCGCAAGGTGGGTCCCTCGAACCTCCCTCACGAGGCTGCTCCTGCCAGCGGTCCTCGCGAGGTCGGTCACGCCACCCTTGGCGAGGGCCACGGTCTTCCCATCGTCCTCCACCTCTTCCTCCTCCTCGGCCATAGCCCATGTCACTGCGCTCGGGGCATCGGCCGGCACGCACGTCTCTCACGGCTCTGAGCTCTTGGCATTCGTTGGTGTTGTGGGTGTGGAGGTCGTGGTACATGCAGTACCGGCTGCCCTTGGATGACTCAGGCTGATCCCTGCCTTGCATGGTGTCTAGCTCTGCTGCAAGCACGGCAGCCCCCTTGTGCTTCACGTCCTTGGTCTTGGGCTTCTTCTCTTCTAGGTCAGTAGCTGGCAGCTCGAGGAGGGACAGGCGCCCTTCCTCAGCCCTAGCGCACTTGGTCGCCAGATTGAACAGCTCCAGGGAGGTGCATGGGTCTTCATGGATCGCGAGTTCCTCCTTCATCTTGATGTCACGCACGTCGTCGGAGAAGGCTGAGATGATGGCCTCCTCAGACACCTTGGGGATCTTAAGGCGAGCGTTGTTGAAGTGCTGGATGAAATTCTGCAGCGTCTCTCCCGGCAGCTGCTTGATGTGGCGCAAGTCGCTCATGGCCGGGGGCCGGTCGCGGGTGCCTTGGAAGTTGGTGATGAATCGGGTGCGCATCTCTCCCAGGAGGATATCGTGCCTGGAGCCAGGTGTGGGCGCCGTCCTTGAGCGCCATGCGGAACCAGTTCGCCATGACCTTCTCATCCCCGTTGGCGGCTTCGATGCCCAGTCGTGCCATCGTAGCACAGGGGCAGGTCTGGCTTGAACTTGCCCGGCCAGGCCATGCTGCGCAGCTCGGCGGAGAAGGCACGGCAGCCTGCAGTGGCCGCGGGAGCCCTTTGGTGACAGAGAGCTTGATCTTGCAGGTCTCTGTGCGCTGCGGCCAGGTGCAGCGCGGGGTCTTGATGCACTGGAGCAGGTGCGCGTTCATGCCGGGCCGGCGCGGGGAGCACGCGGGCAGCTTCTTGGGGACGAGGGATCTCTTGGCAGCTCTTCTCTTGCTGTGTTGGCGCCGGCGGAGTGGGTTCCGCCCAGGGGCCATGCACCTCGGGGCCAGGGCGCCTTCTTGAGGGGGAGGTGGCTGAGGCGCCCCCGGAGTTTCGTCGCCCGCGTAGGTCGGGGCGCGGTGCAACGAGAGGGACGGCGCAGGGGAGCCCCCAGCAGCACTGATGAGCTCGGTGATGCAGGCGAGCCACTCGTCGTAGAGGTCGTTGACGGGACGGTAGTGCAGGAGCTCCCGCGCCAGGAGCAGCGCGACGTGCGCGTCCGCAGGAGCACGACGGGCGTGGGACGAGGAGCCGGCCGGAGTCAGCGACGGAGTGGTGGTGCGGCCTTCTCGCCGCACTGATGGATGCAGGGACGATGCCTGATGTTCGTTCCCCGCCGGGCCAGCGGCGGCGTTGACGGCAGGCAACGGGGAACGACGGGGGCGCCCACCGACGGGAGCCGTCTGGGCAACGCGAGTGGCGAGAGCGGCCCGGCGCTCGGCGCGGGCGCGACGTGCGTCCGACATGGATGGGATGGGCGGTGAAAACACGAGGCGACGGAAGGCAGATTCCGGCACACCCCTACCTGGCACGCCAAATGTCGGATTTCGGGTTCTGGAAGACCCTTGAGGCTCGAACACTGGGGTGCACGCGGAGATCACACCCTCAGCCTACCCATGTCTCACCGCCTCGCTAGGATCTAAACTACATGAAGAACAATACTAGGGACACAAGATTTATACTGGTTCAGGCCACCATTGTGGTGTAATACCCTACTCCAGTTTATGGTGTGTGGATTGCCTCTGGGGCGGATGAGGAACAGTACAAGGGAAGAACAGCCTCGCAAGGGTTTGTTCTTGGTTGAGGCGATGAACTGCTAGGGGAGTTCAGTCGCCTCTATCTCTGTGTCTTGGATGCGGATCCGATCAGATCTCTCCCTGCTACCCTGTGGGTGGCTAGTCCTTTTTATAGGTGAAGGCCCCGGGCCTCTTTCCAAATATTGAGCGGGAAGGGCGCCAACAATTGGCCATTTTGAAGGGGAGCATCTAGTACACTTATCCTGACTAAAGTTGGTCCTCGCCTGCCAATGACCCTGACGATGATGCTGGCTTGGGCTCCACGATGACCTCCGCTCTGTCGTCCTGCTGGTCTTGGTCTTGTTGCACTGAAATGGTTACCTTTGCTTGATACCCTTGCCTGCGCTTGCCCCCTTTGCACCAAAGGGGAAACAAGGACTCTGCATAGGCCGGCGCCCGCCTGGCCTTGGTCATCATGGCTTGCATCACGGGCACCTCATGAGGTATCCCGCCTTGATCTCTCCACCTCCTCGCGAGCCAGCCTGACGAGGCCGTGCCCGAGGAAGCCTCCTGTCGTCCTTCCCCACGAGGCTTGGCCCCTCGCGAGGGTCTTGAGCATGTGTTGATGAAGATGGGCCGTACTGGGCCACTCCTCGAGCCACGCCGCAAGCCGCAGGCAGGCAAGTCTGGGTACCCCCGTTCCCAGAACAACGACACCCCCGTTCCCAGAACGCCAAGAGTAGCCCCTGGGCCCAAGGCGTGCTCGGACTTGGCTTAGCAGCAAAGCCAAAGGGCAAGTGCGGAGCGCCGCGGGGCCCAATAGCCTGCGGCCTTGGTCGCCGCATGGCGGTTGATTGGACGTGGGCGTCTCCGCTTCCCCACGCTGCCTCGACAACTGCCCGATTTGAAGAGTCCCTGCTGCACGCAAAAAGAGTCATGATAACCTGCGGTCGTGGAGGCCGACGGTTGGCCTCCTCTAGACTAAAAGTACGGAGAAGCGCAAGCCCCCACAGTCCATCTCTTCTCACTCCGCCCGCTTCTTCTTCCTCGCTCCTCCTCCATCTTGCCACCAATGGCACCAATCCGCCGGTTCTCAGCCGAGGAGAAAGGAAAGGCCCCCCAGGAGGGGCCCGACCCGCTCCCACCGAAGAAGCAGGCGGTCCCCGGCCGCCGTGATGAGGTCGCAAGGCTGGAGACATCGAGGACTTGGTACGAGCATCCACCTCCTGGGTTTCCGCTACCTCTGTACGCCTGGGCTGAGGGCGAAGAAGACGCCGAGCGGCGCCACCCGTGCCGTCGGCGACGCTGACGAGCCATGACGGTGCATGTTGTTGCTCCTGGAGTCCACGCCGCGGACTCCTCTCGCGAGCTCGTACTCTATGCCGCCATGCCTCCAAGCTCCTGGATCCGCTTTCCTCCTTTCTTCGCCTTCAAGATGCCGCCGCGAGGGCCCCTCGAGCTCTGGCTGCAGCACGCCGACTGCAATACCCCGGCGACCAGAGCGGAGGTGGAAGTCGTCGCTTCGGGCAAGGTCTACATGACCCGAGGCTGGTGCGAGATTGCCCGGGTCTGCCAAACAGGGGGTGCCCTCGTGATTCATTTCGAATACGATGGCACCTCCTTGATGCTCTTCAAGGTCTTCGATGTGGAAGGCCGCCGGCTGGAGTGCTGCCCCAAAGGAGGCAGCCAGGACATCGATGTGGCAAGGGCTAGGCCCGCCACCGGCTTCCCCAGCGGCTCCTTCGGCAGCAGCGGCGGCGCTTGGGAGTCCAATGACTCTCCCAAGCTCTTCGCGACTCCGGAGACGAGCGATGATAGCTATGTGCGTGCTCTGAGCAAGGCGGACGCATCAGGCCGTCGGCGTGGCTGATCTGGATGGGGTTGGCGCTGGCCTCCCGTGGCCCACTATTGATGACGGCGTCGGCCATGGGGGCATGTGTAGTTAGGGCTCCCTAGGGTTAGCACCTTTTGTTTCCTGCGAGGAATCGAGAAAACACCCCATGGGGGCATGTAAAGCGTCTGCAATGCCTTTTGGCTGATATTATCCTTATATTGAAGTGATGCAACTTCTTGTCCTGTTCCGGCTTGGTTCCTCCTTTCTAACCTCGCGACAACTTGGTGCTCGACGCTGACAGGTCCCGGTCCCCAGGCAGGCTTCAGTCGTCGCTAGTATGCCAGGTCGCGATGCCATGGTCAAGGCCAGGAGGTGAGTGGCCCGAGGTCCAGTAAGAGCCCCTGAGGCGCGATGCTCAGGAGGTCCCCTTTAGCGCTCAAGCAGTCACCAAAAGGCAAGAAAGGAAGGCAACGTTGCCGCCACAGAGCCGCATTAAGTGGGGGTTTGGCGTCGCATCGATTAGCTATTCCAGGAGCGAGACTTATCTCAAAAGCATGGAGTCGTTCCTTCACGAGGTGTCGGACTTGCGCGTGGGCAGCTGAGATGTAGTTCGGTTAAGCCTTCGTGAGCTTCTCCTCCCTTCTCTGCACTCTCCTTCGTGCTCTGCATCCTCAGGTCTCGGCCCTCGAGCGAGCTCAGCTGCCGCTGGTATGCCAGGTCGCGATGCCGTGGACAAGGCCAGGGGTGAGGGCTGGAGAGGCAGTAAGGGCTCCTGAGTCGTGATGCTCAGGTGCCCCCCTTTTAACGTGCAAGCGGATCGCACGGGTAAGAGAGAGAGAGAGAGCTCGCGACGCCCCCCACATTATTCCTTAGGTAGTCCCTGTAAACCAATCACGAGAGAAGCAAGGGTTTCCATTAAGATTGTCGGCCGGCCATTGGTTGCTCCGAGAGTGTGGTGTGGGCACTGAGGGCCTGGTGAGGTGACGCTTGCGGGGCTGCCGCGGGCCAGAGCTTGACCACTCAGATTTGTTGACGTTGCAGGGACGGACCCATGCACAAGCGACGTGCCAGTGCGAGCGGCTCCAAAGGTAGGTGTCAATCGAGCAGGTTAAGCATGAAAGGAAAATCAGCTTAGATATATGCAGGAAGGATACATGCCACTGGGTCAGGCCCGAGTGGCTTGGGGATGATGCAGCCCGAGGGGCGCCCCCAGCAAGGTGAACTAAAGACATAAGCAAAAGAGATACATGCCGCAGGGACAGACTCACGCGACCTGGGAATAATGCAGCCCTGAGGGCGCTCCCAGCTAAAACGAAACTCGAAAGATGTCACCTGATACCATTGTAGAGCGGGTGTTGAAGTAGCTGATGATGCAGGGTGAAGAGGCCAATCCCGACGAGCCGCCGGAGCCTTGAGCCTCGGGAGGCTCTGGGGGTCCGGGCGGTTCCTCGAGGACCATCTCCATCTCTGCCAGGACTGCATGGTGCCTGGCCTCGTGAGCTGCCAGAATGCTCCACAGAAGACGCTGGTGAGCAACAGCCACGTTCGGCGGGCTGAAAGGCATGCGAACGTAGATGTGTGACGGACCCTCGCAGCGTCCCACGCACGAAGGCCAGAAACGCTCCTGAGACGCGACTCGGCTGAGCCCTGGGTAGTCGATGCAGACACGCAGCCTGCCATCCTCGCCTGGATGGGGAGCTATGCCTGGTGGGCGGCGATCGCCGCGTATGACTCTTGATTCCTGCAGCTCCTGAGTGGCCTTGGTGATGAACTCCTGAGGGTTGGGCCCTCCTTGCCCCATGCCTTCCTGAGGAAAACGTGCCGTGAAGCACGCCTCCAAGTGGTGCCCGAGCGCCTCCCTCATGATCTTGGCAAAGTCTAAGGCCCTCCAGGAGAGAGCCCCCGAGCCTTGCCCGAGGTGGGCGCCGGGCGCGCCTTCCTATGCGACGGAGGGAGGCGCCCCTTGCACGGGCGCAGATCCTAACGTGGTGCCTTCGGAGATGCCTACATCCTGAGGCCTTGAGCCGGATGATGTCTTCTTCTTCTTGGGAACTGCCTCGGGAGGGTTCTCACTCTTGATGTCTGGGTCCTCAACTGATGCAGCTTGGAAGGCACGCTCGAGAGAGCACACCGCATCCTTCTCTTTGCAGGGGACTATGGTGATTCCGCCGCTTCCCGGCATCTTGAGGACATTGTAACCATGGTGAGTCACCGCCATGAACTTGGCCAGGGCTAGATACCCGAGGATGGCATTGTATGGCAGGCGAATGTGGGCAACGTCAAAGTTGATGAGCTCGGTACGGTAGTTCTTGCGCTGCTCGAAGGTGACAGGGAGGCAAACCTGCCCTATCGGTGTGGTGGAACCATCAATGACTCCTGAGAAAGGCTTGGTTGGCTAAAGCTGATCATATGGCACTTGGAGATTGTTGAACGTCTCGACGGACAGAATGTTGAGTCCTGCACCGCCATCGACGAGGGTCCTGGTAACTTGAACATTGCTGATGACTGGGGAGCAAAGCATTGGGAGGACGCCAGCTGTAGCCGCACACTTGAGCTGATCCGCTGAGCTGAACGTGATGGCGCACATGGACCACCTGAGAGGGCGCGTGGCCTCGAGCCTAGGGAGGACTACATTCACCTCGCGAGCAAACTGCTTGAAGATGCACTGAGAGGCTGGGGCTTGGGCACTGCCCAGGTTGCAAGCAATAGCACGTGGCTCCTGGAAGCCCCCAGCCCCTTCGTCCTGGTGGTGGTTGTCATTCCTTCTTGGCAGTGGTGACAGAGGAGGAAGGCCTATGTTGCCCTGTGGTCGGTCCTCGAGAGGTTGATCCCTCCAAGCCCCCTCGCGAGGCTGGTCCTGCCAGCGATCCTCACGAGGTCGATCACGCCACTCCTGGCGAGGGCCTCGGTCGTCCCATCGTCCTCCACCTCTTCCTTCTCCTCGGCCGTAGCCCCGGTCGTTGCGCTCGGGGCATCAACCGATGCGTCCTTCTCGAACGGCCCTGAGCTCCTGGCATTCATTGGTGTTGTGGGTGTAGAGGTTGTGGTAGGCAGAGAATCGGCTACCCTTGGACGACTCCGGCTGGTCCCTGCCGCGCTTCGTGTCTGGTTCTGCTACAAGCACAACTGCTCCTTTGCGCTTCATGTCCTTGGCCTTGGCTTTCTTCTCTTTTGGGTCAGCAGTTGGAAGCTCGAGAAGGGAGAAGCGCCCCTCCTTAGCCCTTGCGCACTTGGTTGCCAGGTTGAACAGCTCCAGGGATGTGCACAGATCCTTGTGGATAGCCAGCTCCTCCTTCATCTTGACGTCGCAGACGCCGTCAGAGAATGCTGAGATGATGGCCTCCTCGGTCACCTTGGCAATCTTGAGGCGAGCGTTGTTGAAGCGCTGGATGTACTTCTGCAAGGTCTCTCCGGGTTGCTGCTTGACGCGGCGCAGGTCACCCACGACTGGAGGACGGTCACGAGTGCCCTGGAAGTTGGCGATGAAGCGGGTGCGCATCTCGTCCCAAGAGGAGATCGAGCCGGGAGGCAGGTTCAGGAGCCAGGTGCGGGCATCGTCCTTCAGCGCCATGGGAAACCAGTTCGCCATGACCTTTTTGTCTTTGTTGGCCACCCCGATGCCCAGCTCGTAGAGTTGTAGGAACTCCGCAGGGTCGGTAGTGCCATCATAGTGAGGAGGCAGATCTGGCTTGCACTTGCCCAGCCAGGCGACACTGCGTAGCTCGATGGTGAAGGCGCGACAGCCTGCAGTGACCACCGGAGCCCTTTGTAGACGTGGGGCTTGCTCTTGGAGATTCCCGCACGCCGCCGCCAGGGGCAGCATGGGGTCTTGACGTGCTGGCGTAGGGATGCGGTCTTGACGTGCTGGAGCGGGGAGCACGCGAGCGCCTTCTTGAGGCCGAGGGATCTCTTGGCAGCTCCTTTCTTGTCGCGCGGGCGCTGGACGCGGCGGGTCTCGTCCAGGGCCCGCGCACCTTGGAGCCAGGGCACCTTCTTGGGGAGGAGGTGGCGGAGGCACCTCCTGAGCTGCATCACCCACGCAGGACGGAGGGCGAGGCAGCGAGAGGGACGGCGCAGGAGAGCCCCTTGCGGCGCTGATGAGCTCGGTGATGCGAGTGAGCCACTCCTTGTAGAGGTCATCGATGGGGCGGTAGTGCAGGAGCTCACGTGCCAGGAGCAACGCGGCATGCGCGTCCGTGGGAGCGCGACGGGCCTGAGACGACGAACCAGCTGGAGTTAGCGACGGAGTGGCGGTGCAGCCTTCCCACCACAGCGAGGGATGCAGCGATGATGCTTGTTGCTCGTTCCCTGCCGGGCTGGTGGCAGCGTTGGCGGCAGGCGACGGGAAACAACGAGGAGGCCCACTGACGGGAGCCGTCTGGGCGACGTGGGCGGCGAGAGCAGCCCGACACTCGGCGCGAGCTCGGCGAGCGTCTGCCATGGATGCGATGAACGATGGAACGCGGGACAGCGAAAGAAAGATTCCGGTGCACCCCTACCTGGCGCACCAAATGTCGGATATCAGGTTCCGACAAAACCCTTAAGGTTCTGGTGTTGATCATGTTTTGCTCGCGGAAGAGGTTTAGTCAACGGATCTGCGACATTCAGATCCGTATGTACTTTGCAAATATATATGTCTCCATCTTGAACATTTTCACGGATGGAGTTGAAACGACGCTTGATGTGCCTGGTCTTCTTGTGAAACCTAGGCTCCTTGGCAAGGGCAATAGCTCCAGTGTTGTCACAGAAGAGTTTGATCGGCCCCGACGCATTGGGTATGACTCCTAGGTCGGTGATGAACTCCTTCACCCAGATTGCTTCATGCGCTGCCTCCGAGGCTGCCATGTACTCCGCTTCACATGTAGATCCCTCCACGACGCTCTGCTTGCAGCTGCACCAGCTTACTGCCCCACCATTCAACATATACACGTATCCGGTTTGTGACTTAGAGTCATCCAGATATGTGTCGAAGCTAGCGTCGACGTAACCCTTTACGACGAGCTCTTCGTCACCTCCATAAACGAGAAACATGTCCTTTGTCCTTTTCAGGTACTTCAGGATATTCTTGACCGCTGTCCAGTGTTCCTTGCCGGGATTACTTTGGTACCTTCCTACCAAACTTACGGCAAGGTTTACATCAGGTCTGGTACACAACATGGCATACATAATAGATCCTATGGCTGAGGCATAGGGGATGACGCTCATCTCTTCTTTATCTTTTGCCGTGGTCGGGCATTGAGCCGAGCTCAATCTCACACCTTGCAATACATGCAAGAACCTTTTCTTGGACTGATCCATTTTGAACTTCTTCAAAATCTTATCAAGGTATGTGCTTTGTGAAAGACCTATGAGGCGTCTCGATCTATCCCTATAGATCTTGATGCCTAATATGTACGCAGCTTCTCCAAGGTCCTTCATTGAAAAACACTTATTCAAGTAGGCCTTAATGCTGTCCAAGAATTCTATATCATTTCCCATCAAAAGTATGTCATCTACATATAATATGAGAAATGCTACAGAGCTCCCACTCACTTTCTTGTAAACGCAGGTTTCTCCATAAGTCTGCATAAACCCAAACGCTTTGATCATCTCATCAAAGCGAATGTTCCAACTCCGAGATGCTTGCACCAGCCCATAAATGGATCGCTGGAGCTTGCATACTTTGTTAGTATTCTTAGGATCGACAAAACCTTCTGGCTGCATCATATAAAGCTCTTCCTTAAGATAACCGTTAAGGAATGCCGTTTTGACGTCCATCTGCCATATCTCATAATCATAGTATGCGGCAATTGCTAACATGATTCGGACGGACTTAAGCTTCGCTACGGGAGAGAAAGTCTCATCGTAGTCAATCCCTTGAACTTGCCGATAACCCTTAGCGACAACTCGAGCTTTATAGATGGTGACATTACCATCCGCCTCCGTCTTCTTCTTAAAGATCCATTTGTTTTCTATCGCTCGCCGATCATCGGGCAAGTCAGTCAAAGTCCATACTTTGTTTTCATACATGGATTCTATCTCGGATTGCATGGCTTCTAGCCATTTGTTGGAATCTGGGCCCGCCATTGCTTCTTCATAGTTCGAAGGTTCACCGTTGTCTAACAACATGATTTCCAGGATAGGGTTGCCATACCACTCTGGTGTAGAACGTGTCCTTGTGGACCTATGAAGTTCAGTAGTAACTTGATCCAAAGTACCTTGATCATCATCATTTATTTCCTCTCCAGTCGGTGTAGGCACCACAGGAACATTTTCCTGAGCTGCACTACTTTCCGGTTCAAGAGGTAGTACTTCATCGAGTTCTACTTTCCTCCCACTTACTCCTTTCGAGAGAAACTCCTTTTCCAGAAAGGATCCGTTCTTGGCAACAAAGATCTTGCCTTCGGATCTAAGGTAGAAGGTATACCCAATGGTTTCCTTAGGGTATCCTATGAAGATGCATTTTTCCGACTTGGGTTCGAGCTTTTCAGGTTGAAGTTTCTTGACATAAGCATCGCATCCCCAAACTTTTAGAAACGACTGCTTAGGTTTCTTCCCAAACCATAATTCATACGGTGTCGTCTCAACGGATTTAGACGGTGCCCTATTTAAAGTGAATGTAGCTGTCTCTAGAGCGTATCCCCGAAATGATAGCGGTAAATCGGTAAGAGACATCATAGATCGCACCATATCCAATAGAATGCGATTACGACGTTCGGACACACCGTTACGCTGAGGTGTTCCAGGTGGCGTGAGTTGTGAAACGATTCCACATTTTCTTAAGTGCGTACCAAATTCGTGACTTAAATATTCTCCTCCACGATCCGATTGTAAGAATTTTATCTTTCGGTCACGTTGATTCTCTACTTCATTCTGAAACTCCTTGAACTTTTCAAAGGTCTCAGACTTGTGTTTCATCAAGTAGACATACCCATATCTACTCAAGTCATCAGTGAGAGTGAGAACATAACGATATCCTCCGCGAGCCTCAACGCTCATTGGACCACACACATCAGTATGTATGATTTCCAATAAGTTGGTTGCTCGCTCCATTGTTCCGGAGAACGGAGTCCTGGTCATTTTGCCCATGAGGCATGGTTCGCATGTGTCAAATGATTCATAATCGAGAGACTCTAAAATTCCATCAACATGGAGCTTCTTCATGCGCTTGACACCAATGTGACCAAGGCGGCAGTGCCACAAGTATGTGGGACTATCGTTATCAACTTTACATCTTTTGGTATTCACACTATCATTGTGTGTAACATTACGTTCGAGATTCATTAAGAATAAACCATTGACCATCGGGGCATGACCATAAAACATATCTCTCATATAAATAGAACAACAATTATTCTCGGATTTAAATGAGTAGCCATCTCGCATCAAACGAGATCCAGATACAATGTTCATGCTCAAACATGGCACTAAATAACAATTATTGAGGTTTAAAACTAATCCCGTAGGTAAATGTAGAGGTAGCGTGCCGACGGCGATCACATCGACCTTGGAACCATTCCCGACGTGCATCGTCACCTCGTCCTTCGCCAGTCTCCGCTTATTTCACAGCTCCTGCTGTGAGTTACAAATATGAGCAACGGCACCGGTATCAAATACCCAGGAGTTACTACGAGTACTGGTAAGGTACACATCAATTACATGTATATCAAATATACCTTTAGTGTTGCCGGCCTTCTTGTCCGCTAAGTATTTGGGGCAGTTCCGCTTCAAGGTGACCCTTCCCTTTGCAATAAAAGCACTCAGTCTCAGGCTTGGGTCCATTCTTTGACTTCTTCCCGGCAACTGGCTTACCGGGCGCGGCAACATCTTTGCCGTCCTTCTTGAAGTTCTTCTTACCCTTGCCCTTCTTGAACTTAGTGGTCTTATTGACCATCAACACTTGATGTTCTTTCTTGATTTCAACCTCTGCTGACTTCAGCATTGAAAATACTTCAGGAATGGTCTTCACCATCCCCTGCATATTGTAGTTCAACACAAAGCTCTTGTAGCTCGGTGGGAGCGACTGAAGGATTCTGTCAATGACCACCTCGTCCGGGAGGTTGATTCCAGCTGGGACAGGTGGTTGTGCAACCCAGACATTTTGAGTATGTGCTCACTGACAGAACTGTTTTCCTCCATCTTACAACTATAGAACTTGTCGGAGACTTCATATCTCTCGACCCGGGCATGAGCTTGAAAAACCATTTTCAGCTCCTCGAACATCTCATATGCTTCGTGTCGCTCAAAACGCTTTTGGAGCCCTGGTTCTAAGCTGTAAAGTATGCCGCACTGAACGAGGGAGTAATCATCAGCACGTGACTGCCAAGTGTTCATAACGTCTTGGTTCTCTGGGATTGGTGCTTCACCTAGCGATGCTTCTAGGACATAATCTTTCTTGGCTGATATGAGTATGATCCTTAGGTTCCGGACCCAGTCTGAATAGTTGCTGCCATCATCTTTCAGCTTGGTTTTCTCTAGGAACGTGTTGAAGTTCATGTTGACATGAGCGTTGGCCAATTGATCTACAAGACATATTTTTTGCAAAGACTTTAGACTAAGTTCATGATAATTAAGTTCATCTAATCAAATTATTTAATGAACTCCCACTCAGATTGACATCCCTCTAGTCATCTAAGTGTTACACGATCCGAGTCGACTAGGCCGTGTCTGATCAACACGTGAGACGGACTAGTCATCATCGGTGAACATCTCCATGTTGATCGTATCTTCCATACGACTCATGTTCGACCTTTCGATCTTTGTGTTCCGAGGCCATGTCTGTACATGCTAGGCTCGTCAAGTTAACCCTAAGTGTTTTGTGCATGTGTAAAACTATCTTACACCCGTTGTATGTGAACGTAAGGATCTATCACACCCGATCATCACATGGTGCTTCGAAACGACAAACTTTAGCAACGGTGCACAGTTAGGGGGAACACTTTCTTGAAATTATTATAAGGGATCATCTTATTTACTACCGCCATTCTAAGTAAACAAGATGCATAAAACATAATAAACATCACATGCAATTATATAAAGTAGTGACATGATATGGCCAATATCATATAGCTCCTTCGATCTCCATCTTCGGGGCTCCATGATCATCTTCGTCACCGGCATGACACCATGATCTCCATCATCATGATCTCCATCATCGTGCCTCCATGAAGTTGCTCGCCAACTATTACTTCTACTACTATAGCTAACGGTTTAGCAATAAAGTAAAGTAATTACATGGCGTTAAATCATTGACACGCAAGTCATACAATAATTAAGACAACTCCTATGGCTCCTGCCGGTTGTCATACTCATTGACATGCAAGTCGTGATTCCTATTACATGAACATGATCTCATACATCACAATATCATTCATCATTCATCACAACTTCTGGCCATATCACATCACATGACAATTGCTGCAAAAATAAGTTAGACGTCCTCTAATTGTTGTTGCATCTTTTACGTGGCTGCAATTGGGTTCTAGCAAGAACGCTTTCTTACCTACGAATAACCACAACGTGATTTTGTCAACTTCTATTTACCCTTCATAAGGACCCTTTTCGTCGAATCCGCTCCAACTAAAGTGGGAGAGACAGACACCCGCTAGCCACCTTATCCAACTAGTGCATGTCAGTCGGTGGAACCTGTCTCACGTAAGCGTACGTGTAAGGTCGGTCTGGGCCGCTTCATCCCACAATACCGCTGAAGCAAAATAAGACTAGTAGCGGCAAGCAAGTTGACAAGATCTACGCCCACAGCAAAATTGTGTTCTACTCGTGCAATAGAGAACTACGCATAGATCTAGCTCATGATGCCATTGTTGGGGAACGTTGCAGAAAATAAAAAAATTCCTACGGTTTCACCAAGATCCATCTATGAGTTCATCTAAGCAACGAGTGATAGGAGAGAGATTGCATCTACATACCACTTGTAGATCGCGTGCGGAAGCGTTCAAGAGAACGGGGATGATGGAGTCGTACTCGCCGTGATCCAAATCACCGATGACCAAGTGCCGAACGGAAAGCACCTCCGCGTTCAACACACGTACGGAGCGGATGACGTCTCCTCCTTCTTGATCCAGCAAGGGGGAAGGAGAGGTTGAGGAAGAAGGCTCCAGCAGCAACACTACGGCGTGGTGATGGTGGAGAGGCAGTACTCCGACAGGGCTTCGCCAAGCACTTAGCGGAGGAGGAGAGGTGTTGGGGAGGGGAGGGGCTGCGCCTTTGATGTGGTGTGCAGCCCTCCCCTCGCCCCTCTATTTATAGGGGAAGGGGGAAGGGGGCTGGCCCCCTCTAGATGAGATCTAGAGGGGGGGCGGCGGCTAAGGGAGGGGGCTTGCCCCCCAAGCAAGGGGGGCGCCCCCACTAGGGTTTCCCCCCCAACCCTAGGCGCATGGGCCCAAGGGGGGGCGCCCAGCCCTCCAGGGGCTGGTTTCCTGCCCCCTACGGCCCATGAGGCCCTTCAAGAGGGGTGGCCTCTCCCGGTGGACCCCCGGAACCCCTCCGGTGGCCCCGGTACAATACCGATATGCCCCCAAAACTTTCCGGTGACCGTATGACAACTTCCCATATATAAATCTTTACCTCCGGACCATTCCGGAACTCCTCGTGACGTCCGAGATCTCATCCGGGACTCCGAACAACATTTAGTAATCACATACAAGTCTTCCTAATAACCCTAGCGTCACTGAACCTTAAGTGTGTAGACCCTACGGGTTCGGGAGACATGCAGACATGACCGAGACGGCTCTCTGGTCAATAACCAACAGCGGGATCTGGATACCCATGTTGTCTCCCACATGCTCCTCGATGATCTCATCGGATGAACCACGATCTCCTTCGTGCTCTGCATCCTCAGGTCTCGGCCCTCGAGCGAGCTCAACTGCCGCTGGTATGCCAGGTCGCGATGCCGTGGACAAGGCCAGGGGTGAGGGCTGGAGAGGCAGTAAGGGCTCCTGAGTCGTGATGCTCAGGTGCCCCCCTTTTAACGTGCAAGCGGATCGCACGGGTAAGAGAGAGAGAGAGAGCTCGCGACGCCCCCCACATTATTCCTTAGGTAGTCCCTGTAAACCAATCACGAGAGAAGCAAGGGTTGCCATTAAGATTGCCGGCCGGCCATTGGTTGCTCCGAGAGTGTGGTGTGGGCACTGAGGGCCTGGTGAGGTGACGCTTGCGGGGCTGCCGCGGGCCAGAGCTTGACCACTCAGATTTGTTGACGTTGCAGGGACGGACCCATGCACAAGCGACGTGCCAGTGCGAGCGGCTCCAAAGGTAGGTGTCAATCGAGCAGGTTAAGCATGAAAGGAAAATCAGCTTAGATATATGCAGGAAGGATACATGCCACTGGGTCAGGCCCGAGTGGCTTGGGGATGATGCAGCCCGAGGGGCGCCCCCAGCAAGGTGAACTAAAGACATAAGCAAAAGAGATACATGCCGCAGGGACAGACTCACGCGACCTGGGAATAATGCAGCCCTGAGGGCGCTCCTAGCTAAAACGAAACTCGAAAGATGTCACCTGATACCATTGTAGAGCGGGTGTTGAAGTAGCTGATGATGCGGGGTGAAGAGGCCAATCCCGACGAGCCGCCGGAGCCCTGAGCCTCGGGAGGCTCTGGGGGTCCGGGCGGTTCCTCGAGGACCATCTCCATCTCTGCCAGGACTGCATGGTGCCTGGCCTCGTGAGCTGCCAGAATGCTCCACAGAAGACGCTGGTGAGCAGCAGCCACGTTCGGCGGGCTGAAAGGCATGCGAACGTAGATGTGTGACGGACCCTCGCAGCGTCCCACGCACGAAGGCCAGAAACGCTCCTGAGACGCGACTCGGCTGAGCCCTGGGTAGTCGATGCAGACACGCAGCCTGCCATCCTCGCCTGGATGGGGAGCTATGCCTGGTGGGCGGCGATCGCCGCGTATGACTCTTGATTCCTGCAGCTCCTGAGTGGCCTTGGTGATGAACTCCTGAGGGTTGGGCCCTCCTTGCCCCATGCCTTCCTGAGGAAAACGTGCCGTGAAGCACGCCTCCAAGTGGTGCCCGAGCGCCTCCCTCATGATCTTGGCAAAGTCTGAGGCCCTCCAGGAGAGAGCCCCCGAGCCTTGCCCGAGGTGGGCGTCGGGCGCGCCTTCCTATGCGACGGAGGGAGGCGCCCCTTGCACGGGCGCAGATCCTAACGCGGTGCCTTCGGAGATGCCTACCTCCTGAGGCCTTGAGCCGGATGATGTCTTCTTCTTCTTGGGAACTGCCTCGGGAGGGTTCTCACTCTTGATGTCTGGGTCCTCAACTGATGCAGCTTGGAAGGCACGCTCGAGAGAGCACACCGCATCCTTCTCTTTGCAGGGGACTATGGTGATTCCGCCGCTTCCCGGCATCTTGAGGACATTGTAACCATGGTGAGTCACCGCCATGAACTTGGCCAGGGCTAGATACCCGAGGATGGCATTTTATGGCAGGCGAATGTGGGCAACGTCAAAGTTGATGAGCTCGGTACGGTAGTTCTTGCGCTGCTCGAAGGTGACAGGGAGGCAAACCTGCCCTATCGGTGTGGTGGAACCGTCAATGACTCCTGAGAAAGGCTTGGTTGGCTAAAGCTGATCATATGGCACTTGGAGATTGTTGAACGTCTCGACGGATAGAATGTTGAGTCCTGCACCGCCATCGACGAGGGTCCTGGTAACTTGAACATTGCTGATGACTGGGGAGCAAAGCATTGGGAGGACGCCAGCTGTAGCCACACACTTGAGCTGATCCGCTGAGCTGAACGTGATGGCGCACATGGACCACCTGAGAGGGCGCGTGGCCTCGAGCCTAGGGAGGACTACATTCACCTCGTGAGCAAACTGCTTGAAGATGCACTGAGAGGCTGGGGCTTGGGCACTGCCCAGGTTGCAAGCAATAGCACGTGGCTCCTGGAAGCCCCCAGCCCCTTCGTCCTGGTGGTGGTTGTCATTCCTTCTTGGCAGTGGTGGCAGAGGAGGAAGGCCTATGTTGCCCTGTGGTCGGTCCTCGAGAGGTTGATCCCTCCAAGCCCCCTCGCGAGGCTGGTCCTGCCAGCGATCCTCATGAGGTCGATCACGCCACTCCTGGCGAGGGCCTCGGTCGTCCCATCGTCCTCCACCTCTTCCTTCTCCTCGGCCGTAGCCCCGGTAGTTGCGCTCGGGGCATCAACCGATGCGTCCTTCTCGAACGGCCCTGAGCTCCTGGCATTCATTGGTGTTGTGGGTGTAGAGGTTGTGGTAGGCAGAGAATCGGCTACCCTTGGACGACTCCGGCTGGTCCCTGCCGCGCTTCGTGTCTGGTTCTGCTACAAGCACAGCTGCTCCTTTGCGCTTCATGTCCTTGGCCTTGGCTTTCTTCTCTTTTGGGTCAGCAGTTGGAAGCTCGAGAAGGGAGAAGTGCCCCTCCTCAGCCCTTGCGCACTTGGTTGCCAGGTTGAACAGCTCCAGGGATGTGCACAGATCCTTGTGGATAGCCAGCTCCTCCTTCATCTTGACGTCGCAGACGCCGTCAGAGAATGCTGAGATGATGGCCTCCTCGGTCACCTTGGGAATCTTGAGGCGAGCGCTGTTGAAGCGCTGGATGTACTTCTGCAAGGTCTCTCCGGGTTGCTGCTTGACGCGGCGCAGGTCACCCACGACTGGAGGACGGTCGCGAGTGCCCTGGAAGTTGGCGATGAAGCGGGTGCGCATCTCGTCCCAAGAGGAGATCGAGCCGGGAGGCAGGTTCAGGAGCCAGGTGCGGGCATCGTCCTTCAGCGCCATGGGAAACCAGTTCGCCATGACCTTTTTGTCTTTGTTGGCCACCCCGATGCCCAGCTCGTAGAGCTGTAGGAACTCCGCAGGGTCGGTAGTGCCATCATAGTGAGGAGGCAGATCTGGCTTGCACTTGCCCAGCCAGGCGACACTGCGTAGCTCGGTGGTGAAGGCGCGACAGCCTGCAGTGACCACCGGAGCCCTTTGTAGACGTGGGGCTTGCTCTTGGAGATTCCCGCATGCCGCCGCCAGGGGCAGCATGGGGTCTTGACGTGCTGGCGTAGGGATGCGGTCTTGACGTGCTGGAGCGGGGAGCACGCGAGCGCCTTCTTGAGGCCGAGGGATCTCTTGGCAGCTCCTTTCTTGTCGCGCAGGCGCTGGACGCGGCGGGTCTCGTCCAGGGCCCGCGCACCTTGGAGCCAGGGCACCTTCTTGGGGAGGAGGTGGCGGAGGCACCTCCTGAGCTGCATCACCCACGCAGGACGGAGGGCGAGGCAGTGAGAGGGACGGCGCAGGAGAGCCCCTTGCGGCGCTGATGAGCTCGGTGATGCGAGTGAGCCACTCCTCATAGAGGTCATCGATGGGGCGGTAGTGCAGGAGCTCACGTGCCAGGAGCAACGCGGCATGCGCGTCCGTGGGAGCGCGACGGGCCTGAGACGACGAACCAGCTGGAGTTAGCGACGGAGTGGCGGTGCAGCCTTCCCACCACAGCGAGGGATGCAGCGATGATGCTTGTTGCTCGTTCCCCGCCGGGCTGGTGGCAGCGTTGGCGGCAGGCGACGGGAAACAACGAGGAGGCCCACTGACGGGAGCCGTCTGGGCGACGTGGGCGGCGAGAGCAGCCCGACACTCAGCGCGAGCTCGGCGAGCGTCTGCCATGGATGCGATGAACGATGGAACGCGGGACAGCGAAAGAAAGATTCCGGTGCACCCCTACCTGGCGCACCAAATGTCGGATATCAGGTTCCGGCAAAACCCTTAAGGTTCAAACTCTGGGGTGCGTACGAAGATCTACTTCCTACCGATCCACGTCCCAACGCCTCGCCGTGAATCTAAGCTACACGATGAACAACTCAAGGGACACAAGGTTCATACTAGTTCAGGCCACCGTTGTGGTGTAATACCCTACTCTAGTGTGTGGTGTGGTGGATTGCCTCTGGGGCTGATGATGAACAGTACAGAGGAAGAACAGCCTCGCGAGGGGTGTTCTTGAGCTGGTGTGGTGTTCTACTTGGGTGGATTCGGTCTCTGTTGGCTTGGTGAGAACTCGATCCATCCCCTTGGTGAGAACTCAATCGATCCCCTTTCTATGGTGGTGGCTATCTCTATATATAGAGGCCTTGATCCTCTTCCAAAATATTGAGCGGGAAGGGACCCAACAACGGCCATTTTGAAGGGGAACATCTAGTACAAGCTATCCTGACTAAAGTTGGTCTTCGACTGCCAAAGGTTCTGGCGATGACGCCGTGTTGGGCTCCACGGTGACCTCCGTCCTACCGCTCTGCTGGTCTTGGTCTCGTTGCACCGATATGGTAACCTTTGCTTGATGCCTCGGTACTTCGCGCCTGCGCTTGCTCCCTTTGCACCAAAGTGCAAACGAGGACACTGCGCTGGCTGGCACCCGCCTGGTGCCCGCCTAGTCTCGATCGTCATGGCTTGCATCATGAGCACCTCCCATGGTACTCCTTGCCTTGATCTCTCCGCCTCCTTGCGAGCCTGCCTGGTAAGGCAGCCCCTGAGGAAGCCTTGCATCGTCCGCCCCGCGAGGCTTGGCCCCTCGCGAGGGTCTTGAGCTTGGGTCGATGAAGACGGGTCGTACTGGGCCACTGCTTGAGCCACGCCGCAGGCCGCAGACAGGCAAGTCTGGGGACCCCCGTTCCCAGAACGCTGACACACCGGTCCACCCACATACCAAATTATCAAAGTAGCGAACATGAACTGAGGCAACATGATGAAAGTGACTAGATGAAATTCCCGTGTACCCTCAAGAACACTTTGCTTATCATAAGAGACTGTTTTGGCCTGTCCTTTGCCTCAAAATGATTGTGCTACCTTGCTGCACTTTTGTTACTATTACCGTTACTTGCTCGTTACAAATTATCTTGCTATCAAACTACTCTATTACTTACAATTTCAGCACTTGCAGACATTACCTTGCTGAAAACCACTTGTCACTTCCTTCTGCTCCTCGTTGGGTTCGACACTCTTACTTATCAAAAAGGGATACAATTGATCCCATATACTTGTGGGCCATCACGCATGGCAGATGAGCTTTTGGTGGGCCAGGGTGGTCAGAAGCAGGCATTTTAGAAATCGATGATTGTTCATTGAGTGTGACGTCATCTATTTCATGTAGGTTGATAAGCCTACTATATAATTGCTACCTCTTGAGCACTGCGCTGGATTTCCCTGAAGAGGAGAGGATGATGCAGCAAAGTAGCGTAAGTATTTCCCTCGGTTTTTGAGAACCAAGGTATCAATCCAGTAGGAGACCACGCACAAGTCCCTCGTACCTACACAAAACGATAGCAACTCGTAACCAACGCTTAGGGGTTGTCAATCCCTTCACGGTCACTTACGAGAGTGAGATCTGATAGATATAATATTTTTGGTATTTTTGATAGATAGATGCAAAGTAAAAAGTAAAAGGCAAAGTAAAAACAAAGCAAGTAAATAAAGTGATAGAGATTGATATGATGAGAATAGACCCGGGGGCCATAGGTTTCACTAGAGGCTTCTCTCAAGAGCATAAGTATTCTACGGTGGGTGAACAAATTACTGTTGAGCAATTGACAGAATTGAGCATAGTTATGAGTATATCTAGGCAATGATCATGTATATAGGCATCACGTCCGAGACAAGTAGATCGAAACGATTCTGCATCTACTACTATTACTCCACTCATCGACCGCTATCCAGCATGCATCTAGAGTATTAAGTTAAAAACAGAGTAACGCCTTAAGCAAGATGACATGATGTAGAGGGATAAATTCATGCAATATGATAAAAAAAACCCATCTTGTTATCCTCGATGGCAACAATACAATACGTGCCTTGCAACCCTTTCTGTCACTGGGTAAGGACACCGCAAGATTGAACCCAAAGCTAAGCACTTCTCCATTGCAAGAACTACCAATCTAGTTGGCCAAACCAAAAAGGATAATTCGAAGAGACTTGCAAAGATAACTCAATCATATATAAAAGAATTTAGAGAAGAATCAAATATTTTCCATAGATAATACTGGATCATAAACCCACAATTCATCGGTCTTAACAAACACACCACAAAAAGAAGATTACATCAAATAGATCTCCACAAGAGAGGGGGAGAACATTGTATTGAGATCCAAAAAGAGAGAAGAAGCCATCTAGCTACTAGCTATGGACCCGAAGGTCTGAAGTAAACCACTCACACTTCATCGGAGGGGCTATGGTGATGATGTAGAAGCCCTCCATGGTGGATGCCCCCTCCATGGTAGATACGTTGGAGACGTATCAGGCATCCCCAAGCTTAATTCCTGCTCGTCCTCGAGTAGGTAAATGATAAAAAAAAGAATTTTTGATGCGGAGTGATACTTTGGCATAATTTCAATATAAATCTTCTTACTTATGATATGAATATTCATATCCGAAATATTCAAGACAAAAGTTCATATTGACACAAAAATTATAATACTTCAAGCATACTAATCAAAGCAATCATGTCTTCTCAAAATAACATGGCAAAAGAAAGTCCATCCCTACAAAATCATATAGTTAGGCTATGCTTCATTTTCGTCACACAAAGATGTTCCCAACTTCTATACCCCCGATGACAAGCCAAGCAATTGTTTCATACTCAAATAATCTCAAACTTTTTCAACCTTCACGCAATACATGAGTGCGAGCCATGGATATAGCACTATGGGTGGAATAGAATATGATGATGGGGATTGTGTGGAGAAGACAAAAAAAGGAGAAAGTCTCACATTGATGAGGCTAATCAACGGGCTATGGAGATGCCCATCAATTGATGTCAACATGAGGAGTAGGGATTGCCATGCAACGGATGCACTAGAGCTATGAATGCTCAACTAAAGAAAACTAGTGGGTGTGCATCGAACTCGCTTGCTCACGAAGACCTAGGGCATTTTGAGGAAGCCCATCATTGGAATATACAAGCCAAGTTCTATAATGAAAAATTCCCACTAGTATAAAAAGACAACTTATGAGACTCACTATCATGAAGATCTTGGTGCTACATTGAAGCACAATATATGAGACTCACTGTATGAAGGACAAGGTGCTACTTTGAAGCACAAGTTTGGTAAAAGGATAGTAGCATTGTCCCTTCTCTCTTTTTCTCTCATTTTTTGGCCTTCTTTTTTTCTTTTTGGCCTTTCTCTTTTTTTTTCTTTTTTTTTAATTTTTCGTTCGGAGTCTCATCCCGACTTATGGGGGAATCATAGTCTCCATCATCCTTTCCTCACTTGGTACAATGCTCTAATAATGATGATCATCACACTTTTATTTTTCTTACAACTCAACAATTACAACTCGAAACTTAGAACAAAATATGACTCTATATGAATGCCTCCGGCGATGTACCGGGATGGTGCAATGAATCAAGAGTGACATGTATGGCAAATAGTGCAGGGTGGCTTTGCCACAAATACGATGTCAACTACATGATCATGCAATGGCAATATGACAAAAGTAATCTATGTCATAATAATGATGATGGAAGTTGCATGGCAATATATCTCGGAATGGCTATGGAAATGCCATGATAGGTAGGTATGGTGGCTGTTTTGAGGAAGATATAAGGAGGTTTATGTGTGATAGAGCGTATCATATCACGGGGTTTGGATGCACCAGTGAAGTTTGCACCAACTCTCAAGGTGAGAAAGGGCAATGCACGGTACCGAAGAGGCTAGCAAAGGTGGAAAGGTGAGAGTGCGTATAATCCATAGACTCAACATTAGTCAAAAGAACTCATATACTTATTGAAAAAATTTAGAAGCCATCAAAAATTCAAGTACTATGTGCATACTCCTAGGGGGATAGATTGTTAGGAAAAGACCATCGCTCGTCCCCGACCGCCACTCATAAGGATGCACAAGCCAGGTACACTTTCATGTTTCAAAATTGTTACACAACTTTAACCATACGTGCATGCTACGGGACTTGCAAACTTCAACACAAGTATTTCTCAAATTCACAATTATCAACTAGCACGACTTTGATATTATCACCTCCATATCTCAAAACAATTATCAAGCATCAAACTTATCTTAGTATTCAATTCACTCAAAATAAAGTTTCACATATCTTGAACACTAAGTATTTTAACATTAAGCAAATTACCATGCTATTAACGATTCTCAAAATAATCTAAGTGAAGCATGAGAGATCAATAGTTTCTTTAAAACAAATCCACCACCGTGCTCTAAAAGATATAAGTGAAGCACTAGAGCAAAAACTATCAAGCTCAAAAGATATAAGTGAAGCACTATGAGCAAAATTATCAAGCTCAAAAGATATAAGTGAAGAACATAGATTATTCTAACAAATTCCAAATCATATATGGCTCTCTCAAAAAGGTGTGTACAGCAAGGATGATTGTGGTAAACTAACAAGCAAAGACGCAAATAATACAAGACGCTCCAAGCAAAACACATATCATGTTGGTGAATAAAAATATAGCTCCAAGTAAATTACCGATGGAAGTGGACGAAAGAGGGGATGCCTTCTGGGGCATCCCCAAGCTTTGACTTTTTGGTGTCCTTGGATTATCTTGGGGGTGTCATGGGCATCCCCAAGCTTAGGCTCTTGCCACTCATTGTTCCATAATCCATCAAAATAATTCACCCAAAACTTGAAAACTTCACAACACAAAACTCAACAGAAATCTCGTGAGCTCTGTTAGACAAAGAAAACAAAAGACTACTTCAAGGTACTGTAATGAACTCATTCTTTATTTATATTGGTGTTAAACCTACTGTATTCCAACTTCTCTATGGTTTATAAACTATTTTATTAGCCATAGATTCATCAAAATAAGCAAACAATACACGTAAAACAGAATCTGTCAAAAACAGAACAGTCTGTAGAAATCTGTAACTAACGCAAACTTCTGGAACTCTAAAAATTCTACCAAAATAGTAAGTCCTGGACAATTTGTTTATTGATCAGCAGAAAAAAGAATCAACGCCAAATCACGTTTCTGTGATTTATCATAACTAAATTATTGCGCACAAAGTTTATGTTTTTCAGCAGAATCAAATCAACTATCATCGTAGGTTATCCTATAGGTTCTACTTGGCACAAACACTAATTAAAAGATAAAACAACATCCAAACATAGGCTAGATGGATTTTTATTCCTAAACAGAAGCAAAAACAAAAAACACAAAATAAAATTGGGTTGCCTCCCAACAAGCGCTATCGTTTAACACCCCTAGCTAGGCATTGATAATTTTAATGATGCTCACAAGAACGACAAGAATTGAAGGGCAAAGAGAGCACCATGAAACACGTGACAAACACATCTAAGTCTAACATACTTCCTATGCATAGGCATATTATAAGAAAACAAATTTGCAAGGCAAACAAAAACTAGCATATGCAAGGAATAAGAAAGAGACGATAGCAATCTCAACATGACGAGAGGTAATTTAGTAACATAAAAATTTCTACAACCATATTTTCCTCTCTCATAATAATTACATGTAGGATCATAAGCAAATTCAACAAAATAGCTATCACATAACATATTCTCAACACGATCCACATGCATGCAAAGTTGACACTCTTACAAGATATTAACATTAGCTAGAGTCATGACCTTTCCGAACCCACTTTTATCAAAAATATCATAAGATTGAACATACTCCAAAAATGTGGGATCTAAAGTTGACACTCTTCCAAACCCACTTTCAATATTATTGCAAACATTATTATCAATCTCATATTCATCATGGGGCTTAAATAAATTTTCAAGGTTGTAAGAAGAATCACCCCAATTGAAACAAGTAGTAGACATAGCAAAACTAGCATCCCCAAGCTTAGGGTTTTGCATATTTTTAGCACAATTGACATCAAGAGAATTTATAGGAAAATCATTGCAATCATGCTTTTTATTCAAGGAATTATCGTGAATCTCTTCATAAATTTCTTCATCATAATTTTCAGATTCATGAATTTCAAGCAAAACCTCGTAAAGATAATCTAGTGCACTCAACTCACTAGCAATAGGTTCAACATAATTGGATCTCTTAAAGAGATTAGCAAGTGGATGAGGATCCATAAACTTTTAGCAAGCGAAGATGCAAGCAAAAAAGAAGGTACATGGAGACACAAGATCGAACTAAAGAGGGGCGAATAAAACGGTAAAGGTGAAGTGGGGGAGAGGAAAACAAGAGGCAAATGGCAAATAATGTAATGCGAGAGATAGGGATTGTGATGGGTACTTGGTTTTGTTGACTTGCTTGCGTGAGCATCCCCGGCAACGGCGCCAGAAATTCTTCATGCTACCTCTTGAGCACTGCGTTGGATTTCCCCGAAGAGGAGAGGATGATGCAGCAAAGTAGCGTAAGTATTTCCCTCAGTTTTTGAGAACCAAGGTATCAATCCAGTAGGAGACCACGCACAAGTCCCTCGTACCTACACAAAACGATAGCAACTCGCAACCAACGCTTATGGGTTGTCAATCCCTTCACGGTCACTTACGAGAGTGAGATCTGATAGAGATAATATTTTTGGTATTTTTGATAGATAGATGCAAAGTAAAAAGTAAAAGGCAAAGTAAAAACAAAGCAAGTAAATAAAGTGATAGAGATTGATATGATGAGAATAGACCCGGGGGGCATAGGTTTCACTAGAGGCTTCTCTCAAGAGCATAAGTATTCTATGGTGGGTGAACAAATTACTGTTGAGCAATTGACAGAATTGAGCATAGTTATGAGTATATCTAGGCAATGATCATGTATATAGGCATCACGTCCGAGACAAGTAGATCGAAACGATTCTGCATCTACTACTATTACTCCACTCATCGACCGCTATCCAGCATGCATTTAGAGTATTAAGTTGAAAACTGAGTAACGCCTTAAGCAAGATGACATGATGTAGAGGGATAAATTCATGCAATATGATAAAAAAAACCATCTTGTTATCCTCGATGGCAACAATACAATACGTGCCTTGCAACCCTTTCTGTCACTGGGTAAGGACACCGCAAGATTGAACCCAAAGCTAAGCACTTCTCCATTGCAAGAACTACCAATCTAGTTGGCCAAACCAAAAAGGATAATTCGAAGAGACTTGCAAAGATAACTCAATCATACATAAAAGAATTCAGAGAAGAATCAAATATTTTCCATAGATAATACTGGATCATAAACCCACAATTCATCTGTCTCAACAAACACACCGCAAAAAGAAGATTACATCGAATAGATCACCACAAGAGAGGGGGAGAACATTGTATTGAGATCCAAAAAGAGAGAAGAAGCCATCTAGCTACTAGCTATGGACCCGAAGGTCTAAAGTAAACTACTCACACTTCATCGGAGGGGCTATGGTGATGATGTAGAAGCCCTCCATGGTGGATGCCCCCTCCGGTGGAGCTCCGGAACAGGCCCCAAGATGGAATCTCGTGGATACAAAAGGTTGCGGCGGTGGAATTAGGTTTTTGGATCCTGTTCTGATCGTATGGGGATATGTAGGTATATATAGGAGGAAGGAGTACGTCGGTGGAGCGTCAGGGGGGCCACGAGGTAGGGGGCGCGCCCTCCACCCTCGTGACCGCCTCTGGCACTGCTTGGAGTAGGGTCCAAGTCTCCTGGATCATGTTTGGTTGGAAAATCATGTTCCCGAAGGTTTCATTCCGTTTGGACTCCGTTTGATATTCTGTTTCTTCGAAACACTGAAATAGGCAAAAAAACAGCAATTCTGGGCTGGGCCTCCGGTTAATAGGTTAGTCCCAAAAGTAATATAAAAGTGAAAAATAAAGCCCAATATAGTCCAAAACAGTAGATAAAGTAGCATGGAGCAATCAAAAATTATAGATACGTTGGAGACGTATCAATAATGTAAGAGAATTTTAAAATTTTCATATATACGTTGATAGCCCATCCGATATGTTGTGATTCATAAAGACCGCCGCAAACATCAATGTTCTGCTTATCACAGATAGGATTGATTAATACCCGTAACAATCCATGTCCTTAACAAAGGGTGCATGCACGTATAGGTTGAGCGTGTGTCTTGCATCGTGTGATGTGTGCGCAGGCGTGCGAGTGTTGCGTGCATGCATGTGTATGTTTTAGTGTTGCAGGCATGTGTGCGTGCGTGCGTGTGTTCGTTCATGCATGTGTACGTGTCAGTGTTGCATGCCTGCATGCGTGCGTGTGTTTGTGCGAAAGTTGTGTGCGTGCATGTGTACGTGTGAGTATTGCATGCATGCATGCGAGTGTTGTGGGCGTGTTTGTGCGCATGTGTAATGTGTTTGTATTCACCACAGTGGCTTGTGCGTGCATGCAATTAAAACGGCCGGCTCAGCATATCATCACAAGGCACTTGTCCGCTGTGGTTAGGGGGCGCGAGCTGTCAACCAAAGGTCTCACGACTTCGAATCCCCACCGACCACTAATTTATTACCATTTTTGTCTTTTATATACGCGCTGATGGGTGGGCCCTACCACTACTAGGGAAAAGCCTATACACAGAATCTTACCAGCAGCGCTCCTCAAAATACCACGCTACTGCTATTTAGCAGCAGCGCGTGATATCAAAACGCGTTGCTGAAAGGAAAATAGCAGTAGCGCGTCCACCACAAACCGCACTACTGCTATAATTGCCATGACCTCGCCCCCCGCTAGTTATAGCAGTAGCGCCCTATACTGAACCGCACTACTGCTATAGAAGTTAGCAGCAGTGCGCTTCGAAGAAAACCACTACTGCTAAGATCAGCCCACAAGTTTAGTCCCACCTCGCTCCGTGAACAGGGTGTTTACCACCTTAAATATGTTATTTCTGAAACTACCACAACCAGTTGGTCTTCACTGAACTCTATGTGTAAAATTTGTGGTCGCAATATGAGTCCTCTCTGGTTCCTACCGGAGAGGACTCATATTGACAATTCAGATTATACACAAAAAGATCATTGATGGCCAATGTATTTTTGCATTGATGTATTTTTTGTATAGTTACACTTAGCAGTAGCGGTTTATATGCAAAGCGCTACTGCTATTCAGATTAGCTGTAGCATGTTTCGGCAAATGCGCTACAACTATCCCTACCTTATCCCCATGTGCACAACCGGCCCTCACTCACACTCTCACTCTCGCCCGCGTGCCGATAACCGTCGTTGTGCGTCGCCGCCGCTGCCGCCTTCGTCCGTCCGCCGCCGAGGTACTCCCCTCCTTCCGTCCCTCCTCCCTCCTCCTCGCACATCCTCCCTCCGCCTGCGGCCGCCCCTCCCTCCTCCGTCGCCGCCCTCCTTCCTCCGCCTGCGGCCGCCCCTCCTCCCTCCTCCGCCGCCAGCCCTCCTCCCACCGCCCTCGACCTCGCCGCTCCTAGCTACCTCTCTGTCGCCCCCCACCCCTTCCACTAGTTAGTACTAGACTTAGTAGTAGTATATGTTAATTTAGGATTCATAGCTAGTACTAGATGTTGCTTAGTTAGTACTAGATTTTTAGTAGTAGTAGATGTTAATTACTAGTAGTGATGGTACTAGTTAACTAGGGCAGTATGATTAATAGTAGTTGTAGTTGAACTACTTTAGTTGTAGTTAAACTAGTTTAGTAAGTAAATTAATAAACTAGTTGAACTAGTTGAATTAATAGAACTAATGTATTTTTAGTAAGATAATTAATATAACTAGTTGAACTACTTTATTTTTAGAAAGAACTAGTTTAAGCAATTATTCGGGATGTATTAGTGATAACTTATACGGTTTCAGGTGACCACCGTCGTCCCCGTCACTGACCCCCTTCGACATCCCCGCCGTCGTCCCAGTCACCGACCCCCTTCGACATCGAGGTGAGACCAGCCAAATATCCTTATATATCTTGTGTTGTTGCTCAAATAGGATCTGTGGTTGCCCAAGTGGCCGTTCATGTTCAGTTTACATCTCCGAGTGGCCTATGTTTTGCAGGAGTGTTGATTAATTTCCGTTCCGGCAAATTTCAGGCGCTCGATATGTCCTTTTTTAGCAAAGGTCATGCCGGATTTTTTCGTGAATTCTGGCATGACTTGTGCTAGAATATGTACAAGTTTAATCTTTGAATTATGAACGTAGGAAATGTCGTACTCGGACGACGACAGTCTCCCGGGGGAGTGTAGCTGGTGCCATGACGATCAAGGTATGTGCGACAGGTTCGTTGAGCTGGACGAAGATCGGCGCTTCAGCATTAAGCTTGAGGAGACCTTCGATTGTGAAACAGTACGCAACAACGACAAGTGTTTTTTTCATAATTAAGCATGACTTCAACTATTTCAACGTCTAATTTTCATATTTTACAATTCGACTAGCTTATCCCATGCCATGCAAGACGCTATGTCTTGGAGAGGATGGGTTTTGAAGACCATGAAAGTTTCGAAACAAAGAAAATACACCTAAGGACCCATCATGATATGGATTTTGAAGTAAATCTGTGCAATGCTCAGAGCGTAACCCATTTTGGTTGCCAAAATTGGGAAGCACTTTGCAAAATGTATGGTTTTTATGAGGGTATGATTGTCACCATGGATCTTGGTGATCCTGACATTGAGCAAGACAATATGGACATTTGGATCCTTGTTGATACGCTTCCGATTGTACCGCTATGTGAGTTTCTCAAACATAGTTATTAACTAATTTATATTGTTTATTTCAAAACAGTTGATAGCTTATTTCCATTGACAGCTTATTTTGATTCTTCAAAGATTGTGCGGAAGATGGTAGATAAAACCCACTACACCGATGGCACCGAATTAACGTATAAGGAGAAAAACCATGTGATTGCATTTTGTACTCTTCTTGACAATTACAATAACTATTATCGAACTCCTCCAAATTATGGTGAATACGTGCCACTACTGCATGTGTTGAACCACGGTAAATTCTCTGGAGATACCCTGGTAAGATTTTTTACTATTACGACATCCGTGCATCTTTTGCATACTTCTAAAACTAGTACATCATTGCTAACTACAAAGTTATTATTATGTTTTTCAATAGAAACTCCCGATGGATTGTGTGCCTCATCTGATGTCTCTGAATGGTCACCTCTCAGTTCTGAACATACTGCCAGGTAAATCTAGGGAGCTCACCTGTGCATATCGGATTTCTAAAACCGGTGAACACATGTTCATCAAAGAATGGAAGAAATGTATGGACATTCGCAAGGAGGTTCTTGGAAGTAACATTCAGCGAAAGGAAAGAATTGGAGACAGGCTAATCTCCATTCTCCATAATGGAGAGTCAGGGGCTATCTTGTTTTTTGCTATTTTACCTTAGAAAATGTAGTAGGTCTTAATCGAATGTAGTAGGTCCTATGAGGTACAATATGTTTATTATGTGGTAATGTGTTAGAGTTGATAATGAGGAGTACTTGTGATTACGACTAGTGACCAATTTGCTATGTGATGTCATTGATGAAAACGATGATCTTGAGGAGGTGTTATATGAAATGATGTATTATGATGATAAGTTGTTAATGATATGATGATGATGATGATATTATTATATCATTGGGTGAAAGAACCGCGGATTAGTTTCAAGTGGATGGACATCCACTTGAAACTAGTCCACGGTTCTTTCACCCCGTGATGTAATAACTCATTATGATGTAAAAACAATCTCTAAATTCCTGTTGTATGAAAACTTGTGTAAAGGTGTATGAATACAACATGAAATAAAAAAGAAATAAAATACTAAATAATAGTAGTAGCGCGGGAAAGGAGAAGCGCTACTACTAATTACCAGTAGCGTTGTTCTAAAGAAGTGCTACTACTAAGTCAATTTAGCAGTAGCGTGGATCTAGGCGCGCTATTGCTAAGCTTTAGCTGTAGCGCCTTATCAGTAGCGCTCCTTCCCGCGCTACTGATAGGCCTAAAACCCGCACTGCTGCTAGGCTTTTCCCTAGTAGTGTACGGTAATGTGCGCTGGTGAATGTGGACCATTTGACTGGTCAATTGATCATGTCATCAACAAATTACGGAGCTGTATGGTGAGCCAGTGACCATATGATCACCATAAAATGTATTTTATTAACACAGTACATACTCAAACTACCATTTCTTTCTTTCATATACGTGCTGACAGGTGGGCCCCATGGTTATGAGCGCTAATGGTGCAACACTAGTTGTGCCATGTGGAACATTTGACTGGTCAATTGATCGTGTCATGAACAAACTACGGAGTTGTACGGGTGAGCCAGTGACCGTATAATCATGACATGTATTTTTTAACACAGTACAGACACAGGCGCTCATATATACGTGCAAACACTCACCGCTATAAGTGCACACATGCACACCCTACCCCTATGAGCACCTTCGAGAGAGTGAGCCAGCATATGATCTTAAGATTTTACGAAGTCACCATAGGTGCCTTGTAGTCGAGGGGAACGTCTCCTCCCATTGAACGCACATCGCCGAAAAATATTGAAATTAACCCAGGATAAATGCAAGCACCAGGACTTTAACCCTAGTGGGCTGGGGAAACCACTGTCCTCCTAACCATCCAACCAAACGTTGGTTAGCACCACAAAATGTATATGGTGACCGTGATGAGCTTATTCTGAAGTCCAATGACCATATCATGCTTTCGTTTCAAATACAATGACCATAAATGTCGTCAACAAAATACACAGCACGCATCAAATACAATGTTCGTCAGTGTCATCAACAAAATACGGAGACGTATCGTGAGCTAGATACCATATGATCACCACGAAAATGTATACAATGACCGTAATGAGCATATTCTGAAGTCCAATGACCGTATAGTGCTTTCGCTTGAAATATAGTGACCGTCACGTGTGAATGTGTCAGGGGCAAGCATACTTTTAGAGGGCCAAGATATAGTTTGTGTGCGCACGTGAAAGTAGTGTAGAGAGGGGGGTCCGGTGGAGACAAGGAGAGATATGCCCTTCATTTCTCTTTCTCGTGACTAATATTTTAGGAGAAAATATAAACATTCACAATGCAGAGCAAATATTATTGGATGCACCATGCAATAAACTTTCATGTATAACTTTGTACTATATATGCTTATTTTCTTACTGGCTGGTTACGTGTGGGGTGTGGTGGGCACATCATTTCTAGTTGTGGTTGATCAATGTGAGGACTCATGGGTCAGTTCCATCTTGTGCCACATAGGTTGGACCGAGACGCATTATATGAAGAACCATGTGGACGACTCGGCGTACAAGACAAAGCTACCAGAGTCGTGGAGGACTCTATCCCCACTGATGATAAGTCGACCATATATTATTTGTAACCCTAGGCCCCGAGTATGTTATATAAGCCCAGGGGCTAGTTCGTTGATCGTATACACACATGCACAATACCTGGTATTCACGTGTACTTTGTACACACCCCTTTCATAAATATACAGTACCAGGAGTAGGCTTTTCCTCGACTGCAAGGGCCCAGACTTGGGTAAAACTTTTCCTCGTATTACCATCCAGCCTAACAGTCAGGGATATCCTACTGAATGATCTGATGGAATCATATCTGCCAACTACTAAGAGAGAGGTGTGGGGGGATGTGTGCGAGAGAGGCCTAAAGATAATGTGTGTGCAGTAGACACGTAGGCACATATATGTGCCTATAGAGGGCTAGTAGAGACCGTGCGTGTGTATATATGCATGTAGAGAAATGGTGTTTTCCAACTGAGATTAGTGAAAAGAATGGTACATAGTAGTAAGAAAGAGAGAGGGAGATATATATATAAAGTGTGTGCATGAGACACCCCGGGAGAGATTGTGAGCATGTGTGAGAGAGAAATGCCGATGTATATAAAGCGTGTGCACTTATGTGTCAGATAGAGAGAGATATAACGCGTGTGTGAGAACAGGCTGAGGCATAGTGCATCTACGTGTAAAAGGTGGTTCTACACTTTAAATTAAAATATAAGTGGCATTATTATTTTTGGATGAGATCATGAATTTTGCAATTTGTGTATGAACGAACATCAATCTATCAAATACCCATACTCTATTGAATTCTAGCATGTGCATGGGTTTATTTCATATTATTGATCCATAGAGTGAGAGTGGTTTGAAATCCAGACAATGCATTGCTTTTGCAATTCATATATAAACATTAATTAGTGCACTCCATGCTGTTAGTGTGAAGCACTTTATACATTTGTCACTTATATGGATACATTCCAAATTGCTAGCTATGAAACAGAATACATGTTGAATTCAACATAAAGGGGGTTTCAAAGATTCGAATTCATAGGAAGTGCATTCATCTATTTGAATCTGAGATAATGGCATTTGTAAATAGATCTAAAAGGGGGCATCAATCTTTGTTGTGTGTTTGAACATGCTATATATTCATACGCATGTCTAACTATTTTTTTGCAACCAAGGAGATTATATCTAGAACTATGCATGAACTGAGGTAAGTTGCATATTTTTTAATATATACTCGTGTACAATGTATACTCCATTCCAAAATAATCGTAGTTTTAGGATTTTCAAGAGTCAAGATTTGTGAAGTTTGACAAATCTTGAAAGTTCAATTCAAGAGAAATGGAAATGTTAATGCTTCTGTTCCCAAATATTGAATGAAGCACCAAATAAGCCTCTGGTCACCCGAAACTGCGCGAGACTAATGTTTGGTGGTAGGAAATTATTGTCCTGACTCTGACCCGTGTAGCCTATCGGCCCGATGTCCAAAGGTCTAAACCGGGGTAGATTTGTAACTTCACCAAGACGTCGGTCTCAACCGCCACCGAGAAGCATTCATACCTCGTGGGCGCCTAAACACCCATGCGCTCGGCCGACATCTATTCTACCCACCATTTGGGACACTTGAGATTACTGTCCTACCCCCGACCTGCAATATGTCCGAAATTTTAGATGGGGGAAAAGTTTGTAACTTTCCCCAAATTTCAAACAAGCGCGTCCCAAACCGAAACATTATCCCCCCTTATTTCCCCCTCCCTCTGTTTCCCCATTCATACTCCATGGGCGCCAAAACGCCCTCTCCACCAGCCACGAAACCCCAGCCTCCTCCGTCCTCCACCCCATCGCGCCAAATCCACCACCGCCCTCCTCCATCACGCCAGAGCCGGTACCCCGAAGTTGTCGTCCAACACAACCGCAACCGCAATGCCCTCAAGGACTTAGCAGCTAAAGCCAAGGCAGAGCTTCCTCCACGATGCCGACGCCGACGTGCACCGTACCAGAACCACTTCGACCACGCCATCCTGCGCCTCACCGCTGCCGCTCCACTATCGCAACCGTCCACCGCACTGGAGTTGTTCCCGCTACGCCGTCGTTCGCCGCCTTGGATCTGCTTAGCTTACACATGATACGTGTGAATATGACATGCCTTCCTGTTTTTGGTACATACTATATCTGTCTATCACACGATGTTCTTACATCAAACTACTCTTCTTGTGTATCCTGCATCAGTCACTTATGATGGGACACCATTAAGTTGGCAGTGTGATATTGGTTTGCGTCTTGAATATGATTTCTAACATGTAATGCTTCTAGTTTGATGAATGCCACCTATGACGAGATAGTTTTAACTTGGCAGAGTGATATTGGTTGCACCTTCCATATGGTGTCTAGCTTGCAATGCTTCTAATTTGTTGAAGTGCCTTCTGCTTAGTTACCACATCATAGGTGTGAATATGTCATGTCGTCCTATTTTTTGTACATATTCAATCCTCGTATCATGTGTCTGCCTTTCATCCGAGTAGTGTTCATCAGTATCATGCATGAATGAGTTCTGAAGAGCAAATTTATTCCATTTTCTTATCGGTTTGACTTCACAATGCAAAATCAATACAGCTGAAGGAAATTAATATGGCAGTGGATGATGGTGGTCCTTCGGAGCAACTCAAACAGAGGGTCTCTACAGATTCTACTCCACCATCCTCCCGACAAGATTCGCAAGACAACACAAGGTTGGACAGTCAATAGTCGTGTAGATGATGAGCACATCTCCCCTACTCCACCATCACATGTGCTTACTCTAACTTGGAACTGTTATATGTGGTTGCGTGTTCCGTATAATGTCTAGTTTGTATTGCTTCTAATTGTGTTGAATTGCATTTGTGTAGCTTACAACTTATACCTGCAACAATCACTTACCCGTAAGACACATTTAACTTGGGAGTGTGATGTAGGTTGCATCTTGCATTGTCTTCTAGCTTGTACTGCTTCTAATTTCTTGAAATGGCACTTACGACGAGACACTTTTTACCTGATAGAGTGATATTGGTTGCATGTTCATATGGTGCCTAGCTTTCATTTCTTCTAATTTTGTTGAAATGCCTTCTGCTTACTGTTTTTCATACATATTACATCCAACTATCGTACGTGTGAATATGCAATGTTGTCTTTTTTGTATATATTCCATCCTCCTATCATGCGCTTGCCTTACATCAAAGTAGTGTTCGTCTGTATCATGCATCAACCAGTTATGCGGAGCTAATTTTATTCATCTTCTTGTGGTTTTGACTTCATAAGGCAATATCGGAAAAGAGGGAGGAAAAGAGTAAGTTAGGGGATGTTGCTGGTCCTCCAGACCGACTCAAACAGAGACTCTCTAGATTTTCCAATACTAATGCAATTGAAGTCCCAAGTCTATATGATGAGTTCATCTCCCGTACTCCACCATCACAGGTGCTTGCTCTAAGTTGACAATGTGATAATTGGTTTCATGTTGCATATGTTGTCTAGCCTATATTTCTTCTGTTTTGATTAAATTGCACCTGCTGAGTTTATACGTTATACATGTGCATATGACATGCCTTTCTGTGTCTAGAATACACTGCATCTATCTATCATACCATGTTCTTACATCAAAGTACTGTTGTTGTGTACCCTGCATCAGTCACTCATGATTGGACACTTTTAACATGGCAGTTTGATAGTGGTTGCATCTTGCATTGATTTCTAGGTTGTACTGCTTCTAATTTTTCAAAATGCTACTTATGACAAGACACTTTTGACTTGGCAGAGTGATATTGGTCGCATCTTTCGTATGGTGTCTAGCTTGCATTACTTCTATTTTCTTGAAAATCCTTCTACTTAGTTTACACATCGTAGCTGTGAATATGTCACGCCGTCCTGTTTTTCTTACATATTCCATCCTCATATGGTTGTCTTATATCAAAGTATTGCTTGTCTCTATCATGCATCAATGAGTTCTAAAGAGCGATTTTATTCTTTTGTGTTGTGGGTACGGCTTGACATGGCAAAGTCAAAAAAGAGTAAGGAAAAGAATGCAGTAGGGAATGGTGTTTCTCGTCGGGTGCAACGGAAAAGGATCTGCCCTCAAGATTCTGCTAATACTTATAGTGCAGTAGAAGGTCCAAGTCCACCGGCTAAATCTACGAACACAGTATCACCTGCTCCACCTGCTGCAGCATCCGCTTCAACTATACCGGCATCTCAACAAGATAGTCATTTGTTTGCTCCGCAACTGCCAGTTCCCAAGCTGCCTTCACACCTAACACTACTTCTGAAGCACCGCTGACAAAATAAGACATGGCAAGATCAGATGAACCTCATGAGCATCAACACCAAGATGGTACCTGGCCAAGTCAAGTTGTAGTTGCATGCTCCTTTATATGTACTCCCGCAGTTTGATGTGCACTAACACTTTCCATATTCGTTGTTGAACTAGCACCACGGTGCAAGCGGAAACAGACATCAGGGATAATGCTTGAAGATTAACAAAATCTAAAGGAGGAAGAATGGAGATCCACTTTGAGGCAGGTTTAAAAAGGCCAGTGATGCTACAGAGTCGGCCAAGTTAGTATCAGAGGTAGTTGTTGCCGTAGGTGTCATACATGTATCCTCCCAACATGGATCCAGTACAGGAATGAGAAAGATGATACCGAGTTTAACACCTTCCTTGACCATTTATCCGTAAGTAATGTTATTCATCACAATGTATAATATTGTCTTGCTCTGTCCCATACTTTCTAGCTTCCTCCTAAGAAGACTCACATTCTTTTTTCAATAGATGAAGTTCAAGTTGGATCCGAAAGATGATGCAACTAAACAAGCATGCACTCATGCTTTTCAGTCTGCTCTGCGATAGTATCGGTAAGAAAAACTCACTTTGAAGGCAAGGCTAACAATGAAATTGCCCATTACAGATGAAGACTGGACAACCCTTGTTAAACACTGGTTTGATCCAAAGTATCAGGTAGGGTATATGTATTTGATCAGATCACATATTGAACTTGTATTTACGTATGTGCCTTACAAGTGTATCTTCTTCTAGGCTAACTATTTGAAGAACAAGACCCAACAGACAATAGGATCTCGTAGCTATATTTCACACTGCGAGGCTCTTGTAAATAGCTGCTACTTCCTTCTTTTTTCTGTGCCATATTATCGTATCTATATTGACTTGTTCCAAATACGAGGAAAGCCTGTGTAGACCAAAAGAACCTAAACCGGATACAGTGCAAATCTTCAAGTATTACCACACCAGCAAGATGAAGGGCATGAGCACACCAGTTCAAGCCGCTGTTGTAAGTCCTTATCCCTCCTGCCTTTAAACTGCTTGTTACTGTGACGTGTTCATTTAACTGCTTGGTTTGCAACCAATGTCAGTTACTCTGTTCACTTTTATACACGGTTGTCTTAACGTACATATCATTTCACCTTACACAGTTTAAAAGAGATGAAGGATGTTCTTTTGGTCTTGATCACCAATCTAGTTGTGATGTTCACGCGCCCACACAATGATATAATAGCTTGTTTGTTTTATATCTGTTTGCCCATGATATGAATGATGTCATACTATGTTCATCCTACTTTAAACCATGTCTCTTTATCCTTACATGTCAATGAATGTGAGGAAATAGACAATACAATAGGCATGCTACATGGACATATGTCCCGAAAGTGATTTTATTATGTAGTTGGCACTACAATACATGCTAATGTATTATAGTAGTTCACCAAAATAAGTTATGTATAAACGTGAAACCTGCTTTGTTTGTTTTTATCTCATTAGTAATTTATCTGGTACACTAATCTACAAGTTCAAACTTTAAGCAAGCTATGGAACAAATGATTGAACAGCCACAACAACCTGATGGTGACGAGGCTACCACAGGCACAATGCCATCTCTTGCTGTAGTGCATCAGTATCTCTCCACTAACAATGAAAAAAGCACCTTCCTGCGTAATTCTGGGTTGGTTGTCAAGGTAACCTCGTCCAAATCGCCTACTGAACAAAATCTTCCGGCTAGACAGAGTGATATATCTGTGCTCCAGACACAAGTCCAATCCTTAATGGACGTCGTTCGGAAACAAGAATAGTGGTTGAAAAATGTCGTCAAGATATGGATGGTTTTGAAACCAGACTATCAGACATTTGCTTCATTGTTCAAGAGCAATGGCGGAAAAAAGGGGAAGATCATGCTGCTCCATTAGATTCTACAGCCTAAAACATTAGCACTCAGGTCAAATGGCTTCTATACATCTGATGGTGCTTTTATCTTCAAGGACTGTAAACTTTATGCCAACAGGCCTTTTGTTGTATTGCTAGAATTTATTTTGTTGTGATACAGCATTTATCGTGCTGCCAAAGGCTGTAGAAATTACGATGCTATTTTTGTATAGTGTAGGTTTATCTTAGTAATGTATTTGGTCGAAAGCTTTGTAGGAGCCTAATGTGCCAACATTCATTAGGCCCATTCAAATTGGGTAAAAACGATTATGGGCCGTAATTTGCATGTATCCCATTAAAAATATATGTGCCTAAATCAGCATAAGCTTTCATATTTTTGGTAGGCCTGTGCCCCTAGTGGACCTTTAACAGGCCTAAACATAATTTGGGCCCTCAGTAACAATAGGTTGTTAACATGTGTTAATATCTCGAGCCCATAAATAACATGGGCCTTTAATAGGCCGAAAGTGAGATTGGGCCCTGATTGTGCCAAATAACCCACTGGTCATTAGCAGGCCGAAAATGTATCTCGGCTCGTGGTGGCCCATTTACAATGCGGATCGTTCACAGGCCAAAATTTAGATGGGCCGTAAATGCGCCGACCTACTACACGGGCCTTTAACAGGCCGAAAGTTCGGTCGGGCTTGATTAGTATCAGTTTTATATGGGCCTTTGATAGGCCCGATGTGACGTTGGGCCACATATGGCCCATAGATTTCATCCGACGTTAATAGGCTAAAAATCACAACAGGCTGGAAGTGGCCCAAATTTACAGTGGGCCTCTAACAGGCCGAATGTCAGACATGGCCGAATATGACCCAAATCCTTCACAATCGTTTATGGGCCAAAAGTTTCAATGGCCAATAAATGGGCCCAAATGAAGCAGGACCTTTAATAGGCCGGAAACAACACTGGGTCGTAATTCGGCCGAAATACTTAGCGGACTGTTAACGGGCCAAAAGGGACCATGGGCCACGATGATGACAAGTTTAGAATGGGTCGTTGACGGGCCGATTTGACAATAGTTGTACGGGCCTTAACTGCGAATGGGCCATCTGCAAGCAGGCCGTTAGTGGGCCAGCCCGCTGATTTTGACTAGGCTAGCCTTTTTAACCTAAATGGGCCGCTATTGGGCCTTGCCACGTGTCGACGTATCATAGGCGCCTCCTGTCCATTGGGCGGTTGACATCTGTCCTTTTCGGGTGCTGACACGTGGTTGCTATAGCCAATGATAATTTTACACGTGAAAAATCCCCATTGGTCCCAGCTGTTAACGGGTTATCGGATCCAAACCGGAACCCGATAGCTTAACGGCAACCCGTTATGGTGCATGCCACATGTCGGTCACCCTTAACGAAAGCACTTCTATGACGCGTGATTTATCGTCATGGAAGTGGACACTTCCGTGATGATAATTTTGGTGATGTCATGGAACACTTCTACGACATCATAGGTATGACTATCTTGATTCTGTCATAAAAACGTCATGGATGTACATGCATGACAGAAAATGTGACCTACTGTTAAAAAAACACGTATCATCACGTAAGTGATTTTTTTTGTAGTGCATACTTCTCTTGTTGAGGAAAAAACTTCGTCTTGGGGTATTGATCTTCTTCCCAGTCAACTCCATTGGCATTGAACTTTCATTCAAAACCAACACCTTGATTCTTCCGGTGCCTTCCTTGCTTGCGTACAATTTCCTAGACTTACTCACAACAAGGCTTTTGAAACACCTTTCATTTATAATTCCCTTCAATAAAATGTTTTCTTGCTCACGTGTAACTTGTCTAAGAGAATCATTGGTGGAATCAAGATAACTACTAGAAGCAACAATTAATATTGGATTTAGCATTGTTATTGTTACTACTAGAAGAAGAACCTTTCTTACTCTTGTTACTAGCTTGACTAGATCTAAGTTGTGGCATATAAGTAGAAAGAGGAGACGTTTGGCGATGTAAGAAGAACTCTTCTTTCGAAGATCATCATTGTTTACTTTTAGAAACTCATGCTCTTGCTCTAAATTTAGGTTCTCAAGACGTATCTTCTCATGAGTTCTTAGAAGCTCTCTATGATATTCATGAGTTGTTTCATGAGCTAACTTAAGAGTGTTTAGTTCTTTAGTTAGACGCTCGATCTCCTTCTTAGCATTGTCATTTGTTTCATCTTGACTATCATGATCACTAGCAAGTTCATTATAGCTCACATCACTAGTTTTATCAACAAGCAAATCATCATCTCCTAGCAAATCATCTTCATCACTATTGAAATCAAGATACTCGGTGTGTGATACCTTGGGGCCTTTATCCATGAAGCATCTTCCAATTCCTTCATTTGGTGAGTCAAATATGTCACGGGAGTTGGATGATACTAGAGCAAGTGCGACAATACCTTCATCTTGAGTATAGTCGGAGTCAGAGTGATAACTTCTTTCGGAGTGGGTGTCAGAGTCGGAGCCAGAAACCCATTCACCAACATAAGCTTGATGTCTTCTTCATGTGTAGCTCTTTGACAACTTGTCTTTCCTTTCTGAATCCTCACTTCTTTGAGAGGGTCTTCGTTCATAATGATCATCTCTACCCCTTCTCTCTCTATGAGGTGATTCATCTCTTCTACTTCTTCTAGGTGAGTCTTATCTTTACTTGTAGGGTGATGTGCACTCATTGGAATAGTGTCGGGTCTTCCACAATTGTAGCAATTTCAATCACGACTAAAAGATCTCTTCTCATTGTAGTACCTTGACTTGGAGCTTCTATCTTTTCTTTGACTCTTACATAATTTGTTGAAGTTCTTCACCATTAGAGTTATTTTCTCATTGGAGACTAGCTTGTCACTTGATGTTGTATGAGCATCACTTGAGGCTTTGTATGCACCACTTGACTTGTTGTAGAGCTCCTCCTTATCCTTGAGTGACATTTTATGAGCAACAATACTTCCAATGACTTCCATGGGCTTGAGGTCTTTGTAATTGGGCATCATTTGGATCAATGTGCATACGGTATCTGTTGGGAAACGTTGCATGGAAAACAAAAAAAATCTATGCACACACAAGATCTATCCATGGAGATGCATAGCTACGAGAGGGGGAGAGCATCTACATACCCTTGTAGATCACCAAGCGGAAGCATTTATCAACGTGGTTTGTAGTTGTACACCGTCATGATCCATTTCGATCAAGCACCGGACGTACGGCACCTTCGTGTTTAGGACATGTTCAGCTTGATGACGTCCTCACCTTATTGATCCAGCAAGAGGGACAAAGTAGTAGATGAGTTCTGGCAGCACGGCGGCGTGGTCACGGTGGTGGTGAAACTATTTCCGCAGGGCTTCGCCAAGCACAACGGATTTAGAGCAAGGATGAAGCAGAGGGAGAGGGGGCGCCGACACACGACTTGATGAATCATGGTGTCTGGCGCCCCTCCTCTTCTCTCATATATATAGGTGGGGGGGGGAGGAAGGCAACCTAGGGCGCGCTCCAAGGGGGTCGGTGGCTGCCCTAGGGCTCCTGCCAAGGTGCACCCCCTCCATACTTGGCGTGTGGGGGAGGAAAGGGGGTCAGCGGTCCCTAGGGCACCTTCCCTTCCTTCTTCTTGCATGGAGAAAGGCAGGAGAGGGCCGACCCCTCCTCCTTCCTTCCTATGGCCTGCGGCCAGGAGGTGGGGCGCGCCTGCCCCCTTGTGGGCTGGTGTGCTCCCCTCCTTTTGGCCTATTAGGCCCAACAACTCCCCGTGGCCTTCCGGAACCCCTTCTGGTGATCCGATAATTATCCGGTGTATTTGGGAACCCTTACGGAGACCGAATACTATCATCCTATATATCAATCTTTACCTTCGGACCATTCCGGAACTCCTCATCATGTATTGATCTCATTCGGGACTCCAAACAACATTTGGTCACCAACATACATAACTCATATAGTACTATATCATCAATGAACGTTAAGCATACGGACCCTACGGGTTCGAGAATGATGTAGACATGACCGAGACGCTTCTTTGGTCAATAACCAATAGTGGGACCTGGATGCCCATATTGGTTCCTACATTTTCAACGAAGATCTTTATCGGTCAAACCTTTATGACAACATACGTAGTTCCCTTTGTTCGTTGGTATGTTAGTTGCCCGAGATTTGATCGTCGGTATCTCCATACCTAGTTCAATACCATTACCGGCAAGTCTCTTTACTCGTTCCATAATACATCATCTTGTAACTAACTCCCTAGTTACTTTGCTTGCAAGCTTCTTGTGATGTTGTATTACCGAGAGGGCCCGGAGATACCTTTCTGTCATACGAAATGACAAATCCCAATCTCTATCCATGCCAACTCAACAGACACCTTCGAAGATACCTGTAGAGCACCTTTATGATCACCTAGTTACGAAGTGATGTTTGATACAAACAAGGCATTCCTCCAGAGTCTGGAGTTGCATGATCTCATGGTCGAAGGGACATGTATTTGACATTATGAAAGCAGTAGCAATAAACTGAATGATCATATGATATGCTAACTGATAGGTCGTGTCCATCACATCATTCTCCTAATGATGTGATCTCATTATCAAATGACAACTTATGTCTATGGTGAGGAAGCCTTAGCCATCTTTTGATCAATGAGCTAGTCTAGTATAGGCTTACTAGGGACTAGGTATTTGTTTATGTTTTCACACATGTATTAAAGTTTCCGATCAATACAATTATAGCATGAATAATAAACCTTTATCATGATTAAGGAAATATAATAATAACCACTTTATTATTGCCTCTAGGGCATATTTCCAACGACATCATATTTTCCATCCAAAGCTCTAAGAATCTTCTTGATGATGAACTTTTCGGTCATCTCTTCACTTCCTAAGCTGGAAATCTCATTTGTGACCAGAGTACATCTCAGCGACCCCTTCACCATCCTTCATCTTGAACTTGTCAAGTTGAATTTGAAGCACATCCAACTTTGATTCCTTGATGGGCTAGCTACCTTCGTGCATATCAACCAAAGTATACCAAATGCCTTGACTACTTTGATTCCCAAATTCTCAACGCATCTGATTTTGTTGAACTCCTCGGGGCACAAGCCATTGAAGAGAATGTCACAAGCTTGAGAATTGTATTACAACATCTTCAATTCTTCCGCGGTCGCTTCACGATCCGGTCCTCTACCATCCTCAAAGAATTCACCTTGCAAGCCAATACGAACAACAACCCAAACGGCGGGGTTATGCCCAAGAATATACATTTTCATCTTATGCTTCCAACTAGCAAAATTTGGACCATCAATTTGAATCCACCATTACTGCATTTTAGTTTCATGCTTTCAGGGTACTATTGCCAACCGATGTTTTATATTTGTCTCTTCTTAATAAATAAGATGTGCAGACAATTAGCGAAACCAACTTATTTCAAAGAGACCATGTTGGTGCAAAGTTTACCTGCCAAATGGAATTTGACATGTACATTTTCAAGGTGATGGTTTTCGACCTTTCTGACGCCAGGATGGTGGCCAAGTGCAGAAAACACGGCCCATCTCTATTCCTCGATGCATCCGTCTGAACTATGTGCTTTACTATCATGTATTCATGACTGCTTGTTTATGCATGTGCTATTATCATGTTTGTTCATTAGATCGCGGTTTAGTGTTAGGTCATTTAGTCTTTGTTCCTCAATGTTGTTGTGCCTATGATTGTGTGTGTTGGTAACCTTATCACCGGAACAAAAGGTTACCACAACACATGTCTTTCACGTAACCAAACAACAACATGCAGCATCTGAGTAATAATACATACTTGCAATTAAATGGTGTGCTGGTGGTTCGACTCTAATGCACTATAGGATTTTGTGGCAACCAAACTAAATACAGTAACATATTTTCCTTGCTTTTTTTAGCAAAAACTTTCATGTATTGCTGAGTCAGGCTGAGTAGAGTCACAGATCCAACCAAAATCCAGGTAGAACCTAATAAACGTTCATACGGTAGCAGAGTTGGACTAGGCCCAACGTTCTAGACCCCTCCGTCTCGTTAGGGTTCACTTCCTTCATTCCACTCTCGGTTTCCGCCTCCCCCTCCCTGACTTATCCCCATGGGCAAGTCCGGCGCCAAAAAGAAGAAGCCCTCCCCTTCCGCCGCCGCCGCCGCCGCCACCACCACCACAACCGCCGCCAAATCGCCGCCAGCCGCATCAGAGCAGAAGGCCCCGCCGCCCGCGCCCCCCGTAGCGAACGGGGCGGCGCAGCACCAGGCCCAGGCGGACCCCGGCGTGCTCCTGCGCCGCGCGCACGAGCTCAAGGAGGAGGGCAACCGCCTGTTCCAGTCGCGCGACTACGCCGGCGCGCTGCGGCAGTACGAGCTCGCCCTCCGCCTTGCCCCGCGTGGCCATCCCGACCGCGCCGTCTTCCACAGCAACCGCGCCGCCTGCCTCCTGCAGCTCCGCCCCGTCGACCACAAGGCCGTCGCGGAGGAGTGCTCCCTCGCGCTCCAGGCCGAGCCGCGCTTCCCGCGAGCCCTTCTCCGCCGGGCCCGCGCGCTTGAGGCGCTCGGCCGCCACGAGCTCGCACTCGCCGACACCCTCGCGCTCCTCGCCCTCGACCCCAACCACCGCGACGCTATCGACCTCTCACACCGCCTCCGCTCCCGCATCTCCTCGTCCTCCTCCTCGGCCTCCGCCGTCTCCACCCACGAACCCACCAGCCGCCCTTCCCCCGCCGCCCTCGGTGCCTCGGCCGTTGTGGCCGGCCTTGGCCCATCCCTCCCTTCCCGCCCCTTCCCGAAGAAACAATCGCCTCCGTCGCCTCCTCCTCCGCAGCAGCAACCAGGTCCTGCGATGACTAAATTTAATTCCTCGCCAGCGCCCAAGCTGGTGCCTTTCTCCAACTCCCCCTCATCTTCTGCCAAGGCTTCAACTGCTGATATTTCTCAGAAGACTGTGCCAGCACTGTCAGTGCCCTCAACCCAACCAGTGACGGAGACATCGCTCATTAACAGGAAGGTTGTGACGAGATGGAGGCCTCTCAAGCTGGTGTATGGCCATGACATTAGGCTTGGGGAGATGCCTGAAAAATGCAGCTTCCAGACGCTCCGGGAAGTTGTGGCGAAGCGCTTCCCATCATCCAAGGCTGTGTTGATGAAGTATAAGGATGCTGATGGTGATCTAGTTACCATCACTTGCACATCAGAACTACGATTGGCTGAGGCTTGTGGTGTTGGCACCGATGCAATGGAAGGTGATACTAAGCTCCCCATGCTGAGGCTGCACATTGTTGAAGTAAGTCCAGAGCAGGAGCCTCCACTGCCAACAGAAGAGCAGAAGCTGGAGGAGGAGGAGTTGTTGATCACCGGTGAGGATAGCTCTTCATATATTTCTGCAGAGGTAGCTAATGCTGAGGTGACAAAGCCAGGTCCGGAGAACGGAGTTGCTGAACAGAGCACTCTGGCAGGGAAGAAAGATTGTGGCCATGCTGAGTGCAAGGAAGCTGAGATTGACGATTGGTTGCTTCAGTTTGCAGAACTGTTCCGGAACCAGGTTGGGATCGATGCTGATGCACATCTGGACCTTCATGAACTAGGAATGGAGCTGTGCTCTGAAGCACTTGAGGAAACTGTGACCAGCGAGGAGGCCCAATCCCTATTTGAGATGGCTGCAGCAAAATTCCAGGAGGTCGCTGCCTTGGCGTTATTTAACTGGGGAAATGTGCACATGTGTGCAGCAAGGAAGCGCATCCCTCTTGATGAATCTTCTCCAAAGGAAATCATGTCTGCTCAGCTCCGGACAGCTTATGACTGGGTGCTAGAGAGGTATGCTCTTGCAGGCCACAAGTATGAGGAGGCCCTGAACATCAAGCAAGATTTCTATGAAGGGCTTCTTGCTTTAGGCCAGCAACACTTTGAGACCGCAAAGCTGCACTGGTCATTTGCGTTGGCAGACAAGGTTGACCTATCTACCTGGGATTCTTCAGAGACATTCAAGCTTTTTGATAGTGCTGAGGAGAAGATGAGGGCTGCAACAGAGATGTGGGAGAAAGTGGAAGAACAGAGAATGCTAGAGTTAAAAACACCTGGTGCGACCGAGAAGGATGAGGTGTTGAAGAAAAGAAAGAAACAACACAGTGCAGATGGTCAAGGGGAGTTGACACCCGAGGAGGCAGCTGAGCAGGCAGCCGTGATGAGGCAACAGATTCACCTATTTTGGGGCAATATGCTTTTTGAGCGCTCTCAAGTGGAATTCAAACTTGTTGTCGGTGATTGGAAGAAGAATCTTGATGCTTCTGTTGAAAGGTTTAAGTTGGCTGGAGCTTCAGAATCAGATATCTCCATGGTGCTGAAGAATCATTTTTCCAATGCAGCAGTCTCTGAGTGCGAAGAGAAGAAAGATATGCCTTCAGCCACAGGAAGTTCCCAAACAAGTGACGGCATTGATGATGAATCTGTGGTTGAAAGCTAAGTTCTTGTTGTTCAAGCTAGATGAAATCGATGCTTGTCGTATTCTATTGTTTGATAGGCATTATTTGTTCTTGATAACTTCTTCATGGTTTGGTATCATGACCACCAATTTAGATATTATTAGCATATACTAGATTTTTTGATTTGCAGAACTAGCGTGGACTTCACATGCTTCAAACATCTTGATCTGTTTCATGTGTCTTCATTTTTATGATATTTTTTTGGGCTGGTTTCAAGGTATATGATGGAGATTTTTGAAGTAGTTAACCACTTAAAAGACAGTCCGCTAAATGTTCTCTGCAATGATAACGCAGAATGTAGACTAAGCTTTGTCCATTATTTTTTGCAAAGCAGTGATACAGATTGTCACACCTGAGATTTGCGTGTAGTTTCTTAGTTATATCAAGCGCAGCTTTGAGCTGATAGTATCTGCCAGGCGCCCGCAAACTGGTCACTCTGTTTGGTTGTGATGCAAGGGATTGTTAGTTGTCACATCCCGCTAAAAACCGCTACAGCAGTGTGCACTGTACATCAGCATTTTGGTGCAAATAAATTTTGCATTTTTTTGAATAATTTTTGCAGATTTATCGACTCCAGAAAACTGGAAATAAACAGCACTTTCAATTCAGTTCAATTTCATACCATAGCTATAACATAGTTTTTCCTATGACTAAGTGCCCAACTCCGTTTTTCGTACAGTACAATGTTAAGGTGAGGCACATCTGTGCATTTGATAAAGAAAGCCATAGACCGGCAAATGTAGTATAGTATAGTACAAGCGATTGCTAGTACGATCGGCACATCAGTTTTTCTGATGGACCTACCGTGTATTCCCTCATCTATTTCGTGTTCTACATGCTAGAATAAGTATAGTTTGGTTTGCAACTTATGTTGTGCGTGAGATTTTCTTTTTATTTTCTCCCTGCACAAATCTATGAATGCTATGTTATGAACTACTAGTTTTCTTTTCGTCTATGGATTTGTTCATGTTGGTTTGATGAGTAAATAGGCATAGTTTACTTTACAGCACTGCACCTAATTGACGGCTAATTTGATCTATGTATGTTGTTAATCGTCATTTTGTTACTTTAAGTTTGTGTTTAGTATTGTTTTTAATAATAGTAGTTGGTAGTATATTCTTTTGTTACTTTGAATTATTTCATGAGACTACAGCCGCAGTCAAATTTTCAGAACAGTAGAAATCTCAAATAATCACACATTTCTCTATCACGAATAGGTGGTCAACATGTCAATTACACTTTGTGTGGATCTCATGGGCCCTCGCTTTTACCGGGGATCGACATATATGTAGTTTATTGATTTGCTATGCCAAAACATGTGTTGTTGTATCAAGTACAAATTGAGAAGTGTAGGTTTTTTTATAGTTATGCCAACAATGATCTAGTTTTGGGTAGGCTTCGACGCGGCCTCACTGCATTGCATTGTATGGGGTAAAGTCTGCCTCATATAATACTTCCTATACCTTACCTGGTGTTGGAGTTTCTAACACTGGGTCTGTCCTTTTACTCTATGTATTGAACAAGATAATCATTGTTGGCATTCTCTCTGTAAAGTTGAATCCCATGATAATTTGCTCCGTTTGGTAGCATTGATTTACTTGTGCATGGGAAAGTGCTTCAAAATTTCTTAGATGTTGAGCATGTTAATGCTTGGCATGAAAATATTTATGTTGGTTACCTGTGCATTGTCGAAAGTATACAATATTGTGCTTGTTACAAAAAGTTAGCAACAACGGGTTTACATTTAATCACACCAAGAGCACTATTTTTTCAACAAAGGGTGGATCTTATTAAATCAAAATAAAGCATCAAACGGATGCAAACATAATGAGCAAACGCACCTGGTCTCTCCATAACTATGCACACAACCAACAGCGCGCGCGCACACACACAAACGAGGAAAAAATCCGGAGAGATCAAATTAGCGATTGGCAAACTACAACTATGATAATATCCGCAACAACCATCTCATGACACCACACGGACAACGAGATTTTTCAACAGAAACATCTTCAGGAAGGGAGCGATGCTCAAGCGTCGTTGTCACCGGATCCAACTACCATAGGTCAGATTCTAGGTTTTCACCCAGAAGAACCAGCCCATGCATATCCAAGCAATGCCTTCAACAAAGTAATGATGCAAAACATCACCATTGGCAGGTATAACCAACTCGGGTCAGACCTAGATTTTCAACTCAGCGCTCGTCGAAGTCAATCATGTATTGTCGCCACCACTTTTTCGTGATCCTAGCAACTACATGCAATTGGGCTAAAAAATCAACCGCCACCGCTGCACAACGATATCATTTGCGTCAAGTCGTTGTCCGTAGATTGCCTCTCATCACCGAAGGCAACCATCAGACCCACACGAAAACCTTTCGATGGTCACCGAAATCAGCACCGATGTCGCTAATAATCCCCAAGTGCAAGGAATCATCGTAGCACTTTCCAAAGATATAAGTGGTAAGTATGGAGTGTCGAACCCACAAGAAGCTAAAGGTAAGATCAATATTCTCTCAGATCCTATCTGCCACTGATACAACCCTACGTACACCGAGCGTATGCTTTTATCTAGAAACGAGAAATAAAACTACGAAGTGGCATAAAGGGATAGCTTTGCAAGATAGCGAAGAATATAAACATAAAAGACATGTGGTGCCTAAATAAAGATAGAATATATTACAATATAATACAAATAGCGAGTGTGAAATAATGGTGATATGGTGTGCGGAATTGTCCCTAGTGTCATGGAATTGTCACGTCAAATGTCCTAACATGAGGACTTACGTGTGGAGCCATCGCACGTAGTTAGCTTGAAGGGGTTAAAACGGGACTAGGGACACAGAGAGTTTATATTGGTTCAGCCCCTCGCAGTGGAGGTAAAGGCCTACTCTAGTTTAGGGTTGTATTGCTTGGGCTTCGATTACCAGGGAGCGAATACGCTTGACCTAGTTCTCGATCTCTTCTTTCTTGCCCTAACTCGCCGCCGGGTCGTCCCTTTATATACACAGGTTGATGCCCGACAGCTTACGACAACGTGTCCAGCTCGGTGACTAACTAAACCTGCCTTACAATACAAGTCATTCATATGGCGGTTCATCCCCTTGGGCCTTAAGTCGCCTCTGGGTCTTGGGCCGTCAAAGGGCTTGCTATCACCCACCATCTTCATTGATAGTCGCCAGTGGTATGACCCGACCCCTCCTGGGAGGTTCATACCCAGTAGTTATATCCCAACATTAGGCCCCAGGTTGATTTGAACTTGTTCATATCAATCTTCAATACCTGACTTGTAAGAATCTGCATCACTTGTTGTAACCCGCCATGATGTCAGCTCTCAAAATCTTCTTAAACCGACATGACGTCATTTTGCATTAACTCTGCACGAGGCCCAGAACATCTTAACTGACCCTTATCTTAATAAGCATCCCAAAAATCAAGGCGTCCACACAGCCACATGATGATTTCGGCCTCCTCGATTCTCATGCATGCCTTGTATTCGCCCCTTATAAATAGGGACAGGGGTCTTTATCATTTTCCCTTCGCTTCCTCCTTCATCTTCCTCCTTCGCACTGCCGCACCAACACTCGAGTCCCGCCGTCGCGACCTCCAACCGCTGCGTCAACTCAGGCCGCTGCATCGACCTGACTGGACCAGAGAACTCCGGCGCGTCACCACTGATCCTCATCACTTGTAAGTGCACCTCCCCCTTTATCTCAGATCTGCATTAGGGTTCGGGCCGTTCGTCGGTGTTCTTGCTGTTCTTCATTGCTTTCTTCAACTATGACCACTTTTAATCTAGATAGGCCGTAGATCTTGTGCAGAAGTAGTTTTACCATAATTTTCATTATTAGAATCGCATCTCTCTATGAAAGACCACATCAGAGCATCAAAGTTTTTCACTGCCGCCACCTTAGGTTTTAATTTCACTGTCTTTTCTGAACTGCCATAGATCTGAAATAATAGCTTTAACTTGTGAAATTTGCTTGTCCACCACTTAGCAAAATTTTCACTTGATAGATTCCAAGCACCAAGACAGCCATGGCGGCTTATGACATAAACCGTGACCCATCATATAACATTAGGCCCCGTTTAAGCCGCCATCATCCACTTAAGTCAATAATCCAGCCATATCATTTCGGTTTAAGAAAGCTGGCTTATTCATCCTCATAATTTAATCCTCCGGTTTAACAATCCGCATATTCTGAAACCGGATCTCCATAGCTTTTATCCTTGTATAGCGGTTTAAACAATAACTTGTAACTCGCCATATATCTGCCGGTTTAATAACATCTTGAATCGCCTTGTGTAGGCCATGCACCCAATCATGACCAAGACCGTTATGTCATGCGACTGGGTCCCATCCATCGTTACCAAGGCAATGCTCGAAGATTATGTCAAGATTGGTTTCTTACCGGCCAAAGACATTATTCACTGGCGTGCTGCTAAACCGGACAAAGTCAGACCTCACCCGCAGGACGATGAAGTTATAGTTTTCACTGATCACATGAACCGGGGCTTCTCACCACCCGGATCAAAATTCTTTCGTGACGTTCTGCATTTCCTACAACTTCATCCGGAAGACATCGGGCCCAATTCCATTTCCAATATTTGCAACTTCCAAGTCTTTTGTGAAGTATACCTTTAAGAACCTAGTGTTGACATCTTCAGAGAGTACTTTTACCTGAACTGCCAGAATGAATTCACCGACGGGCCTAGCCAAGAACTTGGAGGGATCTCAATTCAACGATGCAGAGATGTCATTTTCCCTTATTGCAAAGATACTTCTCATGCCGACAAAAATCCTTTACCAGGCTTTCGTGACCAACGGCTCAACCCGAAGCACCCTCTTCCCGACCGGCTTACCACTGCTGAACAGGCCAAACTTATGCCTACCTTCTCAAAGGTTAGGGCATTATTGGGCAATGGCTTGACCGGGATTGATCTGGTTCGGTGCTGGGTAGCTTGGAGAATCATACCTTTAAGACGCTGGCCCGGTTTAATGTGTACATATACCGGCGACCCCAAAGATCCATTGCGTTACAGTTCAACGCGTTTGTCTGATAAAACCATCACTGACATGACCAAAACTGTTCTCAATGAAAGCTTGGAAAGCTGCAGCAAAATGGGTCTGAATCCCTCCTGCAAACTTAACCCAGCACCGGATGTAAGTCTGTCCGGTTTATATATTTTACTTCATTGTTCATAGAATCTGGAAATCCCCAACCTTTATTGTAATTTTTCTCAGGCTGGATCCGCTTTTTGGGCTATGAGATATGACAAAAAAGCCGACAAGAAAGCCAGGGCTAAGACCAGAGCCATGAAGAAGAACAAAAATAAATCCACTGCTTCTGATGCGTTTAACGTGGATGAAGATGAAGAGTCGAAGGTAGATCTTGATTCCCTTGGCTCCTTTTTCATCCATCTTATTGACACTGATTGCTATCAGGACGACGCGGAGACCAGCCAGGCGGGTGATGACGAGGTAATCATTATTTCCTCCGACTCAGAGCCCTTGCCAAGACAGAAAATTCGACGCGTGATCCGGAAAGTAAGGTTTTCTCGCCCTTTAGCTCACATGGATCCCAACTTTATTTTGAAGCAACAACAGCATGATTACCGGCACAGACCTCGGACCAATGGAGGCGGAGAACTTTCCTCCTATTTACCTAACACACCAGCCCCGCGCAAACGCCTAAATGAGGCACTTAAAAATTCCAACTCTTTTATTCTAAAATGGGTTTATTCATCACGCACTTCATACTTCTGACTCAAATTACCAAGGGACCTCCCACTCTTCGTCCAGCGATTCATCTTAGACTCTGCTTCCGGCTTTCAAGACTTCCCCTGGGTACTGACTTTGATTTGTGTTTTTCAACATCTCTAAATTTATACTGACTTTCCTAATCCTCTTGCAGTGGGAAAGCACAGCCTATCAAAAAGGCCAAAATGAACAGGCCGACAAAAGACCCAAAGCCTCATGAACCGGAAAAGGAGGCACCAATATCCGAGGCCTCTATGCAACAGCCGGAGGATCCTACTGATGACCCGCCACCAGAAAATCGTGGTACCTCTGCTGATCATATAGTTGCTGATCCCTTGGTTGCTGAACCGCCAAGCCCAACTAAGCCTTCAAAATCAAACACTGAGGAAGTTGTGATCATTGGCACTAGTTTTCAAGAACTGGGGAACCCTATTAGTTAGCCTTTTAGCTATGCATCTGAGTCAAAACCTGTAGCCCCCAAGGGCCGGCTTAAACTATTAAGTTGAATCGGGTCTTCAGTTAATAGTGATCAACATTGCAGTTGTAGTCCCCAACGGCCGGTTGAATCTATCTGATTAAACCGGGACTTATCACATGATAAAAAATCTCATCTAGTCACCCTTGCAAACCGGGTAAACTTTGATAAATGATGAACCATGGTCATCTGCCATTACACCATAAAATAGGCTTTGCATCCATTAGCCCCCAAGTGCCAAGTGTTGTTGCTTGCAAAGGGCTTGGGACTTATCAATATATACTACTTCATAAAGAAACTTTCTACACCCATTAGCCCCCAAGTGCCAAGTGTTGTTGGTTGCAAAGGCTTGGGACTTATAAATATACATTGTATCATAACTGTGCATATGTGTTTTGACATTTCCTTTCAGGAAGCATTGATACGTCCATTTTGCATCATGCTTTTATATCAATATTTATTGCATTATGGGCTGTTATTTCACATTATCTCTCAATACTTATGGCTATTCTCTCTTATTTTACAAGGTTTACCATGAAGAGGGGGGATGCCGGCAGCTGGAATTCTGGCTGGAAAAGGAGCAAATATTGGAAACCTATTCTACACAGCTCCAAAAATCCTGAAACTCCACGAAAGTCAGTTTTGGAATTAATAAGAATTATTGAGCGAAGAAAACACCAGAGGGGGCCCACACCCTGGCCAGGAGGGTGGGGGGCACGCCCACCCTTCCTGGGCGCGCCCCCTGTCTCCTGGGCCCCCTGGTGGCCCTCCGGTGCCCATCTTCTGCTATATGAAGGCTTTTACCCTGGAAAAAATCATAAGCAAGCTTATTGGATGAAACTCCGTCGCCACGAGGCGGAACCTTGGCGGAACCAATCTAGGGCTCTGGCAGAGCTGTTCTGCTGGGGAAACTTCCCTCCGGGAGGGGGAAATCATCACCATTGTCATCACCAACGATCCTCTCATCGGGAGGGGGTCAATCTCCACCAACATCTTCACCAGCACCATCTCCTCTCAAAACCCTAGTTCATCTCTTGTATCCAATCTTGTATCAAAACCACAAATTGGTACCTGTGGGTTGCTAGTAGTGTTGATTACTCCTTGTAGTTGATGCTAATTGGTTTACTTGGTGAAAGATCATATGTTCAGATCCTTAATGCATATTAATACTCCTCTGATTATGAACATGAATATGCTTTGTGAGTAGTTATGTTTGTTCCTGAGGACATGGTGAAGTCTTGCTATTAGTAGTCATGTGAATTTGGTATTCGTTCGATATTTTGATTAGATGTATGTTGTCTCTCCTCTTGTGGTGTTATGTGAACATCGACTACATGATACTTCACCATTATTTGGGCCTAGAGGAAGGCATTGGGAAGTAATAAGTAGATAATGGGTTGCTAGAGTGACATAAGCTTAAACCCTAGTTTATGCGTTGCTTCGTAAGGGGCTGATTTGGATCCATATGTCTAATGTTGTGGTTAGGTTTACCTTAATACTTCTTTTGTAGTTGCGGATGCTTGCAATAGGGGTTAATCATAAGTGGGATGCTTGTCCAAGTAAGGGAAGTACCCAAGCACCGGTCCACCCACATATCAAATTATCAAAGTACCGAACGCGAATCATATGAACGTGATGAAAACTAGCTTGACAATAATTCCCATGTGTCCTCGGGAGCGCTTTTCTCATTATAAGAAATTGTCCAGGCTTGTCCTTTGCTACAAAAAGGATTGGGCCACCTTGCTGCACTTTATTTACTTTCATTGCTTGTTACCCGTTACAATTTATCTTATCACAAAACTATCTGTTACCTACAATTTCAGTGCTTGCAGAGAAAACCTTACTGAAAACCGCTTGTCATTTCCTTCTGCTCCTCGTTGTGTTCGACACTCTTAGTTATCGAAAGGACTAGGATATATCCCCTATACTTGTGGGTCATCAAGACTCTTTTCTGGCGCTGTTGCCGGGGAGTGAAGCGTCTTTGGTGAGTGGAACTTGGTAAGGAAACATTTATATAGTGTGCTGAAATTTTCTGTCACTTGTTACTATGGAAACTAATCCTTTGAGGGGCTTGTTCGGGGTATCTTCACCCCGACCAGAAGAGCAAAGAGTTGCTCCTCAACCTACTGAAACTACTGAAAATATTTACTTTGAGATTCCTTCAGGTATGATAGAGAAACTGCTAGCTAATCCCTTTGCAGGAGACGGAACATTGCATCCCGATTTACACCTTATCTTTGTGGATGAAGTTTGTGGATTATTTAAGCTTGCATGTATTCCCGATGATGTTGTCAAAAGGAAGGTCTTCCCTTTATCTTTGAAGGGAGATGCATTGACATGGTATAGGCTATGTGATGATACGAGATCTTGGAATTATAAACGATTGAAGTTGGAATTTCACCAGAAGTTCTATCCTATGCATCTTGTTCATCGTGATCGTAATTACATATATAATTTCTGGCCCCGCGAAGGAGAAAGCATCACTCAAGCTTGGGGGAGGCTTAAGTCAATGTTATATTCATGCCCCAATCATGATCTCTCGAGAGAAATGATTATTCAAAACTTTTATGCTCGGCTTCTCCGTATGATCGCACCATGCTCGATACTTCCTGTGCTGGTTCTTATATGCTGAAGACTACTGAATTCAAGTGGGACTTCTTGGAAAGAATTAAACGCAACTCTGAAGATTGGGGTTCCGACGATGGTAAGGAGTCAGGTATAACACCTAAGTTTGATTGTGTTAAATCTTTTATGGATACCAATGCTTTTCGTGGATTTAGCGCTAAATATGGACTTGATTCTGAGATAGTAGCTACTTTTTGTGAATATTTTGCTACTCACATTGACCTACCTAAGGATAAGTGGTTTAAATATAATCCTCCCATTGAAGTTAAAGTAGTTGCACCTATTATAGTTGAAGAAAAGACTGTCACTTATGATGATCCTATTGTTCCTACTACTTATGTTGAGAAACCTCCTTTTCCTGTTAGGATAAAGGATCATGCTAAAACTTTGACTGTTGTTCATAAGAGTAATACTAGAACTTATACACCTCCTGAGCAAATCAAAGTTGAACCTAGTATTGCTATGGTTAAAGATCTCTTGGATGATAATTTAGATGGGCATGTTATTTATTTCTGTGGTGAAACTGATAATATTGTCAGACCAGATGCTAAGATACATAGACCTGTTGTAGGCATGCATGTTATTTCTGTTAAAATAGGAGATCATTGTTATCATGGCTTATGTGATATGGGTGCTAGTGCTAGTGCAATACCCTATGACTTATATAAAGAAATTATGCATGATATTGCACCCGCTGAATTGGAAGGTATTGATGTTACTATCAAGCTTGCCAATAGATATACTATTTCACCAGTTGGGATTGTTAGAGATGTTGAAGTCTTGTGTGTGAAGGTTAAATATCCCTCTGATTTTCTTGTTCTTAGTTCCCCACAAGATGACTTTTGTCCCATTATTTTTGGTAGACCCTTCTTGAATACTGTTAATGCTAGGATCGATTGCAAAAGGGATACTATTGCAATTGGCTTAGGGGATATGTCTCATGAGTTTAATTTTGCTAAGTTTCGTAGACAACCCCATGATAAAGAATCACCTAGTAAGGATGAGATTATTGGTCTTGCTTCTATTGCCGTGCCTCCTACTGATCCGTTAGAACAATATTTGCTAGACCATGAAAATGATATGTTTATGAATGAAAGAAGGGAAATAGATGAAGTGTTCCTTCAGCAGGGTCCTATTCTGAAACACATCTTACCTGTTGAAATCCTAGGGGATCCCCCTCCACCCAAGGGTGATCCAGTGTTCGAGCTCAAACCATTACCTGAAAATCTTAAGTATGCATATCTTGATGAAAAGAAAATATATCCTGTTATTATTAGTGCTAACCTTTCAGAGCAAGAAGAAGAAAGATTACTGAAAACTCTGAAGAAGCACCAAGCTGCTATTGGATATACTCTGGATGATCTTAAGGGCATTAGTCCCACTCTATGCCAACACAAAATAAATGTGGAGAAAGACGCCAAACCACTTAGAGATCCTCAACGATGATTGAATCCTAAGATGAAAGAAGTGGTAAGAAAGGAGATACTAAAGCTCCTTGAGGCAGGTATAATTTATCCTGTTGCTGATAGTGATTGGGTAAGTCATGTCCATTGCGTTCCTAAGAAGGGAGGTATTACTGTAGTTCCTAATGATAAAGATGAATTGATCCCACAAAGAATTATTACAGGTTATAGGATGGTAATTGATTTCCGTAAGTTAAATCAAGCTACTAAAAAAGATCTTTACCCTTTACCTTTTATTGATCAAATGCTAGGAAGACTATCCAAACACACACATTTTTGCTTTCTAGATGGTTATTCTGGTTTCTCTCAAATACCTGTGTCAGCTGAGGATCAATCAAAAACTACTTTTACGCCCTTTAGGCACTTTTGCTTATAGACGTATGCCTTTTGGTTTATGTAATGCACCTGCTACCTTTCAAAGATGCATGATGGCTATATTCTCTGACTTTTGTGAAAAGATTTGTGAGGTATTCATGGATGATTTCTCCATTTATGGATCCTCTTTTGATGACTTCTTGAGCAACCTTGATCGAGTTTTGCAAAGATGTGTAGACACTAGTCTCGTGTTGAATTGGGAAAAGTGCCACTTTATGGTTAATGAAGGCATTGTCTTGGGGCATAAGATTTCTGAGAGAGGTATTGAAGTTGATAAATCTAAAGTTGATGCTATTGAAAAGATGCCATGTCCCAAGGACATAAAAGGTATAAGAAGTTTCCTTGGTCATGCCGCTTTTTATAGGAGGTTCATTAAGGAGTTTTCTAAAATCTCTAGGCCTCTGACTTATTTATTGCAAAAAGATATTCCTTTTGTCTTTGATGATGATTGTGTAGAAGCATTTGAAATACTTAAGAAAGCTTTGATCACTGCACCTATTGTTCAGCCACTTGATTGGAATTTACCTTTTTAAATTATGTGTGATGCTAGCGATTATGATGTAGGTGTTGTTCTAGGGCAAAGAGTTGATAAGAAATTGAATGTTATCCAGTATGCTAGTAAGACTCTTGATACTGCCCAGAGAAATTATGCTACTACTGAAAAAGAGTTTTTAGCAGTCGTATTTGCATGTGATAAGTTTAGACCTTATATTGTTGATTCCAAAGTTACTATTCACACTGATCATGTTGCTATTAAATATCTTATGGAAAAGAAAGATGCTAAGCCTAGACTTATTAGATGGGTTCTCTTGCTCCAAGAATTTGATTTGCATATTGTTGATAGAAAGGGAGCTGAGAACCCCGTGCCAGACAACTTGTCTAGGTTAGAGAATGTTCTTGATGACCCACTACCTATTGATGATAGCTTTCCTGACGAACAATTAGCGGTCGTTAATGCTTCTCGTACTGCTCCTTGGTATGCTGATTATGCTAATTACATTGTTGCTAAATTTATACCACCTAGTTTCACATACCAGCAAAAGAAAAAGTTCTTTTATGATTTAAGACATTACTTCTGGGATGACCCCCACCTTTATAAAGAAGGAGTAGATGGTGTTATTAGACGTTGTGTACCTGAGCATGAACATGAACAGATCCTGCGCAAGTGTCACTCCGAATCATATGGAGGACACCACGCTGGAGATAGAACTGCACATAAGGTATTGCAATCTGGTTTTTATTGGCCTACTCTCTTCAAAGATGCTCGTAAGTTTGTCTTATCTTGTGATGAATGTCAAAGAATAGGTAATATTAGTAGACGTCAATACCTATGAATTATTCTCTTGTTATTGAACCATTTGATGTTTGGGGCTTTGATTATATGGGACCTTTTCCTGCCTCTAATGGTTACACACATATTTTAGTTGCTGTTGATTACGTTACTAAGTGGGTAGAAGCTATTCCAACTAGTAGTGCTGATCATAACACTTCTATTAAAATGCTTAAAGAAGTTATTTTTCCGAGGTTTGGAGTCCCTAGATATCTTATGACTGATGGTGGTTCACATTTTATTCATGGTGCTTTCCGTAAGATGCTTGCTAAGTATGATGTTAATCATAGAATTGCATCTCCACAGTCCAGTGATCAAGTAGAGTTGAGCAATAGAGAGCTCAAATTAATTTTGCAAAAGACTGTCAATAGATCTAGAATGAATTGGTCCAAAAAACTTGATGATGCATTATGGGCCTATAGAACTGCATATAAAAATCCTATGGGTATGTCTCTGTATAAGATGGTTTATGGAAAAGCATGTCACTTACCTCTTGAACTTGAACATAAAGCATATTGGGCTATTAAAGAGCTCAACTATGACTTCAAACTTGCCAGTGAGAAGAGGTTATTTGATATTAGTTCACTTGATGAATGGAGAACCCAAGCCTTTGAGAACGCCAAGCTATTCAAAGAAAAAGTTAAACGATGGCATGACAAAAGGATACAAAAGCGTGAGTTTAACGTAGGTGATTATGTGTTATTATTCAACTCTCATTTAAGTTTTTTTGCAGGGAAACTTCTCTCTAAATGGGAAGGTCCTTATGTTATCGAGGAGGTCTGTCGTTCCGGTGCCATAAAAATCAACAACTTCGAAGGAACAAGTCCGAGGGTGGTGAACGGTCAAAGAATCAAACATCATATCTCAGGTAATCCTATCAATGTTGAAACTAATATTATTGAAACCGTAACCCCAGAGGAATACATAAGGGACACTTTCCAAAACATTTCAGACTCTGAAAAGGAATAGGTATGTGGTACGGTAAGTAAACCGACTCCAAAACAGTTCTAATGGCAATTTTAATCCGTTTTGGAATATTTAAGAATTTTAGAAGAAAGAAGTAATCTAGGAAGGACACGAGGCCTCCACGAGGGTGGAGGGTGCGCCCACCCTTCCTGGGCGCGCCCCCTGTCTCGTGGCCACCTCGTGTGCCTCCCGGACTCCATTTTCTTGCACCTTACGCATTTTGGTCGGTAAAAATTCATTATATAATCCCTCGAAGGTTTTGACCACTGTATCATGCAATTATCCTCTGTTTTTGTTTCGAGCTATTTTTCTGACAGATCTAGAGCACCATGACGTCTCCAAGCGCTCCCAAGGACAAGTTTTTCGAGAGGGTTATCAACCTCTATCTCGCGGAGGTGCTGCAACACCCTCAAACCATTGAGATGCGTGAGGGGGTGCTGCACATCCGCGATGTGGAGGGACCAAGGCGTACCGGAAGCGTGGAGACAAAGCTCGAAGCCATGGAGCAACAAGTTTTAAAGTGTCAAGGGATGGTGGAGCGTGGACTCAACGCCAACCAGATGATGATCGCGGAATTCACCAACAACCACAAGCTAGATGCCAAGATCATTGGGGAGACCATCTTCAAGCCTCAAGAGAAAATCGAGCACCTCCAAGCCCAGATCTATGATCTGCAAACCCAAAACTATGAGTATGAATATAGATTCAAGATGATGAGTTTGGCTGTAGATTTGAGGATCCCGGAGACTCGATCATCCTTCTATGATGGTGAGCCTATGCCTTGGAAGATGGACGACAAGCCTACATCATCAACAACTCCTACTTCACCACCTCCGAAGACATAATCACATGGATATGGGCACTCCCCTTAGCAACCGGCAAGTTTGGGGGAGGTGCCCCGGTATCGTATCACCATCACACTCCTATCTTTACCGTTTTATTTAGTTCGATCCTTTTAGTAGTATCTTGATCTAGTAGATTGAAGTTTTGGTATCAAGTAGTTTTGAGTTTTGCTTTGTGATCTCTTTATGTAATCGAGTCCGTGAGCTATCTATAATAAAGATTAGTGTTGAGTCAAGGGCTTTGCTATTTTGCTATGATCTTGAGAAAGTAGAAAGAATAAAAAGAATAAAAGAGTTCATATTGATCTTGTGGATAGTAATGACTTCACACATAAAAAGTATGAGGCATAAAAGTTGTTGAGAGTTGACAAATGTAGTTTTGGTCATTGTTGCAATTAATAGGAAGTAATAAGGAAAGAGAGGTTTTCACATACAAATATACTATCTTGGACATCTTTTATGATTGTTAGAACTCATTAAGTATGACATGCTAAAAGAGTTGATGTTGGACAAGGAAGACAACGTAATGGTTTATGTTTTCTCACATCTCAGTGAAAGTATATTGTCATTGATCTTCCCAACATGCCGAGCTTGCCTTTCGCCCTCTTGCTAGCCAAATTCCCTGCACCAAGTAGAGATACTACTTGTGCTTCCAAATATCCTTAAACCCAGTTTTGTCATGAGAGTCCACCATACCTACCTATGGATTGAGTAAGATCCTTCAAGTAAGTTCTCATGTTGCAAGCAATAAAAATTGCTCTCTAAATATGTATGACTTATTAGTGTAGAGAAAATAAGCTTTATACGATCTTGTTATGGAAGCAATAAAAGCGACGGACTGCATAATAAAGGTCCATACACAAGTGGCAATATAAAGTGACGTTCTTTTGCATTAAGATCCAACCCTAAAAGCATATGACAACCTCTGCTTCCCTCTGTGAAGGGCCTATCTTTTACTTTATGTTTTTACTTTATGCTTGAGTCAAGGTGATCTTCATCTTTCCCTTTTTCATTTTATCATTTGGCAAGCTCCTCGTGTTTGAAAGATCTTGGTATATATATATCCAATTGGATGTAGGTTAGCATGAATTATTATTGTTGACATCACCCAAAGCTGAATACATTGGGAGGCAACACAATAAGCCCCTATCTTTCTCAATGTCCAGTTGAAACTCCATAACCACAAGTATTGCATGAGTGTTAGCAATTGTAGAAGATTACATGATAGTTGAGTATGTGGACTTGCTGAAAAGCTCTATTCTTGACTCTTTCTGATGTTATGATAAATTGCAATTGCTTCAATGACCGAGATTATAGTTTGTTAGTTCTCAATGAAGTTTCTGAACCATACTTGACATTGTGAATTGATTGTTGCTAGAGCATAAGAAATCATATGACAAAATCTATTTATGTTGTTGTTATAAGAATGATCATGATGCCCTCATGTCCGTATTTTATTTTTATCGACACCTCGATCTCTAAACATGTGGACATATTTTTCGATTTCGGCTTCCGCTTGAGGACAATCGAGGTCTAAGCTTGGGGGAGTTGATACGTCCATTTTGCATCATGCTTTTATATCAATATTTATTGCATTATGGGCTGTTATTTCACATTATATCTCAATACTTATGCCTATTCTGTTTTATTTCACAAGGTTTACCATGAAGAGGGGGAATGCCGGCAGCTGGAATTCTGGCTGGAAAAGGAGCAAATATTGGAAACCTATTCTGCACAGCTCCAAAAATCCTGAAACTCCACGAAAGTCAGTTTTGGAATTAATAAGAATTATTGAGCGAAGAAAACACGAGAGGGGGCCCACACCCTGGCCAGGAGGGTGGGGGTGCGCCCACCCTTCCTGGGCGCCCCCTATCTCCTGGGCCCCCTGGTGGCCTTCCGGTGCCCAACTTCTGCTATATGAAGGCTTTTACCCTGGAAAAAATCATAAGCAAGCTTACGGGACGAAACTCCGCCGCCACAAGACGGAACCTTGGCGGAACCAATCTAGGGCTCCGGCAGAGCTGTTCTGCCGGGGAAACTTCCCTCCGGGAGGGGGAAATCATCACCATCGTCATCACTAATGATCCTCTCATCGGGATGGGGTCAATCTCCATGAACATCTTCACCAGCACCATCTCCTCTCAAAACCCTAGTTCATCTCTTATATCCAATCTTGTATCAAAACCACAAATTGGTACCGGTGGGTTGCTAGTAGTGTTGATTACTCCTTGTAGTTGATGCTAATTGGTTTACTTGGTGGAAGATCATATGTTCAGATCCTTAATGCATATTAATACTCCTCTGATTATGAACATGAATATGCTTTGTGAGTAGTTACGTTTGTTCCCGAGGATATCGGTGAAGTCTTGCTATTAGTAGTCATGTGAATTTGGTATTCGTTCGATATTTTGATGAGATGTATGTTGTCTCTCCTCTAATGGTGTTATGTGAACATCGACTACATGAAACTTCACCATTATTTGGGCCTAGAGGAAGGCATTGGGAAGTAATAAGTAGATGATGGGTTGCTAGAGTGACAGAAGCTTAAACCCTATTTTATGCGTTGCTTTGTAAGGGGCTTATTTGGATCCATATGTCTAATGTTGTGGTTAGGTTTACCTTAATACTTCCTTTTTAGTTGCGGATGCTTGCAATAGGGGTTAATCATAAGTGGGATGATTGTCCAAGTAAGGGCAGTACCCAAGCACCGGTCCACCCACATATCAAATTATCAAAGTACCAAACGCGAATCATATGAACGTGATGAAAACTAGCTTGACGATAATTCCCATGTGTCCTCGGGAGCGCTTTTCTCATTATAAGAAATTTTCCAGGCTTGTCCTTTGGTACAAAAAGGATTGGGCCACCTTGCTTCACTTTATTTACTTTCATTGCTTGTTACCCGTTACAATTTATCTTATCACAAAACTATCTATTACCTACAATTTCAGTGCTTGCAGAGAAAACCTTACTGAAAACCACTTGTCATTTCCTTCTGCTCCTCGTTGGGTTCGACACTCTTACTTATCGAAAGGACTACAATAGATCCCCTATACTTGTGGGTCATCAAGCATCCAGTCAATTTCGATCTCAGCTGACTACTTGAAAACCCGGCTTGAAACACAAGAAGCTGAAACCCGGAAGGCTGACTCCAAGTTCAAGTTTATCTTGGATGAAAATGCAAAAGTCAAAACTAAGTTTAATACTGAAAAGCCTCCTGGGCTGAAGAGAAGGATGCCCTGACCCAAAGGGCTGAAAAAGCTAAAGCATCACTGGAGAAGGTCACCACCGAACATACCGCCTTGCAACATCATATCAATCAAATGAACTTTGCTATTTTTGGTAAGATCTTTTTATATCATAATGACTTTCCGCTTTCCATTATAAACTGTCGAGTGACTCAATCATAATACGCCATGCAGGTCCTAGAAGCAGCAATCTTGGGAAAGAAACGCTGACAAAGCTCAAGGCGGTGTATACATTAGTTGAACAATTGTACACCGGAGCTCTACGCACAATACCCGCCATCTCCCCAAGCAAACAAACACCATCTCTTCTCAGCAATGTGTTAAGCCAACTTTCTGTCTTGCCAGCCAGAATTGAAGAAAACAAGCGGTCGGCTGCTAGAGCCGCCACCATTACAGCTTTAAGCCGGGCCAAGGCATGACAGTCAGAATTAGACCCGACCGAGCTAGCCACTGGCTTCCTTAGTTTAAAAGAGGACGGGTCTCCTTTTGACAAGAAAGATTTTGCTGCCTGCATGAAGGAAGTGCGTCCTTTTGCGAGCCTTCTTGTTGAAGAAATAGATCTATCCAAGTATCAAGTGGCTTACACCGTAGAGAACCAGAAAATGCCCACGCCGGCTTACAAGATTGTAGATCTTATCCCTCCAATTCGTAAGCACACTTTTGCCCCGGAAATCGATCTGTCTGAGCTTATTGATGTGGTTGCTGAATTTCAAGCCTTGACTGGTATCAATTGGTCATCGCCTGACTTCCAGACGGTGGAGGGAGAAGAAGAACCGGCGTGGGATGACCCAGAGGCTTCAAGCCGCCAAGACCAGTAGAACTGATCCGCTAGACGGTTCTTTACTTGCACCATCAGGAACTTCTTGAAAAACAGTTATTCATTTGGGCTCATGGAGCCATGTAATAGACTAGTTAAATACTGATCTGTCGTGCCATCGTGCACGTTTTGTTTTCATAACACTGTTGATTTGTCATTGGGCGATCTGCCACTTATGCTTTATGGTATTATCAATTATGTAGGTCAGATTTGTCGTTTTTTTCCTGTACATAAACAAACAACAAGTGCCCTAGCGGTTTACCCCAGGGCGGGTCATAGTACCGAAAAAACCACTGATGACTAGATAGTCCACAATCAGGGCCGGTTTGTCGAAACCTCATATAACAAAATAAATGTCATACCTATGATATTTGTTTATACTGCCGACTTACCATACGTCATGTAGTAAGGGTAACAACCCCAAAAACAGAAGCACAACACCCTATTCAATATATTCATACCGCCGGCTTACCACGCCGCATGCAGCAAGGGGTAACATCCCAAAACTTTGATCACAGTGCTCTTAAGCATATAATCATTATACCCTGGCAACTTAAAGTCCACAACCAGGCCGGGTTAATAATACTCTGGATAAAATCATACATGAACCGTAAGGAAACATGGCCCTTATCGGCTTTTCAACCATGTATTAACATGTCATAAGAGGCAAACCTCAAAAAATGTTCAAATCAAAAATAAATTAGAAAACAAGGCTTTCATAGGCCGCCAAGCCTCAAAGTCAAGTGCTTTCAAGGGCCGCACAGCCGCTGAGTTAAACCTTCATTCAACCCTGTAAGCCGGGCCTCACATGAGCAATCGCCGTTTTAACAGTTCAAGGTCTTTATAAGATTGACTGTCAAGAGTACGACGAGTCATTCTAGGATTACCTGGGCGGAGTGGCAGACTTACAAAGGCAGGATAACCCGGATTTTTTAGTGAATACACCCGGCGTCCAAGCCTATTACAAGGGTCATCAAAGCTCTTGTTCCTGAACAAAAAGCCTCCAAGTAATATTTCATTCCAGGCATATAAACCGGATTAGTAGGGTATTCATAGCTATGCTCAATGAGCAGGAATCCCCCAAGTATGTTTGAATCATGGCATGCAAGCCTGATCAAGAGGGTAGTCAAAGCTATGCTCAATGAGCAGGAAGCCCCCAAGTGATCATATGAAGTGACAATAAAGACTCATATTCTCATAAATGAAACGACAGAGGCCCTGGATTATCAGGGACGACGACTTTATTATATTCATTATAATATATACATTGACAGAATATGTACATCACAAGAGCCGGCGGCTCAGGTGTAATAAGGCCGAAGATGAGCGATATTCCACGGCCGACGGGTCTCCTCTTCCGACGTGCGCGAGTCCTTGTGGTCTCGAACATCAACAAGGTAGTACGACCCGTTGTTCAAATTTTTGCTGACCACAAATGTCCCTTCCCAAGGTGGGGATAGCTTGTGCATATCAATTTGATCTTGGATGAGTCGGAGCACCAAATCACCTTCTTGAAAGGTCCTGGTTTTAACCCGGCGGCTGTGATAACGACGCAGGTCTTGCTGGTAAATCGCTGAACGAGCCGCCGCAAGGTCACGCTCCTCATCTAACAGGTCAATAGCATCCTGACGTGCTTTCTTATTATCAGCTTCAACATAAGCCGACACACGAGGTGAATCGTGACGTATGTCACTAGGGAGAACCGCCTCAGCTCGGTAAACCATGAAGAAAGGCGTGTAACCCGTAGATCTGTTGGGGGTGGTATTGATACTCCAAAGCACTGAGGGCAACTCCTCTACCCAACAACCCGGTGTCCTCTACAAAGGAACCATAAGCCGGGACTTGATACCTCTCAAGATTTCTTGATTAGCTCATTCAGCTTGGCCATTAGACTGGGGGTGAGCTGATGAGGATACAGACCTAGGGTAGGGTCACAGGCCTGACCTATACACCCTACCTAAGGTCACTACCCTAGAAGCAAAGAAGCTCAAGAGACAACAAGGGGTACCCAGTAAAGATGTCGAGTGCAATCCACTCGACCAACGAACCACTCGGATACCCCTCTTTCCCGAAGTGACACGACTAGTCAACCACTCGACCTACTGAAGACCAGAAGTCACTCAAAACAGCAAAGGGTGAGTATTCACTCCGTAGTCTTTAAGGTCATTAAAGGTACTTAAGACTGGCGTTACCAGCAATGCCTCCATCTTTATGTACATTCAACCCTCTGTAACGGGGGATGGCCGGGGTCCTGGCGAACTCTATATAAGCCACCCCCTCCTCTGGGACAAGGGTTCGCACCCCCTGTAACACACACACACATACTCATAATCCAGTCGAACGCCTCCGGGCACCGATACGTAGGGCTTTTACCTCCTCCGAGAGGGGCCTGAACTCGTAAACACTTGTGTACAACTTTGTCGTAGCTAGGACCTTGCCTCTCCATACGTACCCCCTATTCTTACTGTCAGACTTAGTACCACAACAGTTGGCGCCCACCATGGGGCCAAGCGTCTTAGCGACTTCCGGCGAGGTTGCATTTTCTTCAGCCTTCATCACCATGGTTTCTGGTGGCGATCTGGTTATGGTCCGCAAGATCCGGCTCGGCGTGCTCATCTTCGTCGCCGACGATTCCGCCTGACTCCAGAAGGCTCCCCTCGATGTCGAGGCCCTTTCGGCTCGCGGCTCGGCGCACTTCCGCACGAGTTCCTGCGGCGTCCTCCTCAGGCAACCATCTTCACTGCACTAGTCGGTCATCGCGTTGTCGACTCACTCTGCTGGACACCGCTGCAAGCAGTTTGGCCGTTCGCGGCTCCAGCGATGGGTGAGGCATGCGATGAATCATCAAACCTCCACCCTCGAAGTCGCGGCTATCGAGCCCAACATGTATTCTCACGGATCGGTCGATCTGTCGACTGACTTCGCAGATACCTTTCTAAGAGAGGGAGTTGTGACCCCGCGGTAGAGGTCTTCATGGTCGACTCCCATCGCGGTCCCCCTGGCTTCCGTCGCAGCGGCAACGGCAGCAGGAGCGCTGGTCCGTCACTCGACCACGAAGAGTACCAGCCCCAACCTCTCAGTTCGCACCAGAGGGAGGAGCTGCACCGCCGCAACGTGGAGGCTCTCCAGACCCCAATCATAGGGGAAACCGCCGAGGCCCGGGCCTTGGAGGCAGTGCGCCTGGCCACTCTGGCGGAGCACACTCGTCTGGAGAATCTCCAACATTCTCTCGATGAGCGTGCTCATCGACTGATTCCTGAATCCACTCGACATGCACGACAGTTATTTCCGCCGTAAACTCAGGTATTCCGTACACCGATTCAGAATTTGGCAGCGGCTGCGCGTATTGTAGAGTCTATTCAGCCATCCCGATTAGAGGCTGGGAGAGGCCTGGAACAGATCAGGGCGCTGCTCCGAGCAGCGGGAGACCAGAACTCTGATGTTTCCTAGTCGCAAAATAGAATCCACCGCAGATCAGTGAGGGTGGACACCGTTCAGTCGGCTCATAGTCCAAGGTCCCCTTTGCGACAGGGAGGCCGTGATCACCGTCAGGATCGGTATTTGGGAAGGGCTCATGGCAAATATGATCGTGAGTATGCCCGCGACAACTACCGTCGACGCCTTCGCCCCTTCCGAGGGACGGGTCGTACGCGCCCCGGCACAATGATGACAGGCGTCCGTACGGGAACGACCGTAGAGTTCCAGTCGACCCCAGCGAACCTGGCTTGGATGCAAGGTCCGTCCTTGTGCAAGGTCTGGTCGACCAGAACAGAGCATATAGAGAAGGGCTGGATCGGGACAAACCCAGTGGAGGCAGAGTCCACGTTTCCGGCCCTGACTATTTTGGAAGGGACACCAGAGCTGCTGAGATACCCCATAACTTCAAATTTGCGACTGGCATCAGTAAGTTTACGGGTGAGTTGAAGCCTGATACTTGGCTCGAAGATTACCGAGTGGCTGTGCACATCAGCGGTGGCAGCGATGAGGTGGCCATGAAGCACCTCCCTCTGATGCTTGAAAGGTCTGCCAGAGCTTGGCTGACTCAGTTGGCCCCTGGGAGTATTTTGAGTTGGGATGATTTAGTCTGAGTGTTCACCAAAACATTTGAGGGAACTTGCAAGAGACCAGCCGGTCTACCAGAGCTGCAGCATTGCATACAGAAACCGAATGAAACCCGGAGGGACTATATCTAGAGATGGATCACTCTGCACCACACAGTGGAAAATGTGTCTAATTACCAAGCAGTCCGTGCCTTCAAGGAAGGCGTTCGCTACAGGGAGCTTGTCCTGAAATTCGGTCGGACAAGAGATATGTCCTTGACTCGGATGATGGAGATTGCCACCAAATATGCTAATGGTGAAGAGGAAGACCGACTCCAGAGTGGCAAGCACAAAATAGTCGCCCAGGACACTGGGGGAGGAAATTCCAGTCGGAAGCAGAAGTGAAAGGCTGAGGCAGCAGGTCCTGCCGAGGCAGCGGTGTTAAATCAAGGAAAGTTCAAAGGGAAACCTAAAGGGCCCTAGACCCCTAAGAAGGTGAAAGATCAGGAAGGAAATAATGTGTTGGATTTACCGTGTCACATTCACACCAAGAAGGATGAGGAGGGGAAACTGATTCTCCCCAAGCATACCACTCGACAATGTCGACTCCTTATTCAGAGCTTCCAAGAAAGTAAACCTAGTAGTAAGGACAAAGAGCCTGAGAAGGAGGAAGAAGGTAAGGACGATGATGGTGGTTATCCCAATGTTAATGCCACCTTGGTGATTTTTGCCGATATTGAGAGCAAAGGTCGACTAAAGGTCATTAACAGAGAAGTAAACATGGTTGCTCCGGCAACACCAAGATATCTGAAGTGGTCAAAGGTCCCTATTACATTCAACCAGTCCGACCACCCAGCGCACGTAGCTACCCCTGGGCGGCAGGCGCTGGTGGTCGACCCAGTCGTGAGGGGCACCCGACTGACTAAGGTCCTGATGGATGGTGGCAGTGGCCTGAATATTCTATATGCTGAAGCTCTCAAAGGAATGGGCATCCCGATGTCCAAATTTAGTGAGAGTAACATGCGGTTCCATGTGATCATTCCAGGAAAGGAAGCCGAATCACTCGGCCAGATCACTCTCGATGTGGTTTTCGGTGATGAGAAGAGTTTCCACAAGGAGAAGTTGATGTTTGAGATAGTGGATTTCCAAAGTGCATACCACGCCATTCTGGGTTGGCCTACATATGCTAGCTTTATGGCTCGACCGTGCTATGTTTATCTCAAGATGAAGATGCATGGCCCCAGAGGCGTAATAACGGTTTCCGGTAACTGTCAGAGAGCAGAAGATTGTCTTCAAGATGGAGCAAAAATAGCAGATGAGCAGATGGCAGTAGTGGAGTTCCAAGAGTATCAGAAGACGACAGATCCGAGTGATTTGCTGCGTGCTAAGGGGCCCGCTTCAGAGTGCCCGCTTCAGAGTCAGCATTTCAGTCGGCCGGAGAGACCAAGCCAGTTCATGTTCACCCGACCGATCCCAATGCTGCTCCGACCCATATGTCGTCGACACTTGACAGCAAATAGGAAGAAGCGCTCATCCAGTTCCTCCGTGAGAACTGGGACATCTTTGCATGGAAACCATCTGACATGCCAGGTGTGCCTAGGGAATTGGCTGAGCATCGTTTGCGAGTCGACCCAAAAGTAAAACCCGTCAAAGAATACCTCCGTCGATCCGCCACGGAGAAGAGAAAAGCCATTGGCAAGAAGTGGCTCGGCTCCTGGTCGCTGAGTTTATCCATGAGATATACTACTCCGAGTGGCTCGCCAATGTTGTTATGGTTCCCAAGAAAGACGATTCACTTCGAATGTGTATCGACTTCAAACACATCAATCGGGCCTGCCTGAAAGATCATTTCCCTCTACCCCGCATCGATCAGATTGTCGACTCAACTACGGGATGTGACTATCCTTCCTGGATGCTTATTCCGGGTACCATCAGATCCGACTGTATGGACCCGATGAGATAACAATGGCTTTCATCACCATGTTCGGATGTTTTTGCTATGTTACTATGCCCTTCGGCCTCAAGAATGTTGGGGCCACATTCATGCGCATGATTCAGAAGTGCCTGCTCACTCAAATCAGTCGGAATGTGGGAGCATATATGGATGATATAGTGGTTAAGTCACGCAAAGGTTCTGACCTGCTGACTGACCTAGCTGAAACCTTTGCCAACCTGAGAAGGTATGATATCAAGCTTAACCCATCTAAGTGCACATTTGGAGTCCCAGGCGGAAAGTTACTCAGTTTCCTTGTTTCCAAACGAGGGATCGACGCAAACCCAGAGAAGATTGGCACAATCCTCCGAATGAAGCGCCCAGTGCGCCTGCACGACGTTCATAAGCTTAGTGGTTGCTTGGCCGCTTTGAGCCGATTCATCTCACGCCTCAGTGAAAAGGCACTGCCTCTTTACCGACTGATGAAGAGGTCTGACAAATTCGAGTGGAGTGACGAAGCTGAAGCAACATTTAAAGAGCTCAAAGCCCTGCTTTCCACCCAGCCGTTGCTTGCTGCTCCGGTTAGCAAGGAGCCTCTATTGCTTTACATCGCAGCCACAAGACAAGTTGTTAGCACAGTGCTCACGGTTGAGCGAGAAGAAGAAGGCAAGGCCTTCAAAGTTCAGTGCCCCGTGTATTACATCTCAAAAGTTTTAACCCCGTCCAAGCAGAGATATCCTCATTATCAGAAGCTTGTTTATGGGATTTACCTGACCATGAAGAAAGTTGCACATTATTTCTCTGATCATTCAATATCAGTCGTCAGCGATGCTCCTTTGTCAGAGATCCTGTATAACAGAGATGCAACTGGTCGAGTGGCAAAGTGGGCGATTGAACTTCTTCCTTTGGATATCAAATTTGAGGCAAAGAAGGCCATTAAGTCTCAAGCAATTGCAGACTTCCTCACAGAGGAGACTGAACAGCAACAGCCGATTGCAATTCAGTCGGAACATTGTACCATGTTCTTTGATGGGTACAAGATGTTGAATGGCTTTGGTGCAGGAGCGGTTTTAGTGTCCCCACAAGGAGACAAGCTCAGTTATGTCCTTCAGATTCACTTTGACTCTTCAAACAATGAAGCAGAGTATGAGGCACTTTTATATGGGTTGCGTATGGCCATTTCACTCGGCGTCTGGCGCCTAATGGTTTATGGCGACTCAGATTTGGTGGTTAACCAAGTGATGAAGGAATGGGATGTCAGGAGTCCCTCAATGACAGGTTACTGCAATGCAGTGAGGAAGCTGGAAAATAAGTTTGAGGGATTGGAGCTGCACCACATACCGCGAATCAAAAATCAAGCTGCTGATGATCTGGCGAAGATAGGTTCCACTCTGAAGCCTATTCCCAGCAATGTGTTCTTGGAGCATCTCCATACCCCGTCAGTACAAGAAGATCCCTTCAAGGAAGAGCCCCCGCAACCGATAAGTCCAACCGACCCGACTGAGGTAGAGATTCCAGCTGTAGTCGACCTGATCATGGAAGTATTAGTGATCACTCCCGATTGGACGGTCCCATACATCACCTACATTCTCAGAAAAGAGCTCCCAGAGGACGAAGACGAGGCTCGCCAGATAGTCCGTCGATCCAAAGCTTTCACCGTGATAAGAGGGCAGCTTTACAGAGATAGTGTCACAGAAGTTGCACAACACTGCATCACCCCTGAAGAAGGTCAGATGATCCTGAATGATATCCACTCGGGGACCTGTGGTCATCATGCATCCTCTCGGACCATCGTGGCCAAAGCATACCGAGCGGGGTTTTATTGGCCTCGAGCAAATGAGATGGCGAAGGATATAGTCGACAAGTGCGCAGGTTGCCAGTTTTACTCCAACATGTCTCACAAACCTGCATATGCCCTGAAGACTATTCCGCTCGTTTGGCCGTTTGCAGTCTGGGGATTGGATATGGTCGGACCCTTCAAAACCGGTGCGAGTGGCTTCACCCATTTGCTCGTAGCAGTCGACAAGTTTACCAAGTGGATCAAAGCCAAGCCCATCAAGAACCTTGGGGCAGGCACTGCCGTCAGTTTCATCAAAGAGTTGATATTCAGATATGGAGTTCCTCACAGCATCATCACATATAATGGATCCAACTTTGATTCGGATGAATTCAAGGCATTCTGTGCATCTCAAGGCACTCGGGTCGACTACGCATCTGTCGCACACCCGCGGTCGAATGGACAGGCTGAAAGGGCGAATGGTTTGATCCTTCAAGGGTTAAAACCTCGTCTGATGCGTGATCTCAAGCATGCTGTTGGAGCCTGGGTGACCGAACTACCATCAGTCCTATGGGGGCTGAGGACAACACCTAACCGGTCGACTGAACGAACCCCCTTCTTCCTGGTGTACGGTGCTGAGGCTGTGCTTCCGAGTGACTTGCTGCACAATGCTTCCAGAGTTGAAATATTCTCAGAAACCGAAGCAGAGCAAGCACGCGAAGACGCAGTCGATCTCTTGGAGGAAGAATGTGAGATGGCTTTGGTCTGGCCGACCATTTATCAGCAAGATCCGCGTCGATTCCACGCCCGCAATGTCAGAGGTCGAGCGTTTCAGGAGGGGGACCTTGTGCTCCGAGTGGTTCAGAAACGACCTCACAAGCTCGCTCCGGCCTAGGAAGGTCCCTTCATCATCACCAAGGTGCTTCACAATGGAGCGTATCACATCTACAACATTGCCAAGAAAATAGACGAGCCACGTGCATGGAACGCGGAGCTGCTTCATCCTTTCTACACCTAGAATCACTTGACCCATCGAGTTGTAATAAAAGCATTTCAGACTATTTTACAAAGACAAGATTGTTAAAGTATCTTAATGATTGGTTTCCCGTAATCACTTGTGTCCAAATCCCCCAGTGGGTGGCTTAGCCGCGAACCCGATTCGCCTAATTTAAAAAAAAAATACTCCGAGTGGAGAGCAATCCTCCCACTCGGGGGCTTAGCTGCGACCCTGTAATCGCCTAAGTTAAAAACACTCCGAGTGGAGAGCAATCCTCCCACTCGGGGGCTTAGCTGCGACCCTGTAATTGCCTAAGTTAAAAACACTCCGAGTGGAGAGCAATCCTCCTACTCGGGAGCTTAGTTGCGACCCCGTAATCGCCTAAGTTAAAGAACACTCCGAGTGGAGAGCAATCCTCCCACTGAGGGGCTTAGCTGCGACCCTGTAATAGCCTAAGTTAAAAACACTCCGAGTGGAGAGCAATCCTCCCACTCGGGGGCTTAGCTGCAACCCCGTAATCGCCTAAGTTAAAAAACACTTCGAGTGGAGAGCAATCCTCCCACTCGGGGACTTAGCTGCGACCCCGTAATCGCCTCAGTTAAAAAGCACTCCGAGTGGAGAGTAATCCTCCCACTCGGGGACTTAGTTGTGACCCCGTAATCGCATAAGTTAAAAAACACTCTGAGTGGAGAGCAATCCTCCCACTCGGGGGCTTAGCTGCGACCCTATAATAGCCTAAGTCACAAAGGCGTCGACTGAGCACCACCTCTGAGCTACGCCACAAATACAATGTTCCGTCCCTATCCGTCAGGACGACGAGGAGTCAACTGAGTTCTAACTCTGAGCTACGCCACAAATACAATGTTCCATCCCTACCCGTAAGGACGACGAGGCATCGACTGAGTTCTACCTCTGAGCTATGCCACAAGTACAATATTCCGTCCTTATCCGCAAGGGTGACAAGGCGTTGACTGAGGACCACCTCTGAGATACGCCACAAATACAATGTTCCATCCCTATTTGCAAGGACGACGAGGTGTCGATTGAACACCACGATTGAGCTCCGTCACAAGTACAATGTACTTTCATTCGGCAAAGGGTGAGAAGATCAAGTCCACTCGGAACCGAGGGACAATCAGAAACAGTTTAAGAAACAGAGCAAAAGCCACGATATTCAAAGAAATCCAAGTTCGGATAAACCCTGCAAAAGTTCGGAACTGCAGCGGACAAGAGTACTCAGGCATCAAGCCTGAAAGAGTTTAACGATTACACGATCACTCGGCATTCTGAGGCAAATAAGTGTGAGGCATAATGTTTTTCAGTCACTCGTCAGGAGAAGGGCTGGCTGGATCACAGAAGCTGTCAAGATCAATGTTGTTTGCAATGCGAGTGGCAGCTTAAAGGAAAGTGTCCATGAATGACTGGAAAGTATGCTTCTTGGTGTTTACAACCTTGAGGGCCGCCAGCTTGTCTTCTCTGGCGTCTTTGCAATGCACTCGGACCAAGGATAGGGCAACGTCAGCACCACAACGAGCAGATGATTTCTTCCATTCTTGCATTCAGCTAGGGATCTGATTCAGTCGAGCCATCAGTGACTCGAGATCTCATGAAAGTTCCACCTGGGGCCAAAGTTCAGCATCAACCCGAGTCATCGCCGCCTTCAGTCGGGCAAGATAAGCAACGACACTGTCCATACGTGATTCCAACCACAGCAAGTTCATCGCAACATCATCTTTAACAGGACAATTGATGGGGTCGAGACCCGTCTCGACCCGCCCAGTCTCAGGCTCAAAGTCCTGACAATGTTTTGCACAATCGGAAAAAATGGTGAGTCGACAGTATGACAAGACGTTCCAATCGACAGCAACTAATCAGTCGAACGATGATACCTTCAAGCTTCAGGACCAGTTTTGCTGCAAGTTGTCCCGGATAGGACTCCAGCTCACCCGTCTTGGCTTTGAGGCTTCCGACTTCATTGGTTAAGTTCTCCTTGTCCTTCTTCAGTTGCTCGACCTCCCGATTGGCCTCAGAGATGGCGGTCTTCAGCTTCGAGTTCTCCTCTTCCAACTTGCTGACCGAAGCCATCTTCTAGTCCGCAAGCACTGTCTTCTCTCGCGCCTCCTTTTGAGCAGCAGCAAGATCCAGATCCTTCTTCTCCAGAGCCTCCTTCATTTTCTCTAAAGAAACAACAAGTTGACGATTTTCACTACGCACATCTATTCATGTGAAGTCACTCAGTTCAAAGAGACTGAAAGAAAAAACACTGAGAAACGCGAGCCACAAGGTGGACAGTTGACGATTGATTACCTCCCATGATGGCTGTTTCTTCCTGAGCAGTCTTGAGGTTCTTCTTCGCCAGTTCAAGATCAAGATTGAGGCTGATTTGCTTCTTGTTCAACTCAGAAAGTTGAGCCCCAAGATCACAAGACCTCTGCAGTCAGCGAGAGAGAGATATTAGTCTACAGAAACAAAACACAATCACAGTGAAAGTTACTCAAGACTATTGCCGAATCAAACATTCAACAGTAGTCTCGGGGACTACACCCAGTGGGTGCACTTAGTGTGCCCCCACTGGTTTGGATCAACACTCAGCATGGTCTGCCCAACATGTGTCAAAAAAAGGCGTAGATTCTCATACCCCAGCCGACTGCCAGCAGTCGACTGTGGTCTCAGAGACTACACCCAGTGGGTGCACTTTGTGTGCCCCCACTGGTTAGAACAAACACTCGACTCAGCATAAGTCGAGTGGAGTAGAAGACCTATTAAACTCTAAGGCAGGCACACCCAGTGGGTGATCGGATATGAAACACAGACCCATGATAGTAGATGCACATATGGGCAGCAAAACAACAGAGGAAGTTTTTCATGATTTAAAAGTTCAGTCGGAAGTTAACTGACATTGATGTTGGTCTGCAGAGCGGTGCTGGCATTATAGGCCACCTGACTGGCCTCGTGCATCACCTTCACTTGCTCCATAACAAGATTCACCTGGCGAAGAGCCTCCCTGGCGGCACTTGGCGAGTCGTCTGGAGTTTGGTATGTAGCAAAGAGTGATGGCACCAAGGCGGCCGAAGCAGCCACTAGGTCGGACGCATCGAGTTGCATTGGAGCAGCAGGAGTCGGAGCAGTTGACCCTGATGGACGATCAGTCGTGAGCAAGTTGGCGAATGTGACGTTGGTCCGAACCAGATCTCCGGATCGCTCGACCACCGTCTCAAGCACTGGCGTCGACTGAGGGACTTGAACCTCAAGCGCTCTCCCGCTTGTGCCCTTGCCTCTCCTCCTCCTCTCCTTCAGAGGCACTTCTTCATCATCATCATTGGGAAGCACGACAATGTCTCGTGGAGCTGCAGCGAAAAGAAAACATCAAAAATTCAACTGACCGACAACTCAATCGACAAAATAAGTTTTGGTCGAGCAGACTTACCAGCTCGGGAGGTGGCCGCGTCATCGGTTTCCTCGTCTCCTGGGGCCTTGTCAACGTCCATGTCAGTCGCGGCAGAGGTTGGGCTGGAAAGGTACACGATCCATTCGGTCAAAACAGAAGAATCAGTCGGTGGAGATAAACACAGAAAGGATACTCACCTAGAGGCAACAGGAACGTCCATCTTGATCCTCGGCAGAGTCTTCCGAGCTTTTGGAGGAGCAACCTTGGGCTGCTTGGCGACTTTCTCTGTTGGCTCCGGAGTCAACGTCCAAGTGCGCTTCTGCGTTTGGGTGCTTGGGGCCGCGTTCTTATCGCGCCCGCCCACCGGGTCATGGTGTTGCTTGGATCGGTGTTCTGAGCGAGCGGCGAGTCGACCGCTTCTTCGTTGTCAGACTCGTCGCTTTCCCCTTCATCTTCATCGTCCAAGGATTCCCAATCACCACTCTCCTCGGCACTTGCCTCTCCCTCCTGGCCTTGCTCCGGAACTTGTTCACTATTGGGCATCGAATACATCTCAGTAAAAACCTACAAGACAAGAAGTCGAGTAAAAATTAGCTGGACTCAAGAGCAGTCGGAATGTGTACTCAAAAACAGTCGGAATGAAGGACACACCTTGTCTGGCTAATTGTCATCACTGAAGGGGACGACTCTCCTGGCTCCTCTGGGGTTGTCCTTGTTGCCTGTAATGCTCTTCAACCACAGGGCCACTGTCTTAGCCGGTACTTCTTTTGGATGAACCCGAGCGGTGTCGTCGGCCCCAGAGTACATCCACATAGGATGATCACGGGCCTGGAGAGGCTGGATGCGTCGACTGAGGAATACTTCCAGCAGGTCCATGCCAGTGACGCCCTGATTGATCAGTTGGACCACCCTCTCAACTAGCATGTTCGTCTCCATGCTCTCAGCAGCAGTCACTTTCAACGAGGAAGGAGTCTGAACACGATCAAAGGTGAAGCGTGGAAGTTCGATCGACTGGCCTGGAGTTGCGAGGTCATGGCAGTAGAACCAGGTCGACTGCCAGCCTCTGACCGATTCAGGAAGAGTCATGGAAGGGAAAGAGCTCCTCTGCCTCTTCTAGATACCCAAACCCCCACACATCTGAATGACATGTGTTTTCTCGTCACTCGTGTTTGCTTTCTTCACCGACTGAGAACGGATGGTGAAAATGTGCTTGAAAAGACCCCAGTGCGGTCGACACCCCAGAAAGTTCTCGTACATAGACACGAATGCAGCAAGATATGTGATGGTATTGGGAGAAAAGTGATGGAGTTGGGCGCCGAAGAAGTTCAAGAAACCCCGGAAAAAGGGGTGCGGAGGAAGTGAGAAGCCCCGGTCGATATGGGTGGCGAGCAGTACACACTCACCCGGTCGCGGCTACGGCTCTGTCTCCTCCACAGGCAACCTCGCAGCACCCTTGGCGATCAGCCCGGACTCCACCAGCTCGTCTAGATCTTCCTACCGGAGCGAAGACCGGATCCAATCACCTTGGATCCAACCCGGCGGCAGCGCCAAGCGTGACGACGACCCGCGATTCTGCTTCTTGCCTTTCGCCGCCCCCGTCGCCTTCTTCGCGTGTTCCAGCGCCACAGTCTTGTCCTTCACAATGGTGGTGGAGCAGCGACGTCGAGAGCGGAGGAACTAGATGCAGTGGGGAAGCGGAGGAAAAGAGAAGGAAACAGATGCGCACAGTGCAGGCGCCTCGGCTCCGTCACCTTATAAAGGCACACTTCCGAGTGGCTGATGCGTGGGCCCAGGCGATCCAATCAAATCCCGCAATAGTCGCGCGCTGGGTACATGGCGAAAAAGGTGGCGCAGAGATCGAGGCACTCCTGTCTATCCATCCCGCTTACCACGGCACACCTCGTCTCACGGGCTTCTCCAAAATTTCAAATCCCGCGAGATCCAGGATATGCCGCAACCAATCGCACCAAAGATTCTGTGCCCAGAAACAACACTCGACAGACGATGTTGCAAATTCACTCGGCAATTTTCTGAATCGATCAAGGCGACTGAAGCGAAGCTGAAGTTCTAACATGAGTCTTTCATCTTGCGTAACTACTCATGAAGCGCAAGGGTCGGAGCAAGATCAACTTCAATCTTGTTTCCACTCGGACCTTAATCCATTCGGGGGCTAATGATGAGGATACAGACCTAGGGTAGGGTCACAGGCCTGACCTATACGCCCTATCTAAGGTCACTACCCTAGAAGCAAAGAAGCTCAAGAGACAACAAGGGGTACCTAGTAAAGATGTCGAGTGCAATCCACTCGACCAACGAACCACTCGGATACCCCTCTTTCCCGAAGTCACACGACCAGTCAACCACTCGACCATACAGGAAACCACTCGACCTACTGAAGACCAGAAGTCACTCAGAACAGCAACGGGCGAGTATTCACTCCGTAGTCTTTTAGGTCATTAAAGGCAATGAAGGCTGGCGTTACCAATAACGCCTCGATCTTTATGTACATTCAACCTCTGTAATGGGGGATGGCCAGGGTCCTGGCGAACTCTATATAAGCCACCCCCTCCTCTGGGACAAGGGTTCACACCCCCTGTAACACACACGCATACTCATAATCCAGTCGACCGCCTCCGGGCACCGAGACGTAGGGCTTTTACCTCCTCCGAGAGGGGCCTGAACTCGTAAACACTTGCGTACAACTTTGCCGTAGCTAGGACCTTGCCTCTCCATACATACCCCCTATTCTTACTGTCAGACTTGGTACCACGGCATGAGCCACTTATGACACATCAAGCCGGATATGCTCTTGTTGACAGAACTCTTTCATTGCTCCCTTAGACAGATTAGTACCATTATCAGTGATGATACTATGAGGATATCCAAAACGAAAGATCACCTTTTTTATGAATTGAACCGATGTGGCTGCATCACATTCGCTGACCGGCTCAGCCTCAACCCACTTTTAAACTAGTCAACCGCCACCAAGAGGTGGGTCTTTTTATCCTTGGACCTTTTGAAAGGCCCAACCATATCCAGCCCCTAGACTGCAAACGGCCAAGTAATTGGAATCATCCTCAACTCTTGAGCCGGCACATGAGCTTGTCTTGAAAATTTCTGACAAACATCACACTTACTGACCAGATCCTCTGCATCAGCATGAGCCGTCAGCCAATAAAACCCATGATGAAAGGCCTTAGCAACGAGAGACTTAGAGCCGGCATGATGTCCACAATCTCCTTCATGAATCTCCCTTAAAATTTCATGGCCCTCCTCAGGAGAAACGCACCGTCGAAACACCCCTGTAACACTGCATCTGTGAAGCTCACCATTGACAATAGTCATTGACTTAGACCTCCGGGTTATTTGCCTGGCCAAAGTTTCATCCTTAGGTAACTCACCTCGGGTCATATAAGCCAAATACAGAACAGTCCAATCAGGGATAACATGAAGAACCTTCATCGATTGTGCCTCCAGGTCAGGAACTGCCAAGTCCTCCTCCATAGGCAATTTTACTGATGGGTTATGCAAAACATCAAGGAAAACATTAGGGGGGACCGGCTTATGCCGAGACCCCAGCCGGCTTAACGCATCAGCAACCTCATTTTTCCTGCGATCAACATGCTCCACGTGATAGCCCTTGAAGTGACCAGCAATAGTATCAACCTCTCGACGATAAGCCGCCATGAGTGGATCCTTTGAATCCCAAGTCCCTGGCACTTGCTGAGCCACCAAATCTGAGTCGCCAAAACATCTTACCCGGCTTAGATTCATCTCTTTAGCCATCCGAAGACCATGGAGTAAGGCTTCATACTTAGTTGCATTGTTAGTACAAGGGAACATCAACCTCAAAACATAACAAAATTTATCACCTCGTGGGGAAGTCAATATAACTCCAGCCCCCGAGCCTTCCAGCTGCATGGATCCATCAAAGTGAATAGTCCATATGTATTGTCCGGTTTATCCTCAGGCATTTGCAGCTCTGTCCAATCATTGATAAAGTCTACAAGTGCTTGAGATTTTATAGTCGTCTGAGGCACATACTTCAAACCATGGGGTCCAAGCTCAATGGCCCACTTAGCTACCCGACCTGTGGCTTCTCGGTCTCGAATAATATCCCCAAAGGAGCAGAGCTAACTGCACTAATGGGATGACCAAGGAAATATTGTTTCAACTTGCGACTAGCCATGAACACGCCAAAAACCAGCTTCTACCAATGTGGGTATCTCTGCTTAGACTCAATGAGCACGTCACTGACATAATAAACCAGCCTTTGAACCGGATGCTCCTTGCCTGACTCCTTCCTTGCAACCACACCGGCCACACTGACAGCCCTGTTGTTTGCAGCCACATATAACAACAAGGGCTCCTTCTCAATGGGAGCTGCGAGAACTGGCGGCTCAGAGAGTTGCTTCTTAAGTGCCTCAAACACCTCATTAGCAGCATCGCTCCAGACAAAGTTATCTGTCTTTTTCATCATATGATACAAAGGGATAGCCTTCTCTCCCAGGAGACTTATGAACCGGCTCAAAGCCGCGACACGACTAGCCAAACACTGCACGTCATTGATACACTCCGGTTTAGCCAAAGAGGTGATAGCCTTGATCTTCTCCGGGTTAGCTTCAATGTCTCTCTCAGACACCAAGAAACCCAATAACTTGCCTGCTGGCACGCCAAAAACGCACTTGGCCGGGTTAAGCATCATATTGTAGACCCGAAGATTGTCAAAGGCCTCTTTCAGATCCTTAATCAATGTCTCCTTCCTGGATGTCACAACAATATCATCCACATAAGCATGAACATTGCGCCCAATCTGGCCATGGAGGCAATTCTGAACACACCGTTGGTAAGTCGCCTGGGCACTCTTGAGCCCAAAAGGCAAAGACACATAGCAGAAGGCTCCAAAGGGAGTGATGAAAGTTGTCTTCTCCTAGTCCTTAACTGCCATTTTGATTTGATGATAACCAGAATAAGCATCCAAAAAATTCAAATGCTCACAACCCGCCGTAGCATAAATAATCTGATCAATATGTGGGAGAGCAAAAGGAGCAGCCGGACAGGCCTTGTTAAGGTCTGTATAATCCACACACATATGCCAAGTGCCATTTTTCTTGAGTACTAGCACCGGGTTAGCCAACCACTCAGGATGAAAAACTTCAATGATGAACCCAGCCACCAAGAGTCAGGCCACCTCTTCACCAATTGCCTTGCGCCTCTCGTCATTAAACCGACAAAGAAACTGTTGACCGACTTAAACTTAGGATCCACATTAAGAGTCTACTCAGCAAGTTCCCTCGGTACACCTGACATGTCAGAAGGCTTCCATGCAAAGATGTCCCGGTTCTCACGGATGAACTCGATGAGCGCGCTTTCCTATTTCGGATCCATATTAGCACTGATGTTGAACTACTTTGATGAATCGCCAGGAACAAAATCAACCATCTTAGTATCATCTGCTGACTTAAACTTCATTAAGGGCTCATTCTCTGTGGTTGGCTTCTTCAAAGGTGTCATGTCTGCCGGGTCAACATTATCTTTATAGAACTTCAACTCCTCAGTGGCACAAGCCGACTCAGCATAAGCAGCATCACCCTCTTCACAATCCAGAGCGATCCTTCTATTATCATGCACTATGATGGTTCCCTTATGACCCGGCATCTTAAGCTGTAGATAAACATAACACGGCCGTGCCATAAACTTGGCTTAAGTCGGTCGCCTGAACAGAGCATGATATGGGCTCTTGATTTTCACTACCTCAAAGGTTAACTTCTCAGCTCTGGAATCATTGTCATCTCCAAAAGCCACTTCCATTGTTATCCTTCCCACTGGATACACCGACTTTCCAGGCACCACCCCATGAAATACAGTAGAAGACGGCTAAGATCTTTGTCAGTCAAATTCATACGACAAAAGGTCTCATAGTAAAGGATAATGATACTGCTGCCTCCACCCATAAGCACCTTCGTGAGTTTATATCCTCCTACCTATGGAGCAACTACCAATGCCAAATGACCTGGATTGTCAACCTGGGACGGGTGATCCTCTCGGCTCCATACAATAGGTTGCTCAGACCACCTTAAGTAACGAGGCACCGCCGGCTCAACAGAGTTCACTGCCCGCTTATGGATTTTCTGATCTCGCTTGCACAGACTTGTGGTGAACACATGATACTGACCACCATTTAGTTGCTTTGGATTACTTTGATGTCCAGACTACTACTGCTGATTCCCTTGACCAGACTATTGATTAAATCACCTTGATTGCCTTGGCCCGAAAAGCCAGAGTTTAAACCGCCACCACCAAAGCCAGGTCCGCAAGAACCGGATCCAGAACCGACATTCGGGCCATGACTATTCTGGAAAAAATTGGAATCCCTATATTCCTTCATGATGAAGCAATCCTTCCACAAATGAGTAGCTGGCTTCTCGCGCGTACCGTGCTTTGGGAAAGGCCTATTCATCATTGCCTCAAGGTTAAATCTTGGTCCTCCAAGCCGGGCTGGTTTTCCCTTATGATGTTGATTACTATTCTGCGTATTGGTGTTAGCCACCAAGTCTAAATTACCATTAGCCTTGCGTTTACCATTGCCACCTTGACCTGCCGGGTTATGCTGCTGCCCTTTCATATTGCCGCCCTTCTTTCCCTTTCCCGGCTTCTCATCATCAGACTGGGGGTCCTTGGTACTATCAGAGTCGGCTTAATTGACGAGAGCCGCCATTAGCTTCCCCATGTCATTGCAGTGGCGTTTAAGCCGCCCCAGCTTCTGCTTAAGGGGGACGAAACGACAATTTTTCTCCAACATCAGAACTGCAGAACCGACATTGATACTATCCGACGAGTGTATAGATGAGATCCGACGCACCCAATGGGTTGTTGACTCGCCTTCACCGACGCAAGAATTCAAATCCAGAATCGACATAGGTTGCTTGCATGTATCTTTAAAATTTTGAATAAAACGCCTCTTCAACTCTGCCCATGATCCAATATAGTTAGCGGGCAGGCTTTTCAGCCAAGTACGAGCCGGCCCATCTAACATCATGGTGAAATACTTAGCACACGCAGCATCACCGACATCCAGCATCTCCGTAGCCATCTCATAACTCTCAATCTAAGCCTCTAGGGGATGATCCGCCATGTAATTAGGCACCTTACGGGGGCCCTTAAAATCCTTAGGCAAGCGCTCATTGCGTAGAGCCGACACTAAACATGGCACACCCAAGGTTCTAGAGGTCACTCCTACTTCCACGGACGCTGAAGGATAAACTGGCGACTGCTGCTGAGCCGCCAACTGAGCCGCCAGCTCCGCCTCACGCCGCATGCTACGTCTTGAGCTTGTGTTGGTTTTCCTTGAATAGGAAAGGGTGATGCAGCAATAGTAGCGTAAGTATTTCCCTCGGTTTTTGAGAACCAAGGTATCAATCTAGTAGGAGGCTCCTCAAAAGTCCCATGCACCTACACAAACAAACAAAGAACTCGCAACCAACACAATAAAGGGGTTGTCAATCCCTTCACGGCCACTTGCGAAAGTGAGATCTGATAGAGATAGTATGATAAGATAAATATATTTTTGGTATTCTATATTATAGATGCAAAAAGTAAAGATGCAAATAAAAGTAGATTGAAAGCTTATATGATAAAAGATAGACCCGGGGGCCATAGGTTTCACTAGAGGCTTCTCTCAAGATAGCATAAATATTATGGTGGGTGAACAAATTATTGTCGAGCAATTGATAGAAAAGCAAATAATTATGAGATTATCTAGGCACGATCATGTATATAGGCATCATGTCTGCAACAAGTAGACTGACTCCTGCCTGCATCTACTACTATTACTCCACACATTGACCGCTATCCAGCATGCATCTAGAGTATTAAGTTCATAAAGAATAGAGTAACGCATTAAGCAAGATGACATGATGTAGAGGGATAAACTCATGCAATATGATATAAACCCCATATTTTTATCCTCGATGGCAATAATACAATACGTGCCTTGCAACCCTTTCTGTCACTGGGTAAGGACACTGCAAGATTGAACCCAAAGCTAAGCACTTCTCCCATGGCAAGAAAGATCAATCTAGTAGGCCAAACCAAATTGATAATTCGAAGAGACTTGCAAAGATAACTCAATCATACATAAAAGAATTCAGAGGAGATTCAAATATTTCTCATAGATAAACTTGATCATAAACCCACAATTCATCAGATCTCGACAAACACACCAAAAAGAGTTTACATCGAATAGATCTCCACAAGAGAGCGGGAGAACATTGTATTGAGATCCAAAAAGAGAGAAGAAGCCATCTAGCTAATAACTATGGACTCGAAGGTCTGTGGTAAACTACTCACAACTCATCGGAGGGGCTATGGTGTTGATGTAGAATCCCTCCATGGTCGATTCCCCCTCCGGCGGAGCGCCGACGAAGGCTCCAAGATGGGATCTCGCGGATATAGAAGGTTACGGTGGTGGAAATTGTGTTTAGGTTGCTCCCTGGATGTTTTCGGGGTACGTAGGCTTATATAGGAGGAAGAAGTACGTCGGTGGCCGCTCGAGGGGCCCAGGAGACAGGGGCGCGCTTAGGAGGGGTGGGCGCACCCTCCTATCTCCTGGCCGCCTCGTTTGTTGCTTGACTTGCACTCCAAGTTCTCCGGATCACATTCTTTCCAAAAATCACGCTCCCAAAAGTTTCATTCCGTTTGGAGTCCGTTTGATATTCCTTTTCTTTGAAATACTGAAATAGGCAAAAAAACAGTAATACGGGCTGGGCCTCCGGTTAGTAGGTTAGTCCCAAAAATGATATAAATGTGTAAAATAAAGCCCACAAACATCCAAAAGGGGTAATATAATAGGATGGAACAATCAAAAATTATAGATACGTTGGAGACATATCAAGCATCCCCAAGCTTAATTCATGCTCGTCCTCGAGTAGGTAAATGATAAAAACAGAATTTTTGATGTGGAATGCTACCTAGCATAATTCTTAATGTAATTTTATTTATTATGGCATGAATGTTTAGATCCAAATGATTCAATATAAAAGCTTATAAAACATAAAAATAATAATGCTTCAAAGCATACTAACAAATAATCATGTCCTATCAAAATAGCATAGCCAAAGAAAGCTTATCCCTACAAAATCATATAGTTAGGCCATGCTTCATTTTCATTACACAAAATACTCCCATCATGCACAACCCCGATGACGAGCCGAGCAATTGTTTCATACTTTTAACGCGCTTCAGCTTTTTTCAACTCTTACGCAATACATGAGCGTAAGCCATGGACATAGCACTAAGGTGGTAAAAGATGGTGGTTGTGAGGACAAAAAGAGGGAGAAGATAGTCTCACATCAACTAGGCGTATGAACGGGCTATGGAGATGCCCATCAATAGATATCAATGTGAGTGAGTAGGGATTGCCATGCAACGGATGCACTAGAGCTATAAATATATGAAAGCTCAACAAAAGGAACTAAATGGGTGTGCATCCAACTCGCTTGCTCACGAAGACCTCGGGCATTTTGAGGAAGCCATCATTGGAATATACAAGCCAAGTTCTACAATGAAAAATTCCCACTTAGTAAATGAAAGTGACAACATAGGAGACTCTCTATCATGAAGATCATGGTGCTACTTTGAAGCACAAGTGTGGAAAAAGAGATAGTAGCATTGTCCCTTCTCTTTTTTTCTCTCATTTTATTTTTTTCCTATTTTTTTTCTTTTTCTCTTTTTTCGCCTTTTTTTTTCTTTTTCCTCTTTTTCTTTTTCTTTTTGTAAAGTCCAAAGTCTCATCCCGACTTGTGGGGGAATCATAGTCTTCATCATCCTTTCCTCATCGAGACAATGCTCTAAGAATGAAGATCATCACACTTTTATGGATTTACAACTCAAGAATTACAACTCAAAGCTAGAACAAAATATGACTCTATATGAATGCCTCCGGCGGTGTACCAGGATATGCAATGAATCAAGAGCGACATGTATGAAAATTATGAAGGTGGCCTTGCCACAAATACGATGTCAACTACATGATCATGCAAAGAGCAATATGACAATGATGAAACGTGTCATAATAAACGGAACGGTGGAAAGTTGCATGGAAATATATCTCGGAATGGCTATGGAAATGCCATAATAGGTAGGTATGGTGGCTGTTTTGAGGAAGGTAAATAGTGGGTTCATGATACCGTCGAAAGTTGCGCGGCATAATAGAGGCTAGCAAAGTGGAAGGATGAGTGTACGTATATCCATGGACTCACATTAGTCATAAAGAACTCATATACTTATTGCAAAAGTCCACTTAGCCCTCGAAGCAAAGTACTACTACGCATGCCCCTTGAGGGATAGATTGGTAGGAAAATACCATCGCTCGTCCTCGACTGCCACTCATAAGGAATACAATCAAAAGAGCACCTCATGAACAAATTTGTCACACAACTTTTACCATATGTGCATGCTACGGGACTTGCCAACTTCAACAAAAGTATTTCTCAATTTCATAATTATCCACTAGCATGACCCTAACATTACTACCTTTATATCTCAAAACAATTATCAAGCAACAAATTGATCATAGCATCCAATTCACTTCCTATGATAGTTTTTATTATACCCAACTTGGATGCTCATCATTCCAGGACCAAATTTGTAACCATAGAAAATACCATGCTGTTCTAAAAGACTCTCAAAATAATATAAGTGAAGCATGAGAGACTAGAAATTTCTTCAAAATTAATCCACCGCCATGCTCTAAAAGATATAAGTGAAGACTAGAGCAAAAACTATCAAGCTCAAAAGATATAAGTGAAGCACATAGAGCAAAAACTATCAAGCTCAAAAGATATAAGTGAAGCACATAGAGTATTCTAGCAAATTCTAATCAAGTGGGCTTCTCCCAAAAGGTGTGTACAGCAAGGATGATTGTGGTAAACTAAAAAGCAAAGACTAATATAATACACGACACTCCAAGCAAAACACATATCATGTGGCGAATAAAAATATAGCTCCAAGTAAAGTTACCAATGAACGAAGACGAAAGAGGGGATGCCTTCCCGGGGCATCCCCAAGATTAGGCTTTTGGCTATTCTTGAATATCTTGGGGTGCCTTGGGCATACCCAAGCTTAGGCTCTTGCCACTCCTTATTCCATAGTCCATAAAAGCTTTACCCAAACTTGAAAACTTCACAACACAAAACTCAACAGGAAATCTTATAAGCTCCGTTAGTGAAAGAAAACAAAACCACCACATAAGGTACTGTAATGAACTCATTCTTTATTTATTTTGGTGTTAAACCTACTGTATTCCAACTTCTCTATGGTTCATACCCTTACATACTAGCTATAGATGCATCAAAATAAGCAAACAATACACGAAAAACAGAATCTGTCAAAAACAGAACAGTCTGTAGCAATCTGTAACTAATGCAAACTTCTGGAACTCAAAAAATCCTACAAAAATAGGACGTACTTGAAAATTTGTTTATTGATGGGCATCAAAAAGAATCAATGCAAAAGCACGTTTCTGTGATTTATTGAATTTTTTTCTCGTGAGCGCAAAGTTTCTGTTTTTCAGCAGAATCAAATCAACTATCATCATAGGTTATCCTATAGGTTCTACTTGGCACAAACACTAATTAAAGGATAAAAACACATCTAAACAGAAAGTAGATGCAAAATTTATTACTAAACAGGAACAAAAACAAAAAAACACAAATAAAATTGGGTTGCCTCCCAACTAGCGCTATCGCTTAACGCCCCTAGCTAGGCATAAAAGCGAAGATAGATCTAAGTAGTGCCATCTTTGCCACTTGATTCATACGTAGCTCGCATGATAGATTCATAAGGTAATTTGACTTTCTTTCTTGGAAAGTGCTCCATGCCTTTCTTTAATGGAAATTGGAATCTAATATTCCCTTCCTTCATATCAATAATCGCACCAATCGTTCTAAGGAAGGTCTACCAAGAATAATAGGGCAAAAAAGATTGCAATCTATATCAAAAACGATAAAATCTGCGGGCACCAAATTTCTATTTGCAACAATGAGAACATCATTGATCCTTCCCATTGGCTTTTTAATGGTGGAATCCTCAAGGTGCAAATTTAAAGAGCAATCATCAAGATCATGGAAACCTAGAATATCACATAAAGTTTTCGGAATCGTGGAAACACTAGCACCCAAATCACACAAAGAAAAACACTCGTGATCTTTAATTTTAATCTTTATTGTAGGTTCCCACTCACCATTAAGTTTTCTAGGTATAGAAACTTCCAAATTAAGTTTTTCATCATAAGATTGCATCAAGGCATCAACGATGTGTTTGGTAAAAGCTTTATTTTGACTATAAGCATGAGGAGAATTAACAACGGATTGCAACAAGGAAATACAACCTTCTAAAGAAAAATTATCATAATCAAATTCCTTGAAATCTGAGATAGTGGGTTCAATACTATTTAAAGTCATGACCTCTCCAATCCCACTTTTACAAAATTTAGCATCAAGATCTAAAAACTCCGAATTATTGGGACGCCTTCTAAATAAAGTTGACTCGTCTCCAGTCCCATTATTATCAAGATTCATATTGCAAAACAAAGATCTAATAGGAGACACATCAATAACTTTAAGATCTTCATCATTATTTTCATGGAAACTAGAAGAACACGCCTTTACAAAGCAATCTTTCTTAGCACGCAATCTAGCGGATCTTTCCTTGCACTCGTCAATGGAAATTCTCATTGCTTTGAGAGACTCATTGATATCATGCTTAGGAGGAGTAGATCTAAGTTTAAGAGAATCAACATCAAGTGAAAGTCTATCAACGTTCCTAGCCAAATCATCAACTTTGAGCCATTTTTCTTCAAGCAAGGCATTAAAATTCTTTTGAGAAATCATAAATTCTTTCACACTGCTCTCAAAATCAGAGGGCATCTTATTAAAATTACCATAAGAATTATTGTAGGAATTTCCATAATTATTAGAGGAATTACTAGGGAACGGTCTAGAATTAAAGTTTCCTCTATAAGCATTGTTACCGAAACTATTCCTACCAACAAAATTCACATCCATAGATTCATTATTATTCTCAATCAAAGTTGACAAAGGCATATAATTGGGATCAAGAGGAGTATTTCTAGTAGCAAACAACTTCATAAGTTCATCTATCTTTCCACTCAAAACATTGATTTCTTCTATAGCATGCACTTTTTTACTAGAAGGTCTTTCGGTGTGCCATTGAGAATAATTAGCCATAATATTATCAAGAAGTTTTGTAGCATCTCCTAACATGATTTCCATAAACGTGCCTCCCGCGGCCGAATCTAAAAGATTTCTAGAAGCAAAATTCAAACCGGCATAAAATTTTTGTATGATCATCCATAAATTCAAACCATGAGTAGGGCAATTCCGAATCATCAATTTCATTCTTTCCCAAGATTGGGCAACATTCTCATGATCGAGTTGTTTAAAATTCATAATATCGTTCCTAAGAGTGATGATCTTAGCGGGAGGAAAATACTTACAGATAAAAGCATCCTTGCACTTGTTCCAGGAATCAATACTATTTTTAGGCAAAGACGAAAACCAAACTTTAGCACGATCTCTAAGTGAAAACGGAAATAACTTCAATTTAACAATATCATTATCTATATCTTTCTTCTTTTGCATATAACACAAATCAACAAAGTTGTTTAGATGAGTAGCAGCATCTTCACTAGGCAGGCCGGTGAATTGATCTTTCATAACAAGATTCAGCAAAGCAGTATTGATTTCACAAGACTCAACATCATTAAGAGGAGCAATCGGAGTACTAAGGAAATCATTATTATTGGTATTGGAGAAATCACACAATTTGGTATTATCTTGCGCCATGGCAACAAGTAATCCAACACACAAGCAAACAGAAAAAGGCAAGTGAAAAGAGAGAGAGAGAGAGATTGGGAAAGAGAGGGCAAATAAAACAGCAACGGTGAAGTGGGGGAGAGGAAAACGAGAGGCAAATGGCAAATAATGTAAATGCGAGGGAGATGGGTTTGTGATGGGTACTTGGTATGTCTTGACTTGAGCGAAGACCTCCCCGGCAACGGCGCCAGAAATCCTTCTTGCTACGTCTTGAGCTTGCGTTGGTTTTCCTTGAAGAGGAAAGGGTGATGCAGCAATAGTAGCGTAAGTATTTCCCTCAGTTTTTGAGAACCAAGGTATCAATCTAGTAGGAGGCTCCTCAAAAGTCCCACACACCTACATAAACAAACAAAGAACTCGCAACCAATGCAATAAAGGGGTTGTCAATCCCTTCACGGCCACTTGCGAAAGTGAGATCTGATAGAGATAGTATGATAAGATAAATATATTTTTGGTATTTTATATTATAGATGCAAAAAGAAAAGATGCAATAAAAGTAGATTGAAAGATTATATGATAAAAGATAGACCCGAGGGCCAGAGGTTTCACTAGAGGCTTCTCTCAAGATAGCATAAATATTACGGTGGGTGAACAAATTACTGTCGAGTAATTGATAGAAAAGCAAATAATTATGAGATTATCTAGGCATGATCATGTATATAGGCATCACGTCCACAACAAGTAGACTGACTCCTGCGTGCATCTACTACAATTACTCCACACATCGACCGACTCCTGCCTGCATCTAGAGTATTAAGTTCATAAAGAACAGAGTAACACATTAAGCAAGATGACATGATGTAGAGGGATAAACTCATGCAATATGATATAAACCCCATCTTTTTATCCTCGATGGCAACAATACAATACTTGCCTTGCAACCCTTTCTGTCACTGGGTAAGGACACCACAAGATTGAACCCAAAGCTGAGCACTTCTCCCATGGCAAGAAAGATCAATCTAGTAGGCCAAACCAAACTGATAATTCGAGGAGACTTGCAAAGATAACTCAATCATACATAAAATAATTCAGAGGAGATTCAAATATTTCTCATAGATAAACTTGATCATAAACCCACAATTCATCGGATCTCGACAAACACACCGCAAAAAGAGTTTACATCGAATAGATCTCCACAAGAGAGGGGGGGAACATTGTATTGAGATCCAAAAAGAGAGAAGAAGCCATCTAGCTAATAACTATGGACCCGAAGGTCTATGGTAAACTACTGACAACTCATCAGAGGGGCTATGGTGTTGATGTAGAAGCCCTCCGTGGTCGATTCCCCCTCCAGCGGAGCGCCGACAAAGGCTCCAAGATGGGATCTCGCGGATACAGAAGGTTACGGTGGTGGAAATTGTGTTTCGTTGGCTCCCTGGATGTTTTCGGGGTACGTAGGCTTATATAGGAGGAACAAATACGTCGGTGGATGCTCGAGGGGCCTAGGAGACAGGGGCACGCCCAGGAGGGGTGAGCGCGCCCTCCTATCTCCTTGCCGCCTCGTTTGTTGCTTGACTTGCACTCCAAGTTCTCCGGATCACGTTCGTTCCAAAAATCACGCTCCCGGAGGTTTCATTCAGTTTGGACTCCGTTTGATATTCCTTTTGTTCGAAATACTGAAATAGGCAAAAAAACAGCAAGACGGGTTGGGCCTCCGGTTAGTAGGTTAGTCCAAAAAATGATATAAATGTGTAAAATAAAGCCCATAAACATCCAAAAGGGGTAATATAATAGAATGGAAAAATCAAAAATTATAGATACGTTGGAGACATATCACCGCGCTCTGCCCTGGTCTACCAAAACCTGAGCATCATTACCAGCGCGTGGCGGGTCAGGCCTACGAGGCTGATTGCGGTGCCGCTCACTGCTTGACATGGCCGGTTCATCAATATTCCTGCTATAACTCCTGCTTGGACGCAATGTTGAGTGGATACGATCACGACTGCACGAATAAGCCGCCTATTGGGCCAAAGCCGTCTGAAGAAGTTCTCCGGCCTCCGTATTTCCATTGCTGCTGGTGACTCATCCTGAGCTGGGAGAGCCGCCAGTGGAGTAGCTGCAACTATCATGTTATCCAAGGGGTTAGAAAAATGCCCAGGAGGTGTTGGAACATGCTGAGGAGGGGTTAAGTTCAAATGTGGGGGGTCTGCAGCTTGTGGCTGAACTGGTTCACCAGCCGGCGGCGCCTCAACGGCCCGATCCACACCAGACGGGTTACTCGTTCCTGCCCCAAGCGTGTTGAAAAGGTTCCTCGCATCATAAGTCAGGGGCAACCTGCTCACATGCCTTTTGTTGAAAACATCGTTTGATGCATCCCGGCCCATGCTTAAGCGGAAGCTCTCTGCCTGAAGCCGTTCTGCCTCCCTCTGTAAGGCGGCTCGCTCCATTGCCATCCGGGTGTTCTCCGTGTTTAGCTCCTCCTTGCTTGAGCTATCTCATCACGCAATTTTGCAACCTCCGTGTTATGCTGAGTTTGATTTGCCGGGTTAACCTTCGTTGTTAACAACATTGTCGGAGCATCCAACAGATCGGACAAGACTTGAGCCGGTGGGCGCACAGGGCCTCCTGCCCCAGAAGCCGTCACCACTGCTGACCCGGAGATCATTGCTACTGCAGTCGTAGAGTCCTGCCCTGGCTGTGTACCAGCCATGAAGACCGTGACCCGGTGTGGCGGCTCGTAGGGGTCTAGAATACTGTCACCATTGGAACAACCCCAAGCCCGCCATCCTGAACCTGATAGATGGAGTTGGTCTCACTAGTAGAGGACTCGTCGCCTGAGTAGACAACCGTCTCACCACCATATTCACGTCCTCCTTCTAGCTCCGTCCATGAACGAAACCAACAAAAACATGCTTCGGGGCAGCTTTAACCTTGGCGGGTCACGCGCGCCGAGCCGACTCGACGATGTCGGTGCAGATGTCTGGCTCAGCTTCCGACTGACCAATCTTGCCGATGAAGACGTGGATCTTGCCAAAGGGGACACGGTACCCATACTCGATTGAGTCGGCCTCGGGGCCCCAGCCCTCGTCGTCGACGTAGAGCTTGCCGCGATGACTCTTGGTCATCCGGCCCACAACGTACCCCTTGAGCCCTACGAAGCTACCCTTCAAGAACTCGAAACCACCGTGCGCCGGCCCCGTGGTGGGTGCCAACTGTCGTGGAATTGTCACGTCAGATGTCCTAACATAAGGACTTAGGTGTGCAGCCATCGCACGTAGTTAGCTATAAGGGGTTAAAACAGGACAAGGGACATAGAGAGTTTATACTGGTTTTGCCCCTCGCGGTGGAGGTAAAGGCCTACTCCAGTTTAGGGTTGTATTGCTTGGGCTTCGATTACCAGGGAGCGAATACGCTTGACCTAGTTCTCGATCTATTGTTTCTTGCCCTAACTCGCTGCCGGGTCGTCCCTTTATATACACAGGTTGACGCCCGGTAGCTTACAGAGTCCCAGCCGGCTCATAGACAATGTGTCCGGCTCGGTGGCTAACTAAACCTACCTTAAAATACAAGTCATTCATATGGCGGTTCATCCCATTGGGCCTTAAGTCACCTCTGGGTCTTGGGCCGTCAATGGGCTTGCTATGACCCGCCATCTTCATTGATAGTCGCCAGTGGTATGACCAGTCCCCTCCTGGGCGGTTCATACCCAGTAGTTATATCCCCAACACCTAGGCAAATAGCTTAGTTACTAGACCGATGTCAAGTTTTCATGTGGGAGACGCATCTTCTAGCATGTGAACCCTTACTTGGAATTCTATGCATTTATGATTGGAACTATTAGCAAGCATCCGTAAATATGAATAAGTTCGTTAAGCTAAAACGCAACCATAGCATGCATTAAGATATATTGGTCCCCTTCAATCCTGTATGTATCAATTTTTATGGTAGGAAGAGGTTTCTTTCACTCTCTCCCCCAACATAGTCCTATCAACATACAACTAACCCTATGGTGTGATTCAAACATGCACTCATATGATGGGCACCAAAGGACCACAACCAAGTTAAACCAATCATAGCAATTCACTAATTAATCGATAGGACAACAAAAATCTATTCAAACGCAATAGTGATGACACAAATCACTGTGTAATACTCCCTCCATTCCTTTATTTAAGGTGTATTATTTTCAGCACGGTGACCAAGGCACATAATTATGCACTAGTGAAAGCACAAGTGCTCCCTGGGTGATTTTGGTAATTAATGTCAACATATTTCTTGTTGGACAAATATTCCTACCTAGTATATTTCAGATAAGTTCAACAGTGGAGTGGCATGGCCATGGACAAGAGGATGTGGAAATCCTTCAAGATGTTAAGGACAAACATTGGAAGAAGACTCTACATTTTCATTTTAGTGATCCAAGATCACATTGAGTCCATAGGAAAGCCAATACTATTAAAAGGGGATGAGGTGTTGCTTAATGGCTTGCTTGCTCAAAGTTCTTAGTGATATGCTCCAAAACCCTCAGTCACTTTCTCACATCCACATATGTCCTAAACCTAAAAGTCAAACTCGGCCCCATCAATTTGGTCTACCCGGCGCCACCGAGTTTCATTTGATTCAACCACTGCCAAACCCTAATCAGTTTGGTCTCACCGATGGGATCTCGGTCTCACCGAGATGGGCTTGCAAATTCTCTGTGAACTATTGCAACAATTTCGGTCTTACCGAGTTTGTTCAGTCGGTCCCACCGAGTTTGCTTGACCAATACTTAGTTTGCTTATTACCAAAATCGGTCCCACTGAGTTTGAGTAATCGGTCAAACTGAGTTGAGGTTTTACCCTATCCCCTGCACATCGGAGTTGACCTTGTCGGTCCCACCTAAAAGCCTACCGTTCATATTTTGACCTGAATCGGTCTGACCGAGTTTTACAATTCGGTCCCACCGAGTTTGGGAATCTGTGTGTAACGGCTAGATTTTGTGTTGAGGCTATATATACCCCTCCACCCATTCTTCATTTGAGGAGAGATCCATCAGAACGTGCTTACACTTCCAGCATTCATTTTCTGAAAGAGAACCACCTACTCATGTCTTGAGACCAAGATATTCCATTCCAACCACATGAATCTTGATCTCTAGCCTTCCCCAAGTTGCTTTCCAATCAAATCTTCTTTCCACCATAGCCAAATCTGTGAGAGAGAGTTGAGTGTTGGGGAGACTATCATTTGAAGCACAAGAGCAAGGAGTTTATCATCAACACACCATCTATTACCTTTTGGAGAGTGGTGTCTCCTAGATTGGTTAGGTGCCACTTGGGAGCCTCCGTCAAAGATTGTGGAGTTGAACCAAGGAGTTTGTAAGGGCAAGGAGATCGCCTACTTCGTGAAGATCTACCCTAGTGAGGCAAGTCCTTCGTGGGCGATGTCCATGGTGGGATAGACAAGGTTGCTTCTTCGTGGACCCTTCGTGGGTGGAGCCCTCCGTGGACTCGTGCAACTGTTACCCTTCGTGGGTTGAAGTCTCCATCAACGTGGATGTACGATAGCACCACCTATCGGTACCACGCCAAAAATCTCCGTGTCTCCAATTGCGTTTGCACACTCCAATCCCATCCCTTTACTTTCTTGCAAGTTGCATACTTTACTTTCCGCTGCTCACATACTCTTTGCATGCTTGCTTTGTGTTGTGTATACTTGAAATTGTGTCAATCTACTACCTCAACTTGAAAACTTAAAAACTGTCACCTTTCTTTGTTGAGGGTCTAATCACCCCCCCCCTAGACACCTCTTCTCGATCCTTTCAATTGGTATCAGAGCATTGGTTTCCATTGCTCCAGTTTAATCACCATTGGAGGAAGATGGATGAGTCTATGTTGGGGAGTCTTAGACGTAGAGTGCCTATGCTTGATGGAGAGTTCTTTAGTGCGTGGAAAAATGAGATGCTTGGAATTTTTCATGAATATCACTTGAACAAGTGCATTACTACTCCTTGTGAACCCCTTGTTGATCCCTTGCATCCTACCCATGATGAGTCTCTTGACATGATTCACAATCTTAGAACTATCAATCTTATCACTAGAGGCTTGCCTAGAAATTTGATTGGTCATTTGCCAGCTCTTGATTGTGCTTATACTATATGGAGATTTCTTGAGGAATGATTTCTAGACTATTCCTTGAAAAACTTAGATGAGATTCTTCACAAGTCTATTGTTTTGAATAAGATGAATCCCAATGATCCTAAGTTTGGAGATTGTTTATTTGAGGTTACCAATCTTATGTGTGCCAAAGGAGATTTTGGAGAAGCTATTAGAATTCATAGAGATGAACATTGTCAAAATCATATATCTAATGAATCACTCTCTAGGAAATGATCATTTGTGAGATGATGTTGAACATGGATACTATGATGAGGATGATGATAATGACTTTGATCTTGAAGAGTCTATGAGATGCTTTGGTCTTATGGCTAAACTTTATGGCTACATGGCTGGAGGAAAGGAATAGGCCCTTGATAGTGGATGTATCGATCACATGACCGGAGACAAAGATATGTTTCGTGAGCTTGCTGAAAACGACAACCCTCGAAAGTATGTCACTTTTGGTGATAACTCAAAGGGTAAGGTGGTTGGCCTCGGTAAGGTGGCCATCTCACATGACAGCTCCATACAAAATGTTATGCTTGATGAATCTCTTGGCTATAATCTACTTTCTGTATCTAGACTAGCTGACTTTGGTTTCAATGTCCTATTTACTGAAGTAGATTGCCAAGTGTTTCGAAGACATAATCATAAAATGGTCTTTACCGGCATACGTAGAGGTGATCTATACATTGTTGACTTCACTAAAAAGGCTCAACCTAGAACTTGCTTAATTGCTAAATCTTCCAAAGGCTGGTTGTGGCATAAACGGTTAGGTCATGTGGGCATGCGAAACCTTGACAAGCTTATTAAAGGTGATCATATCATTAGTGTTAAAGATGTCATATTTGATAAGGATAGTCTTTGAAGCGCTTTCCAAGCAAGAAAACAGGTTGGAGGAAGCCACCCCGTGAAGAACATCAAGACCACAAGGAGACCGCTCGAGCTACTTCATAAGGATCTTTTCGGTCCCAACGCCTACAAGAGTCTCGGTGGTAACTCGTTTGGACTAGTCATTGTTGATGATTTTTCAAGATTTACATGGGTGTTCTTTCTTGATGATAAACTGCAGGTCCATAAGATCTTCAAAAACTTCGCTAGGAAGGCCCAAAACCAAATTGAAGTGAAGATCAAGAAGGTTCGCAGCAACAACGAAACGGAGTTCAAAAATGCCAATGTGGACACCTTTATTGAAGAAGAAGGGATTTCACATGAGTTCTCAGCTATGTACACACCTCAACAAAATGGAGTTATTGAGAGGAAGAATTGGACGCTCATTGAAATGGCGAGAACGATGCTTGATGAGTACAAGATGCCAAAACACTTTTGGGCGGAAGCAGTTGAGACAGCTTGTCATGCAACAAATCGTCTATATCTTCACAAGCTACTCGGCAAGACGGCATACGAGCTTCTCACCGGTAACAAACCCCAAGTTGGATACTTTCGAGTATTCGGCTCAAAGTGTTACATTCTTGATAAGCATCAACGTTCGAAATTTGCTCCTAAGTCTCATGAAGGTTTCCTACTCGGTTATGGCTCAAACTATCACACTTACAGTGTCTACAACAATTTCACCCGAAAGGTTGAAGAGACGGTAGATGTGAAGTTTGATGAATCTAACGGCTTGCAAGTAGAGCAATTGCCAACTGATGTAGGTGACAAAGATCCTTCGGAAGCAATCCAAGACCTGTCTATTGGCAAGATTGACCCAACGGAGGTGAAGGAGAGTACCTCGTCCGTCCAAGTGGAAGACTCAACTTCACACCAAGGTGAACCACAAGTTGACTTGGAGGCATCCACGAGTGGGACACATCAAGACAGTGAAAACGAGGATGTACAACAAGATGAACCTCGATGACCTCCTTCTCCACCTCCACGGGAGAACAACAACGCCAACAACAATGAAGAAAGACAAGAAGAAGAACAAGACAATGAAGAGGATGTTCCACCCCGGCCCAAACAAAAGCTCTCACGAGTTCGAGCAAGAGTTTCAAGAGATCACCCCGTCGAACAAATCTTTAATGACATTCAAACCGGGAGAATTACTCGCTCTAAATCTAGTTTGGCTAACTTTTGTGAATATTACTCATTCATTTCTAGCATTGAACCTATGAAGGTTGAAGAAGCATTGGAAGATTTGGATTGGATAAATGCCATGCACGAAGAGCTACACAACTTTGAGAGGAACCAACTGTGGACGTTGGTAGAAAAGCCCGATGAGAAGCATAATGTCATTGGAACCAAATGGGTATTTCGGAACAAGCAAGATGAAGATGGACAAGTTGTACGCAACAAGGCTCGTCTCATCGCTCAAGGCTACACTCAAGTCGAAGGTATGGACTATGGTGAGACTTATGCATCCGTTGCTAGACTTGAGTCCATTCGCATCTTACTTGCTTATGCCAATCATCATTACATTACCTTATATCAAATTGACATCAAAAGTGCTTTTCTTAATGGTGAAATTGAGGAGGAAGTTTATGTTAAACAACCTCCCGGCTTTGTTAATCCTAAGAAACCCAACCATGTCTATAAAATTCACAAAGCTCTTTATGGTCTTAAGCAAGCTCCTAGAGCTTGGTATAAATACTTGACTAAGTTTCTTCTTGAAAAAGGGTTTGAAATTGGTAAAATTGATTCTACACTCTTTACTAAAAGGGTTAATGGAGAATTATTTTTGTGCCAAATCTATGTTGATGATATCATATTTGGTTCAACTAACCCTCATTTTATTGAAAAGTTTGGAAAGCTTATGTCATAGCAGATTGAGATGTCTATGATGAGTGAACTCAAGTTCTTTCTTGGTTTGCAAATCAAGCAAACTATGGAGGGAACCTTTATCTCTCAAACGAAGTATACCAAGGACTTATTCAAGAAGTTTAACATGCAAGGATGAAAAGGTATGAATACCCCCATGCCTACTAGTGGACATCTTGACTTGACAAAGGATGGTGAACCGGTTGACCAAAAGGTTTACTGCTCTATGATTGGTTCATTTTATATCTATGTGCCTCCCGTCCTGATATCATGCTAAGTGTGTGCATGTGTGCACGATATCGAGCTGCCCCCCAAGAGTGTGATCTTAAGGCTGTGAAAAGGATAGTGAGATACTTAATACATACACCAAATTTTGGCATTTGGTATCCTAAGAGGTCTTCTTTTAATCTTGTTGGCTACTCTGATTCGGACTATGCCGGTGACAAGGTTGATAGAAAGTCCACTTCGGGTACTTGTCAATTTCTTGGTAGATCTCTTGTGTCTTGGTCCTCCAAGAAACAAAACTCGGTATCCTTATCCACCACTGAAGCGGAATACATTGCCGTTGGTTCATGTTGTGCTCAATTACTTTGGGTGACTCAAACTCTTAAAGATTATGGGATATATGTGAAACATGTTCCATTGCTTTGCGACAATGAGAGTGCTATTAAGATTGCTCATAATTCCATGCAACATTCTCGAACTAAGCATATTGATGTTCGTCATCATTTCATTCGAGATCATGGTGCTAAGGGAGATATCAAACTTAAGCATGTTCATACTGATAAACAATTGGCGGATATATTCATGATTTCGCTTGAAGCTACGTCGGTTTTTTCCCCAAAGAGGAAGGGATGATGAAGCACAACGGTGGTAGGTATTTCCCTCAGATATGAAACCAAGGTTATCGAACTAGTACGAGAACCAAGCAACACAACGTAAACAGCCCCTGCACACAAAGAACAACACCTCGCAACCCGATGTGTTAAAGGGGTTGTCAATCCCTTTTGGGGTACGGCACCTCAAGATAGGCAAAGGACGTGAGGTAAATTTGTAGATAGGATAAATAGATCACGGAACAAATAAATTGCAGCAAGGTATTTTGTATTTTTTAGTTTAATAGATCTGAAAATAAACGCAAGGAAAAAGTAGATCGCAAGGCAAATATATGAGAAATAAGACCCGGGGGCCGTAGGTTTCACTAGTGGCTTCTCTCGAGAAAAATAGCAAATGGTGGGTGAACAAATTACTTTTGGGCAACTGATAGAACTTCAAATAATCATGACGATATCCAGGCAATGATCATTACATAGGAATCACGTCCAAGATTAGTAGACCGGCTCCTACCTGCATCTACTACTATTACTCCACACATCGACCGCTATCCAGCATGCATCTAGTGTATTAAGTTCATGGAAAATGGATTAATGCAATAATAATGATGACATGATGTAGAAAAGATTTGTTTATCTATTGCGGCAGATATGGATCCCATCTTTTTATCCTTAGTAGCAACGATACATACGTGTCGGTTCCCTTTCTGTCACTCGAATCAAGCACCGTAAGATCAAACCCACTACCGGGCACCTCTTCCCATTGCAAGATAAATAGATCAAGTTGGCCAAACAAAACCCAAATATCAGAGAAGAAATACGAGGCTATAAGAGATCATGCATATAAGAGATCAAAGAACTCAAATAACTTTCATGGATATAAAAAGATATAACTGATCATAAACTCGAAGTTCATCAGATCCCAACAAACACACCACAAAAATGACTTACATCATATGGATCTCCAAGAGATCATTGTATTGATAATCAAGAGAGAGAGAGAGAGGAAGCCATCTAGCCACTAACTACGGACCCGAAGGTCTACAAAGAACTACTCACGCATCATCGGAGAGGCACCAATGGAAGTGGAGAACCCCTCCATGATGGTGTCTAGATTGGATCTCGGTGTTCTGGAATCTGTGGCTGCTGGATGAAAATTTCGTCGACTCCTCTAGGGTTTCTGTAATATTGGGGTATTTATAGAGCAAAGAGTCGGTCCAGGGGGCACCCGAGGTGGGAACAACCCACCTGGGCGTGCCTGGGCCTCCTGGCGCACCCAAGTGGGTTGTCCCCTCCTCGGGACTCCCCCCAGGTGCAACCAGGGCCCATTGTGTTCCATCTGGTCCATAAAAAATCATCGTAAATTGGCATGGTATTTGGACCCCTTCTGATATTGATTTCCTGCGATGTAAAAAACATGCAGAAAACAGCAACTCGCACTTGGCACTATGTCAATAGGTTAGTACCAAAAATGATATAAAATGACTATATAATGATTGTAAAACATCCAAGATTTATAATAAAACAGTGTGGAATGATCAAAAATTAGAGATATGTTGGAGACATATCAATTCACCAAACCATTTGATGAGAAAGTATTTTGCAGGTTGAGAGGTGAATTGAACATCATTGATGCTTCAAATTTGGAGTAGAAACTCCACATGGATGCGTGCAAGGCATGAGCCTTACTATGACTAATCCTTGACTTTTCTCTCATGATGATGATCATATGTCTTGGATATTCTTGTACTCTTGCATGCTATCTAACCCTTGTAGGTACTTGGATAAGCCCAACTCTATGAGATTGCAACTCAACCACATTCTAAGAAATCTCTACATCTCCAAGTCTCTACAATATGGTGGTTGAAGACAAGGAAGCACGAATCCATTCAATATATCCTTTGACAAATCCTTATATCAAATTTCAATTGGTATTAAATTTCATGGTTGTCACTTTGGATACACAAGTGCTCTTCCTTGCAAGACTAACCCATGTAGGAAGATGAAATTCAACTACAAGTGGTGCTCCCAACTCTTGATGATCTACATCAACTTGAGCACCCTACACAAGTTCAACTACATAACCAAGTTCATCACGACCACCCAAGGCATGTCATTCCATCTTAGAGAAGCTTTACCCCAAGACTTGGGACAAAGCAGCTCAACAAGATGAGAATACATCAAAATGCTTAAAAGAAAAATGGCAACCCCATTTTGAGCTTAAACAACGAGTATGACCTATGATCAAGTGTCTTCACTTGACTCCTAAGTCAATATACTCTAACATAGGTGACTCTGCCGCCGACCATTTCTAGATGAAGTTCTCTGTTGTTTCTTTGTGCTCTTGCATTTGTCTCTTGCATGCTAGTTCCCCTTTCAAAAAAAACTTCATCTAGATTTCTTTTCTTTTCTCTGTTATTTTCTGCTTTTCCCTGCATCCAATTCATTGCAAATCCTTCAGTTAATTCCTTGCATATCCTTGTGAGATCTTGATTGCCTAAGTGAGCTGAGATGACAAGCATTTTCTCTCTGGATTGAACTCAGCCTCACCGGATTGTTTACTTCTGTCGAACCGAACCAACTCGGTGACACCAAAAGTAACAACTCGGTGCTACCGATTTCAATTCTGAGATAAAACCTGTGTCACTTGCATCCTGCACATTTGTCCCAGCTCCACTCTTTGTAACTTGTCCTCTACCAGCATCAGATATTATATGTTGCTTTGTAAATATGACTGAAGGACAAAACCTACTTGACTCATGCTCCAGAAGTCCCTTCTTGGAAATTGATGTCAAAGGGGGGGAGAGAGCACATCAAAGCTTATCACATAAGAGAGAATGCACTCCTAAAAGCTTCTGCTGATGCTTCTTATTTTTTAAGAGGAAAGTTGTCTCGTGTCTTCAAGAGGGGAAAGACTCCTAAGAAGCAATGTCAGATTTTCCTCTTAAAATTATAACATGTACCCTGATGCTCTGATTTTCTTGTTTGCTCTGATTTCTATTACCCTATCTTCTCCCATTATCCAATGTCACATTCAGGGGGAGAAAGACTCCTAAGGGAAGAAATTTTTTGGAATTCATTGCATATCTTTAGTCTTGGGGGCATGTCAATAACCAAATAGAGTACCTAGTACTCACTCTCTACATGTCATCCCAGTCTTGGTATTCTTGTGATCTCCTGATCTTGCTCTGTCTAGTAGATGTTCTTGTGTTACCTAACCTTGTTTACCCAGGTACATCTCTTCCAAAGCTAGTTCAAGACCACAAGGTAAGTATATGCATCACACTCATGTGCATGAAGATCTCTTGATGTGGTATATATTGTTTGCAAGAGAGATTCATAAATATGAAGGTATATTTCCAGTATCTACATCATTTGCTCTGATGCATATAGCCAAGACACATGTAACTCATTGCTTGCTCCATCATGTTTATGCATTCTCATACTCTTATGATCTATCATCACATGATTGCATAAATGTAGGGGGAGCTAATGCATGTTGCATGTCCTTCCAAAACTTTACTTGCTATTTCCTCATATCTTTATCTAAAGCTTTGATGTATGTGTCATCAATTACCAAAAAGGGGGGAGATTGAAAGCACAAGTGCTCCCTGGGTGAATTTGGTAACTGATGTCAACATATTTCTTGTTGGACTAATATTCCTACCTAGTATATTTCAGATAAGTTCAACAGTGGAGTGGCATGGCCATGGACAAGAGGATGTGGAACCCCTTCAAGATGCTAAGGACAAACATTGGCAGAAGCTCAAGACTCTACATTTTCATTTTAGTGATCCAAGATCACATTGAGTCCATAGGAAAGCCAATACTATTAAAAGGGGATGAGGTGTTGCTTAATGGCTTGATTTCTCAAAGTGCTTAGTGATATGCTCCAAAACCCTCAGCCACCTTCTCACATCCACATATGTCCTAAACCTAAAAGTCAAACTCGGCCCCATCGATTTGATCTACTTGGCACCACCGAGTTTCATTTGATTCAGCCACTGCCAAACCCTAATCAGTTCAGTCTCACCGATGGGATCTTGGTTTCACCGAGATGGGCTTGCAAATTCTCTGTGATCTATTGCAACAATTTCGGTCTTACCGAGTTTGTTCAGTCGGTCCCACCGAGTTTGCTTGACCAATACTTAGTTTGCTTATTACCAAAATTGGTCCCACCGAGTTTGAGTAATTGGTCAAACCGAGTTGAGGTTTTACCCTATCCCCTGCACATTGGTCCCACCGAGTTGACCTTGTCGGTCCCACCGAAAAGCCTAACGTTCATATTTTGACCTGAATCGGTCTGACCGAGTTTTACAACTCGGTCCCATCGAGTTTGGGAATCTGTGTGTAATGACTAGATTTTGTGTGGAGGCTATATATACCCCTCCACCCATTCTTCATTTGAGGAGAGAGCCATCAGAATGTGCCTACACTTCCAGCATTCATTTTCTGAAAGAGAACCATCTACTCATGTCTTGAGACCAAGATATTCCATTCCAACCACATGAATCTTGATCTCTAGCCTTCCCCAAGTTGCTTTCCACTCAAATCATCTTTCCACCATAGACAAATCTGTGTGAGAGAGTTGAGTGTTAGGGAGACTATCATTTGACGCACAAGTGCAAGGAGTTCATCATAAACACACCATCTATTACCTTTTGGAGAGTGGTGTCTCCTAGATTGGTTAGGTGTCACTTGGGAGCCTCCGTCAAAGATTGTGGAGTTGAACCAAGGAGTTTGTAAGGGCAAGGAGATCGCCTACTTCGTGAAGATCTACCCTAGTGAGGCAAGTCCTTCGGGGGCGATGGCCATGGTGGGATAGACAAGGTTGCTTCTTCGTGGACCCTTCGTGGGTGAAGCCCTCCGTGGACTCGCGCAACCGTTACCCTTCGTGGGTTGAAGTCTCCATCAACGTGGATGTACGATAGCACGATCTATTGGAACCACGCCAAAAATCTCCATGTCTCCAATTGCGTTTGCACACTCCAATCCCATCCCTTTACTTTCTTGCAAGTTGCATGCTTTAGTTTCTGCTGCTCACATACTCTTTGCATGCATGCTTGAATTGTATTGTGTATACTTGAAATTGTGTCGATCTACCACCTCAACTTGAAAAACTTAAAAATTACCACCTTTATTTGTTGAGGGTTTAATCACCCCCACCCCCCTCTAGACACCTCTTCTCGATCCTTTCAACTAGTTAGGGCAAAATTACCCTTCTATGATTTGTAGATTAGCGGCAAGTAAATCATTTAGGTTAGGAAAGGAAGAGATACACACAATCGGAAGAGAGATAGTTTCCTTTTCTTTCTCTACAAGGAGAGATACATACAATCAGGGGAGAATACTTTCCTTTTTCTGGAGGTTCAAGATCGGAATTACGAGGAATTAGAACAAACGCACCTTACATTGTGGAATTTTATCAAAAAAACAAATACACCTTATATAAAGGAACCGAGGGAGTAATTCATAGCACCAAAAACACCATGGTCAAGTAGGGGATTACAGCGGATTGCGAGAAAGTGGACCACTGAAAAGAGATGAGTAAGGTGATGAAATGACGACGTTGATGAAGACGATCACCGTGGCGATGGTTCCCCCGACGGCACCCCGGTGCCACCGATAGAGAGAAAGGGAGAGAGGCTCCCCATCCGGCTTGATCCTCCACCCCCCTAGATGGGGATAGGTTCTCCCCTCTGGTCCTTGGCCTCCATGGCGCCTAGAGGGGCAAGAGCCCCTCCGAGATTGGATCTCTCTCTGTTTTCTTCTTTGTTTCGCTACTATTGTCTAGCCTTTCACCATTTCTTTTATAGCAGGAGATCCATAACTCCAATTGGACTGAAAATTAAGGGGGGGGGGGTTCTCCGAAAATTAGTTTTCTTGCGGCAAAAGAAGGGCACCAACCAACTTAAGGGCCACCCACAAGGGCCCATGGCGCGACTAGGGGGTGGTCGCGCTACTTGCCCTTGTGGGGCCCTTGAGTATTGTTTTGCGTTGATTCCTTCGCCCAAAAATCACATATATTCCATAAAAATCATATTAAATCGCCATGATGTTTTAACCTTCCTAGATATTGATTTTCTGTAAAACAAAAAACATGCAGAAAACAGGAACTGACACACTAGATTAATAAGTTCATCCATAAAATAATATAAAAATGCACCAAAACTGTATATAATTGATGTAAATATAGCATGAATACTTCATAAATTATAGATACGTTGGCGACGTATCCGTTACTGTCACTCATTGGGGATGGGGAAGTCAAATATAGAAAAAAACGGTCCTAACCGACATCCGCGAGGATGCGACTACCCTGACATAACCATGGAGCTTCCGAGCTCCACCACATTGTTGTATGCCAGTGGAGCCGAAGCACCCAACCACCACTGTCGTGCTGGTCTAGATCTAAACCACGCTAGTGGCAGGGACCATGTCCATCCGACTGGACTTGAGGCCAGACAGCCAAACTCTACCTAGCCCGGGGAAGAGTTGCGGGAAGGAGGCCCAGCCAGGCGATGACGGCACGAGGCATGCACGAACGGCGAGATCCAATCAAGAGAGAGGATTGTGGAGGAATAGACATGCGTGTTGGAGAGCTCCCATCATCGCCGGCCACCACGAGGGGCTTTGCCTCGACAACCCCGGCCGATGGCAGTGTGGGGGAGAAGAGGCGGAGGAACGCTCAAACGACAATGGTGGTTGTGCCTCCCGAGTCACCCACGGGACGACATGGTGGCCTTTAGTGAGTTGAGTTGAGCGGCAGCGGTTGCAAGAGAGCGGATGTATTCATTACTCAAGAGAAATTTAATGATTACTCCTATGAAGGATGCTGGAGTACCTACCTCCTAGGGGGCTTCGCGGGCCGAGAGTGCCCTCCGCGCCATCTATTTCCTGGTGGTGAGCCGCGGGGGGCTCTCGTGGGTATCTAAAGGTAATTCCATTCATGACCAGGGAATAAGTCTTCTCAACATCGACAACTTACCGTTGAGTGAACCCTTGAGCGACGACCCTTGCTTTGTACCGTACTATTTATTATTTCATCTTTGTTTTGAACAAAAAACCACTTATGGCCAACATGGCGTCTGCGGGGAGGAGTTAGACAAAGCGGTCCAAACACCCTCCTTTTGTTGAGAGATAAGAATTCAACATTCATTGCCTCTTGCTAATCTTCCAATCTAACATTTTCTTACAAGCAGCGAGCGTGTTAGGATCGGGGAGAAGATCTATTATTGAGGCATTTTCTTAGTAAAGTTTGAAGGAAATATGCCCTAGAGGCAATAATAAAGTTATTATTTATTTCCTCATATCATGATAAATGTTTATTATTCATGCTAGAATTGTATTAACCGGAATACTGATACATGTGTGAATACATAGACAAACTTAATGTCACTAGTATGCCTCTACTTGACTAGCTCATTAATCAAAGATGGTTATGTTTCCTAACCATAGACATGTGTTGTCATTTGATTAAAGAGATCACATCATTAGGAGAATGATGTGATTGACTTGACCCATTCCGTTAGCCTAGCACTTGATCGTTTAGTATATTGCTATTGCTTTCTTCATGACTTATACAAAGTTCCTACAACTATGAGATTATCCAACTCCCGTTTACCGGAGGAACACTTTGTGTGCTACCAAACGTCACAACGTAACTGGGTGATTATAAAGGAGCTCTACAGGTGTCTCCAAAGATAGATGTTGAGTTGGCGTATTTTGAGATTAGGTTTTGTCACTCCAATTGTCAGAGAGGTATCTCTGGGCCCTCTCGGTAATGCACATCACAATAAGCCTTGCAAGCAATGTGGCCAATGAGTTGGTTACAGAATGATGCATTACGTAACGAGTAAAGAGACTTGTCGGTAACAAGATTGAACTAGGTATTAGATACCGACGATCGAATCTCGGGCAAGTAACATACCGATGACAAAGGGAACAACGTATGTTGTTATGCGGTTTGACCAATAAAGATCTTTATAGAATATGTAGGAGCCAATATGAGCATCAAGGTTCCGCTATTGGTTATTGACCAGAAATAGTTCTAGGTCATGTCTACATAGTTCTTGAACCCGTAGGGTCCGCACGCTTAAAGTTATGATGACAGTTTTATTATGAGTTTATAGTTTTTGATGTACCGAAGGTTGTTCGGAATCCCAGATGTGATCCCGAACATGACGAGGAGTCTCGAAATGGTCTAGACATAAAGATTGATATATTGGACGACCATATTCGGACACCGGAAGTGTTCCGAGTGATTTCGGAGAAAACCGGAGTGCCGGAGGGGTTACCGGAACCCCCCGGGGAAGTATTGGGCCTTAGTGGGCCTGAGGGGAGAGAGAGGGCAGCAGCCCAGGAGGTGGCGCTTCCCCTCCCATGGGGAGTCTGAATTGGACAAGGGGAGGGGGGCGCGGCCCCTCTTTCCCTCTCCCTCTCCCTCTCTTTCCTTCCCCCTTCCTCCTTCCTAGTTGGACTAGGAAAGGGGAGTCCTACTCCAACTAGGAGGAGGACTCCCCCCTCCTTGGCGCGCCCCCTACGGCCGGCCGGCCTCCCCCCTTGCTCCTTTATATACGGGGGCAGGGGGCACCTCTAGACAAGTTGATCATCGTGATCGTTCCTTAGCCGTGTGCGGTGGCCCCCTCCACCATATTCCACCTCGGTCATATCGTTGTGGTGCTTAGGCGAAGCCCTGCGTCGGTAGAACATCATCATCATCACCACGCCGTCGTGCTGACGGAACTCATCCCCGACACCCTGCTGGATCGAAGTCTGGGGATCGTCATCGAGCTGAATGTGTGCTGAACTCGGAGGTGCCGTACGTTTGGTGCTTGGATCGGTCGGATTGTGAAGACGTACGACTACATCAACTGTGTTGTTATAACGCTTCCGCTTTCGGTCTACGAGGGTACGTGGACACACTCTCCCCTAACGTTGTTATGCATCACCATGATCTTGCATGTGCGTAGGAATTTTTTTGAAATTACTACGTTCCCCAACAGTGGTATCAGAGCCTAGGTTTTATGAGTTGATGTTATATGCACGAGTAGAACACAAGTGAGTTATGGGCGATACAAGTCATACTGCTTACCAGCATGTCATACTTTGGTTCAGCGGTATTGTTGGATGAAGCGGCCCGGACCGACATTACGCGTACGCTTACGCGAGACTGGTTCTACCGACGTGCTTTGCGCACAGGTGGCTGGCGGGTGTCTGTTTCTCCAACTTTAGTTGAACCGAGTGTGGCTACGCCCGGTCCTTGTGAAGGTTAAAACAGCACTAACTTGACGAACTATCGTTGTGGTTTTGATGCGTAGGTAAGAACGGTTCTTGCTTAGCCCGTAGCAGCCACGTAAAATTTGCAACAACGAAGTAGAGGACGTCTAACTTGTTTTTGCAGGGCATGTTGTGATGTGATATGGTCAAGACATGATGCTATATTTTATTGTATGAGATGATCATGTTTTGTAACCGAAGTTATCGGCAACTGACAGGAGCCATATGGTTGTCACTTTATTGTATGAAATGCAAACGCCCTGTAATTGCTTTACTTTATCACTAAGCGGTAGCGATAGTCGTAGAAGCAATAGATGGCGTAATGACAACGATGCTACGATGGAGATCAAGGTGCCGCGCCGATGACGATGGTGATCACGACGATGCTTCGGAGATGGAGATCACAAGCACAAGATGATGATGGCATCACTTATATTGATTGCATGTGATGTTTATCCTTTATGCATCTTATCTTGCTTTGATTGGCGGTAGCATTTTAAGATGATCTCTCACTAAATTATCAAGAAGTGTTCTCCCTGAGTATGCACCGTTGTGAAAGTTCTTCGTGCTGAGACACCACATGATGATCGGGTGTGATAGGCTCTACGTTCAAATACAACGGGTGCAAAACAGTTGCACACGCAAAATACTCAGGTTAAACTTGACGAGCCTAGCATATACAGATATGGCCTCGGAACACGGAGACCGAAAGGTCGAGCGTGAATCATATAGTAGATATGATCAACATAGTGATGTTCACCATTGAAACTGCTCCATCTCACGTGATGATCGGACATGGTTTAGTTGATTTGGATCACGTGATCGCTTAGATGACTAGAGAGATGTCTATCTAAGTGGGAGTTCTTAAGTAATATGATTAATTGAACTTAAATTTATCATGAACTTAGTACCTAATAGTATTTTGCTTGTCTATGTTTGATGTAGATAGATGGCTCGTGTTGTTGTTCCGTTGAATTTTAATGCGTTCCTTGAGAAAGCTAAGTTGAAAGATGATGGTAGCAATTACACGGACTGGGTCCGTAACCTGAGGATTATTCTCATTGCTGCACAGAAGAATTACATCCTGGAAGCACCGCTGGGTGCCAGGCCTGCTACTGATGCAACTGACAACGTTAAGAACGTCTGGCAGAGCAAAGCTGATGACTACTCGATAGTTTAGTGTGCCATGCTTTACGGCTTGGAACCGGGTCTTCAACGACGTTTTGAATGTCATGGAGCATATGAGATGTTCCGGGAGTTGAAGTTAATATTTCAAGCAAATGCCCGGATTGAGAGATATGAAGTCTCCAATAAGTTCTATAGCTGTAAGATGGAGGAGAATAGTTCTGTCAGTGAACACATACTCAAAATGTCTGGGTATAATAATCACTTGATTCAACTGGGAGTTAATCTTCCTGATGATAGTGTCATTGACAGAATTCTTCAATCACTGCCACCAAGCTACAAGAGCTTCGTGATGAACTATAATATGCAAGGTATGGACAAGACTATTCCCGAGCTCTTCGTGATGCTAAAGGCTGCGGAGGTAGAAATCAAGAAGGAGCATCAAGTGTTGATGGTCAATAAGACCACCAGTTTCAAGAAAAAGGGCAAAGGGAAGAAGAAGGGGAACTTCAAGAAGAATAGCAAACAAGTTGCTGCTCAAGAGAAGAAACCCAAGTCTGGACCTAAGCCTGAGACTGAGTGCTTCTACTGCAAGCAGACTGGACACTGGAAGCGGAACTGCCCCAAGTATTTGGCGGATAAGAAGGATGGCAAAGTGAACAAAGGTATATGTGATATACATGTTATTGTTGTGTACCTTACTAATGCTCGCAGTAGCACCTGGGTATTTGATACTAGTTCTGTTGCTAATATTTGCAACTCGAAACAGGGACTATGGATTAAGCGAAGATTGGCTAAGGACGAGGTGATGATGCGCGTGGGAAATGGTTCCAAAGTCGATGTGATCGCGGTCGGCACGCTACCTCTACATCTACCATCGGGATTAGTTTTAGACCTAAATAATTGTTATTTGGTGCCAGTGTTAAGCATGAACATTATATCTGGATCTTGTTTGATGCGAGACGGTTATTCATTTAAATCAGAGAATAATGGTTGTTCTATTTATATGAGTAATATCTTTTATGGTCATGCACCCTTGAAGAGTGGTCTATTTTTATTAAATCTCGATAGTAGTGATACACATATTCATAATGTTGAAACCAAAAGATGCAAAGTTGATAATGATAGTGCAACTTATTTGTGGCACTACCGTTTAGGTCATATCGGTGTAAAGCGCATGAAGAAACTCCATACTGATGGACTTTTGGAATCACTTGATTATGAATCACTTGGTACTTGCGAACCGTGCCTCATGGGCAAGATGACTAAAACGCCGTTCTCCGGAACTATGGAGCAAGCAACTAATTTGTTAGAAATCATACATACCGATGTATGTGGTCCAATGAATGTTGAAGCTCGCGGCGGGTATCGTTATTTTCTCACCTTCACAGATGATTTGAGCAGATATGGATATATCTACTTGATGAAACACAAGTCTGAAACATTTGAAAAGTTCAAAGAATTTCAGAGTGAAGTAGAAAATCATCATAACAAGAAAATAAAATTTCTACGATCTAATCGTGGAGGAGAATATTTGAGTTATGAGTTTGGTTTACATTTGAAACAATGTGGAATAGTTTCGCAACTCACGCCACCCGGAACACCACAACGAAATGGTGTGTCTGAACGTCATAATCGTACTTTACTGGATATGGTGCGATCTGTGATGTCTCTTACTGATTTACCGCTATCATTTTGGGGTTATGCTTTAGAGACGGCCGCATTCACGTTAAATAGGGCACCATCAAAATCCGTTGAGACGACGCCTTATGAACTATGGTTTGGCAAGAAACCAAAGTTGTCGTTTCTTAAAGTTTGGGGTTGCGATGCTTATGTGAAGAAACTTCAACCAGATAAGCTCGAACCCAAGTCGGAGAAATGTGTCTTCATAGGATACCCAAAAGAGACTATTGGGTACACCTTCTATCACAGATCTGAGGGCAAGATTTTCGTTGCTAAATTCGGATCCTTTCTATAGAAGGAGTTTCTCTCGAAAGAAGTGAGTGGGAGAAAAGTAGAACTTGATGAGGTAACTGTACCTGCTCCCTTATTGGAAAGTAGTTCATCACAAGAACCGGTTCCTGTGACAACTACACCAATTAGTGAGGAAGCTAATGATATTGATCATGAAACTTCAGATCAAGTTTCTGCTGAACCTCGTAGGTTTACCAGAGTAAGATCCGCACCAGAGTGGTACGGTAATCCTATTCTGGAAGTCATGTTACTTGACCATGGTAAACCTACGAACTATGAGGAAGCGATGATGAGCCCAGATTCCGCAAAATGGCTTGAAGCCATGAAATCTCAGATAGGATCCATGTATGAGAACAAAGTATGGACTTTGGTTGACTTTCCTGATGATCGGCAAGCCATTGAGAATAAATGGATCTTCAAGAAGAAGACTGACGCTGATGGTAATGTAACTGTCTACAAAGCTCGACTTGTTGCAAAAGGTTTTCGACAAGTTCAAGGAGTTGACTACGATGAGACTTTCTCACCCGTAGCGATGCTTAAGTCTGTCTGAATCATGTTAGCAATTTCCGCATTTTATGATTATGAAATTTGGCAAATAAAAACTGCATTCCTGAATGGATTTCTGGAAGAAGAGTTGTATATGATGCAATCGGAAGGTTTTGTCAATCCAAAAAGTGCTAACAAAGTGTGCAAGCTCCAGCGATCCATTAATGGACTGGTGCAAGCATCTCGGAGTTGGAATAAACGCTTTGATAGTGTGATCAAAGCATATGGATGTATACAGACTTTTGGAGAAGCCTGTATTTACAAGAAAGTGAGTGGGAGCTCTGTAGCATTTCTGATATTATATGTAGATGACATATTGTTAATTGGAAATGATATAGAATTTCTGGATAGCATAAAGGGATACTTGAATAAAAGTTTTTCAATGAAAGACCTCGGTGAAGCTACTTACATATTGGGCATCAAGATCTATAGAGATAGATCAAGACGTTTAATTGGACTTTCACAAAGCACATACCTTGATAAAGTTTTGAAAAATTTCAAAATGGATCAAGCAAAGAAAGGGTTCTTGCTTGTATTACAAGGTGTGAAGTTGAGTCAGACTCAATGCCCGACCACAACAGAAGATAGAGAGAAAATGAAAGATGTTCCCTATGCTTCAGCCATAGGCTCTATCATGTATGCAATGCTGTGTACCAGACCTGATGTATGCTTAGCAATAAGTTTAGCAGGGAGGTACCAAAGTAATCCAGGAGTGGATCACTAGACAGCGGTCAAGAACATCCTGAAATACCTGAAAAGGACTAAGGATATGTTTCTCGTTTATGGAGGTGACAAAGAGCTAGTCGTAAATGGTTACATCGATGCAAGCTTTGACACTGATCTGGACTATTCTAAATCGCAAACCAGATACGTGTTTTTATTAAACGGTGGAGCTGTAAGTTGGTGCAGTTCTAAGCAAAGCGTCGTGGCGGGATCTACATGTCAAGCGGAGTACATAGCTGCTTTTGAAGCAGAAAATGAAGGAGTCTGGATGAAGGAGTTCATTTCCGATCTAGGTGTCATACCTAGTGCATCGGGACCAATGAAGATCTTCTGTGACAATACTGGTGCAATTGCCTTGGCAAAGGAATCCAGATTTCACAAGAGGACCAAGCACATCGAGAGACGCTTCAATTCCATCCGGGACCAAGTCCAGGTGGGAGACATAGAGATTTGCAAGATACATACAGATCTGAATGTAGCAGACCTGTTGACTAAGCCTCTTCCACGAGCAAAACATGATCAACACCAAGACTCCATGGGTGTTAGAATCATTACTGTGTAATCTAGATTATTGACTCTAGTGCAAGTGGGAGACTGAAGGAAATATGCCCTAGAGGCAATAATAAAGTTATTATTTATTTCCTCATATCATGATAAATGTTTATTATTCATGCTAGAATTGTATTAACCGGAAACATGATACATGTGTGAATACATAGACAAACTTAATGTCACTAGTATGCCTCTACTTGACTAGCTCATTAATCAAAGATGGTTATGTTTCCTAACCATAGACATGTGTTGTCATTTGATTAAAGAGATCACATCATTAGGAGAATGATGTGATTGACTTGACCCATTCCGTTAGCCTAGCACTTGATCGTTTAGTATGTTGCTATTGCTTTCTTCATGACTTATACAAAGTTCCTACAACTATGAGATTATGCAACTCCCGTTTACTGGAGGAACACTTTGTGTGCTACCAAACGTCACAACATAACTGGGTGATTATAAAGGAGCTCTACAGGTGTCTCGAAAGATAGATGTTGAGTTGGCGTATTTCGAGATTAGGTTTTGTCACTCCGATTGTCGGAGAGGTATCTCTGGGCCCTCTTGGTAATGCACATCACAATAAGCCTAGCAAGCAATGTGGCCAATGAGTTGGTTACGGAATGATGCATTACGTAACGAGTAAAGAGACTTGCCGGTAACAAGATTGAACTAGGTATTAGATACCGACTATCGAATCTCGGCCAAGTAACATACCGATGACAAAGGGAACAACGTATGTTGTTATGCGGATTGACCGATAAAGATCTTCGTAGAATATGTAGGAGCCAATATGAGCATCCAGGTTCCGCTATTGGTTATTAACCAGAAACAGTTCTAGGTCATGTCTACATAGTTCTCGAACCCGTAGGGTCCGCACGCTTAAAGTTACGATGATAGTTTTATTATGAGTTTATAGTTTTTGATGTACCGAAGGTTGTTCGGAGTCTCGGATGTGATCCCGGACATGACAAGGAGTCTCGAAATGGTCGAGACATAAAGATTGATATATTGGACGACCATATTCGAACACCGGAAGTGTTCCGGGTGATTTCGGAGAAAACCGAAGTGCCGGAGGGGTTACCGGAGCCCCCCGGGGAAGTATTGGGCCTTAGTGGGCCTGAGGGGAGAGAGAGAGCAGCAGCCCAGGAGGTGGCGCGCCCCCTCCCATGGGGAGTCCGAATTGGACAAGGGGAGGGGGGCGCGACCCCTCTTTCCCTCTCCCTCTCCCTCTCTTTCCTTCCCCCTTCCTCCTTCCTAGTTGGACTAGGAAAGGGGAGTCCTACTCCCACTAGGAGGAGGACTCCTCCCTCCTTGGCGCGCCCCCTAGGGCCGGCCGGCCTCCCCCCTTGCTCCTTTATATACGGGGGCAGGGGGCACCTCTAGACAAGTTGATCATCGTGATCGTTCCTTAGCCGTGTGTGGTGCCCCCCTCCACCATATTCCACCTCCGTCATATCGTTGCGGTGCTTAGGCGAAGCCCTGCGTCGGTAGAACATCATCATCGTCACCACGCCGTCGTGCTGATGGAACTCATCCCCGACACCCTGCTGGATCGAAGTCCGGGGATCGTCATCGAGCTGAACGTGTGCTGAACTCGGAGGTGCCGTACGTTCGGTGCTTGGATCGGTCGGATCGTGAAGACGTACGACTACATCAACCGCGTTGTTATAACGCTTCCGCTTTTGGTCTACGAGGGTACGTGGACACACTCTCCCCTCTCGTTGCTATGCATCACCATGATCTTGCGTGTGCGTAGGAATTTTTTTGAAATTACTACGTTCCCCAACAAAGGTAACTTCAACATTTGTTGTTGCTCGGTTCAGGGATTCTATGATATCAATATAATTTATGGAAATGTTGTCATGGAGAACTTCTGGTGCTAACTCTTGCTCTATCAAATTTCCCATTCCAGGAGTAAGGTTCTTTGGCTTTCCCGTGTCAATGTGTGCCCACACATCTCCGCAGATGTTTTCTTTATGTGAAGTTTAGGTCTGAAGTTTCGTGCACTAATTTCATTTGCAACAGGAGGTGAATATTTACTATTAGTCCTATTGTGTTTCTCAAATTCTTTATCCACAATCTAATTTTCGCTCTTGTTTTAGCATCAATTTTTTGCGCATGCCTGCACAAATATCATTTCATCATGTTTCTTTTTACGCGCAGGTGAAACATTCATCAATGTTTTTAAAAATAAGATTTTTTAAATTATTTTACTATTTTTTTAGATTTTGCTATTCACCGGGTGCATGTGAGCTTGTGATTGGAAACTCCCGTGTCCAGAAAAAGACGCTTCTCACTGGCTGGCAACGGGATCCACCAAAAGGAAAAAAAAAACTCAAAGATGCTCACAACTCTATTCCTAGGGAGTTTAGTGTTTGTTATGTTCTCTACTATTAAAAGAGAGTGGGTAAGTTCGCTTTCTCGTCTTTATGGTTTTCGTCTCCGTCCCTTTATGTTGGTTCTTTCCTCTTCATGTCCTTAGTTTGAAATAATCTAAACCAAAACGGTATTTTCATTTCCTTGTCTTACCAAAAACCATATCTTGCATTAACGCAATCAATTCTTACTAAAAACATGTTCTGCAATAACTCAATGGAATCAAATCAAATCTTACCAGGCCTCAACTACAATAAAACTTTCCATGCAATCCCCTACACATACCAAATCAACTCAAATCTTATCAAAACCCCAACTAAATGAAAACTTCTCCTCGTCTTTCCCTACCCATTATCAAATCATAACAAATTTTAGAATATAGTAGGCGTAAGGTATATGTCAGACACAATTAGTGTTGAACGACTGTAATATGCACGCACGCCCCATTGCAACGCACGGACAATTAGCTAAATAGGGAGTTGGTAGTTGGGCTGTTTTTCTTATCACGCATAATTTATATTGGAGGGATGAGAGTTTCTGGATATTTTTTTGGACCCCAATAGCTAGTGAATGTTTGCTGTGAGGCATCACAATTGCGAACGCCTTTTATGGCAAATTATTTGAAAATACGTATCATTTTTTTTCAAAAAGCATGACGAATTCTGGCAAAACAAAGAATTTTCTGCAAAAATTGTCGTGTTCGCTTGAAGGAATTGTCATACTCTCAACACATAAATTGTTGCGAGAGACATTTGCTTTACCATGCACCCGAGCGAACGTTCGCTCAATAACATAACCATCTTTGTTTTTGCCCAACCACTTGCGATACGACGACGAGCGACGGCGGGCACGCAAACAGGTGGCCAGCCGGCGGGGCCCGGTTCCGGGTACAAAATCGTTTACAACCGCCGGAAGAGGGAATATGCACCGAATATGCATAACCAACACGGACGCAAAACCTGTCGCTCCTTTTCCTTTCTTCCCGAAGTCTCTTCTTCTGGATCGTCAGCCCACAACCGACACCCAAGGCCAAAACCCGACGAGATCCTCTTCTCCCTCCACCCCCACTCCAGCCACACAGAGCAAGGCAGGCAATCGCGTCACCACCGTCGACCCCCCCGTCCGTCGAGGTATGAGACAGGAGGCCGCCAGCCTGGTGGTCACCCGCGAAGACCACCGGCAGCACCACCACAGCCGCCCGCCGCCTCCCGACGAGGAGGACGGGGAGGAGGAGGAGGAGGACACGGATGCCGTGGCCCCGTCGTCCTGCGCGACGATCCTGCTGCGCCGGGTGAGCGGCGAGGCCGAGGCGGTGGAAAGTGAGGAGCCGCTGCAGCTGGTCCCGCCGCTCAACTTCGCCATGGTGGACCACGGCGTGTACCGCTCCGGGTTCCCGGACGCCTCCAACCTGCCCTTCCTCGAGACCCTCCGCCTCCGCTCCGTCCTGTTAGTACACGGCTACGTGCACACGTACGTTCTTCGGGGTGGTGGTGACGTGATTCTTGATTCGTTTTGATTTCTCCAGGTGCCTCTGCCCGGAGCCGTACCCGGAGGCCAACCAGGAGTTCCTCCGTGCCCACGGGATCAGGCTGTTCCAACTCGGAATCGACGGCTCCAAGGTTAATGCAAATCCCTTCTCCTTATGGGCCTGGGCATCCTTGGCTAAACCTCCTCGAAGGTTTGCCCTTTGAGAATTTTGCTATATCATGCTTATTCTTGATCCGAAGAAATAAAAGTGAAATGGTATGCAAGTAAGAAAAGAGGGGCAATAACATGGGCTATCAACTCTAACTAGCTAAACTTCATCCAAGCTTTGCCCTTTGGCCTTCTCCTTTTCTCACTTGCAATATGCCTTCTTGCTTGTCCGAAGAAATAAAATCAAAACGGTAAGCGAGTAAGGAAAGATGGGATGGGATCAAACATGTCTATTGACTCCGTTTCATAATTCTTGTCATGGTTTTAAACTAAAACCACGGCAGGAATTATGGAACGGAGGGAGTAGTTATTATGATTTTGTGATTAGTCATAGATTCTTCGTTAATATTTGTCCACACGGTAGTGATGGTTGCAATGGTTCTATCTTCTCGAATCTTCTCCATAGTACTTGTGTGCGGGCACATCATATGCCTTCCGTGGGATTGTGAAGTGGGGTTGCCTTGTCCAAGTTGAGCTTCTCCATAGACGCTTTAGCTGAAAGCGCCTCTCTACCAAATTATATATCGGATGAAGCTTCAACATCTTTTGTAATTAGACAGATGACTTGTATTTCTGACCCGACGGAATAGCTGGATATCTGGTTGAAATCTCCACTGTCGAATACTTGTTGGCTTAACGAAGGTCGGATTTTAGGGGACTAAATTTATATGTTATGTTATTGTAGTAGCACACTATGCGCCAAGGACTGTTCTTTTTACCCCCTCTATCGTGTATTCCTAACTTTTAGCTGATATAAAATAAATTGAATACCTTGGAGCATTGTTAAGGAAATCGTTAACCGGTAGTTGCTCGATAGGCTGGCGAGCAGGAGATTAATAGGCTAATCGGCAAGTTAATCGGTCAATTAATCAATTAATCGGCCGATTTATTAGTTTATCGGCTACACGTTGACCTTACAAGTAGGGATTAATCGGCCATTTAACTGGTTAATCGGCTAAATTCTTGAACAGGACCTTGGAGCAATAACATTATCAGTTGGCCATGTGTAAAACACTACAAATGCTAGAAGAATATAGAAGTGTTCAATTTGAGAAACTTGTTGGAATTCAGATTTGAGTGGTCAATTTGGCAAGAGGACACACAAATAACACTTGAAATCCACCTCGTGGTGTTGGACCCTAACACAGATTCAGGTCGTTTGAACGGGAAAAAAAAATTGAGTCTATGACCCTAAAATGCTCAAATTATGATCTTGTTTCTAACTAGATATTGCTCTTTTATTACGAGCTGATGACAACCATCTGAAACCTTAGCTGTTATGTTGCTCAGTTGTTGTAGTCCTTAGGCATTTTGTGTTATACTTCTTTGGGTTGCATTTTTTGTAATGATACACAATTTATGCTTAGAATTCAGGCATGGTACTTCTCAAAAGGCAAGTATTTTTATCTTCCTAATTAACCAAACGACTTGTGTATGTCGTCAAAACATCTTGAAGGTACAGCAAGGTAGGTTTTTGCTCCAAGTGAATGAGTAAACTGGTAAAAGACCTTCCTTTCCACCGGAGCAGAAATATTATTGTCATTTATAGTTTCTTGATATGTTTAATGATTTTATTTTGTCACCACCAGTAGAAAATCAATAAACACTCATGTGGTTCATATCTCAATTGTATAAAATTGTTGTTCTATTTTTCTTCCTTTATTCAGTGGAGCTTTCAAATTTAAGAGAATAACTTGAGGTGTGTCTTTTTATCGAGCCAACGAGGCCACACTCTTTATCAGTTAGAAGTATTAGAGTTGCCATCCCGTGAAGTGGGTTAAGGCACATGAAAGGTGAACATGTGGCACAGAATAATGGAATCGGATTCTTTTATCTGGATTGGGTTGTTTATTTTGCACTTTGGCGATGCACCTTGAAAATATTGCACGATTGATCACTAGAGAAAGTTCAGATCAGACTGATATTTAACAATTCACCTTATAAGAATGAAATGGCATGCACACTCTTTACTAACTGATAACTTAGACCAGAGAAGAGAACCAGAATCTAGCTTCTAAAAGGTACTCCCTCTGTAAAGAAATATAAAAGCGTTTATTAGATCACTGAAGTAGTGATCTAAATGTTCTTATATTTCTTTACAGAAGGAGTAACTTGCTAGATGGCATGTATAAGAAAGCAGCTTGAAGTTGGTCATTTTCTTCCTTTTGTCGTAGCAGTTCTATCGTTTATCTTCATTTTTTCTCTTGTTACCTAAGATTTGCCACAAAGTGGCATTTTTCATTTTCAGGAGCTTACTGAAAATGGATGTTGCTTTCAGGAACCCTTTGTGAGCATTCCCGAAGACAGAATCCGCGAGGCTCTGAAAGTTGTTCTAGGTACTAGAATGTTCTACGAATCATTTTTCATGAGTCATTTCTTCCCCTGACTGCATATCAAATTCTCATTTGTAGACACAAGAAACCACCCGGTGCTTATTCACTGCAAGCGTGGAAAGGTAAAAATAGCATGATCACCTTTTAGCTACGTTGCTGTTTGTTTGGCCTGTCGAAATTTCTATAGCATCTGAATTTTGTATTGCAAACATAAAAATATGCAGCATCGAACTGGCTGTGTTGTTGGATGCTTGAGGAAACTGCAGCGCTGGTGTCTAACATCAGTATTCGACGAATACCAGCGTTTTGCTGCTGCGAAAGCAAGAGTTTCTGATCTAAGGTTTATTGAGCTATTCGACGTCTCAAGCTTAAAGCATTTACCCGCGTCTTTCTCATGTTGAGCAAGAAGCATACATGGGCGGCCTCTGGGGGCCCAGATTGGCATTTCTTTCCCGTATCTAGTAACATGGCCGATAAGAAATAACTGTTAATACTACTTTTGATTCTGTTTTTGGCTCACAAATCATGAAGTTGACCCTGACAAGTTAAACATTGTCAGTCATTTTTGAAGCTAGGGTAGATATTAGATAGGCTGCATGAGTTATATTCTCACCGTTGCTGCATTTATCATATGTTTGCTGGCGTTATGTAAGCATGTAATAATAGTCTGTAATTATGTTATGTTGTATATAGTACTAAATAAAAATCAGTCTGGCAAGCAAACCTTGTGTTCTAGGAGTATTTGGTATTGTCAATTGGATCTGTCCAGTTTTTGGCACTTTCGCTGTTGTAGCAAAGCTTTTTAAAAGATGCCATTGATGCCAGCAACTTCTTGCGAAAATGCGTGTCTACATCATGTAGGCTGGGATAGCTCCTGCTTACATAGAGATAAAGCAATGCGAGACTAAAGGGTATGCTCCTTGTTTTAAAATGAAACTAAGGGACGAGCTCACATGATTCCTGTGAAAACGGCATCATGCAAAGTTTCCTTCAAGTCTTAGTGGAGATCCATGTGATGATGTGAAGCATCCAAACACATTCTTTAATCAACACATCCAAAAGGTGATAAGTGAGATTTGCCCACTCAATGGAGAGGGCATCGAGATTTGAGAGCAAAATGCAGAGTCATGAGAAAGGCTGGTAATTGATCACGAGACTCTCACAGGAATCAGGCAAGTAACAGACACCAGACAACACTCAATACTAACATCACAAACAACATCAGGCGATCAAATATACTCCCCAAAAGCACCAAAACCCCACAGAAACAGCAGCTTAGTTATTCAGTGAGACACTGGGCAAGGTAATATCTGGCAGATGTGTCTTGGGGCAGATAAAAACACTTTGCTTCATTCCAAATCAACACACATACAATTACTTCACAAATCAGGCGCGCGCGCGAGAGAGAGAGAGAGAGAGAGAGAGAGAGAGAGAGAGAGAGAGAGAGAGAGAGAAGGGTTAAAATAGGAAGAGACAAAAAAGGGGCAAACATAAAAGCTGAAGGATACATCCTAAAATGCCGCATCCATGCTTCTATCTTGTCAATATACTAGATAAACAAATAGCAGCTACCGTGCACCTTTTGGCTTCAAAGAAACTGAGAACTCCTCTGGTCTCTTTCTTGCTCGGTGTTCTTGTACGATGCCTCCTAATTAAATACTTAAGCTTTCTTCTATAATTCGAAGCTCTCCACATTTGGGTTCTCTTCAACTACAAGTTCGGAAACATAAAATGAGTCATAAGTACTGGTTCACAGAACTAAATTAAAGGAAAGCATGAGATATAAAACGAAGGCATTTTCATTGTATGCCAGCCACAACATTCAAGCTCAAACGTGATACACTACAGGTAATAAAGTGTCACAGACACAGCATATAAAAAGCAGGAATATAATAATTGCCTGGATGAACTGAGCTAATAATTCAATCACTTCTTAAAAAATTATAGGCTGTAAAGTTACTAACAATTAACAAAGACGCAAACTCTCAGTTCAGTAGAGGAGTAACTGAACAGATGCATCCAACTGGAAACAGATTAACAGAACAGTCGTACTACAAAACTTTGTGATTTGCCAATGGAGTTCCAAGTTACAGTCTGCATTAACATTTAACAAACTGTTACTGTTAAGGCTTTATGTGCCTTATGGGCCCTTATATTTAAGCCAATGTTTTGCATGCTCAAATGTATGTTTCACCTCACATAACATGCAGATGATAACACTATTAATGAGCCTTTTTAGTATATGAGAATCAAATGGAATAAGACACAGCAGTCAAAACGACCTGAAAATTGTCGACAACAAAAATATGCACATCGCAGTATATTAAGTTGCATACTGTATTGGAAAAAGGTCTTAGTGGGTAAGTTTATAAGTTATGAACTATTGGGTGGTGGTCAAGAAGACCCCATAACTAACATTCAGTTCATCATGCTTTCAGTTGATAGACTGGGAAAGAGCGAGATACAAGGGAAAAAGGAGTATTTTTCATGATATTGGCTGTATTCTCTTCCCAATGAAGGGCATGCCTCAACTTTCCATGCTTCAGAACATCTAGTCCTCAGTGAAAAATTATCTTTGACAATTATTTCAAGAAAAACTACAGTTCACAATATGTTAGACTAGAGTAATCATGATGTTAGTTTGTGAAGGCTGTGAAAGGCCCACCTAGATGCATGATTTCAATTTCTAAGGCTCCACAATCGACATGCTTTTAGTTCAATTTTGACTTAAGCTAGAAGTTGACATTGCAACACAAAACTTATCCGCGTCGATAACTATCATGGGTGCGCATATTAAAATTTCAGTTAAAACAACTGCCCTATACTTTGACCTATTTTGCATTCTTTTTTTTTATTACTTTCCTCTTCCGTCTCACTAATCTCCTTCCCTCCCTCAATGCACTTCTCTTTACCTACTTGATGTTTCCACTGTCCAAAGGCGCATAGAGTATATGCATCCTTGTTAATTTCCACTATCTCTACCTGCAATGCTGCTTATCAGCTACAGTGAATCAGTGAATGTGCCCTGTCCTACAATGAGTATGAACACTCTGGCCAAACTTCTCATGGAATGGCCATGTCACTGGTTCACCGCCCACATCTAGCAATGACAGGGCAACGGCAATACAAACCATGTGAGCATTTAGTTTCCAAACCTAAGCAATTATAATATCACCAAACAGTTGTTAGCCTGCACAGTATGAGCATTGTAGCCCAATGCTCCTGTGCACGACTAGACCATCCCACCAACCTCTGAGAATCCCAGGGTATTGGCTCCACGTACCAGACTATAAAACAGGGAACTTTCCTGAAGCTTCGATTCACGTTTGCAGCATGTAGTCAGTGAACAACTTAGCTAAAACTATTGATTTAATGTTCATTTTAACTGATATTTACTCAGTGATAGACAAAGAAAACAAATTAGAAGTGTCACAAAAAAGGGAGATGAAGGTAAATATCAACCTTACCCCAATGCAGCGGATGGACTAGTTGTTCCACCCTCTGGAAAGTAAGCTTTTGAATCGGCTGCTGGATATCCTTTGCAAAGCCTTCTTTGCACAAGGCACCTCAGCATCAGCCAGCTTCTGTAGATGCTGACAAGCACCAGCATCTGCAAGACGCCGTCGTGTTCCATTCCCACCACCCATAGCAAGTGCTAGCAGTACTGAGACTGGGTGCTTTTTGTCAATCTCCTCATTCCGGGGGTTAAGCATCTGCACCAACCTTGTCAGATTCTTCTCATCCCTGACCAACTCCTTTCGATTGGATTTCAAGGTCATCAAAGCAAGTAGTGCACGGCCAGCTGACTCCTGTATGGATGCAGGCTTGGCTACCTCCATCATCTTAACCAGCGTGCCAACACATGGTGCCATGCACCGCTTGGTGTCATCACTCACGCCAGGTGCAAGGTCGGCAATCATATCTGCAGCCATCTGCTGCAACAGGATGCTACCACCACGGCGCATAAGGTCTGTTAGTTGTGCAAAGAACAGCGGGGATGAACATAGGATCCTGGCGGCCGAAGGGACTACTGCAAGCACGTGGATAGCGCGTAGGACAGAATTCTGAAGATCGAGATCGGTGGTGATGTGCAGAGCCTGCAAAAGTGGCGGTAATGCACCATCTTGTACAATCTGTTGCTGTGTCTCAAGGTCGCCCATGGACGCGATCGACCACAGGCAGAGAGCAGCATTCTTCTGTGTGTCAGTGGTGCCGCTGGCAAGTAAATCAACCAGAACTGGCAACCCACCCTCCTCAACCAACGCTGAGCGCACATCGTCGATCGAGACCACATTCTTGATAGCTGCTACAGCGAGCGTCTGCACAGCCAACGAACCAGAGCCAGGACGGCACGCATTAATCAAGATGGAAACCCCTCCATATGCTGATACAGCCCACGAGCTGCCGGCATCGGCAGTGATGGCCTCAATGGCCACAACCGCACGCTCCCTCGTGGCCGGTGCCGAGGCAGAGTCAAGCACGCGCAACAGCGGGCCAAGGCCGCCCTCGTCGAAGACCGCTTTCCGGGATGCACCGCAGGCAGTGGCAAGGAGGGCCACGACCGCTGCTGCGCGGTCCCTCAGCGCCGAGTGGGCCGATGCGTCGAGCATGCGGAGCAGCGCAGCCACATCGCCATCGGCGGCAACGATGTTTGCGGCCTCAGCAGCAGGGTCATTGCCCAGCAACTCCAGCAGCGAGGCGAGGGCCTTGAGCTTGAGGTCGAGGCCCCCGATCTGGAGCCGCGCAAAGGCGTCCCTGATGAAAAGCGACTTGTCGGAGCGGGATGCGGCTGCCGCGGGCACCTGCAGCACAATGGCGTTGGGGGAGGACGCCGACGAATCGACGGAGAGGAGCCCCGAGCGAAGGAGCAGCGAGAGATCGTGCAGGAGAAGCGTGAGCGAGGAAGCGGCGATGTCGAGGTCGCTCTGGAGGCGCAGGCGCCCGCCGGGGAGGGCCGGGTCCTGGCAGCGCGCGGACAATGCGTGGAGGGAGCGGAGGGCCGGGAGCAGCGAGGCCACCAGATCGGCGAAGAGCGGGTGGCCGGCGGCCGGGGCGGGCGCGGAGACGAGCGAGGACTGGAGCGCGAGCAGCGTGGCGTGCAGCGCGCGCCAGCGGGAGTGGAGCGCGTTGGCGGACGCCGCGGCCAGGAGGAGCGGCGGGAGCAGCGCGTGCAGGATCTGGGCGAGCGCGTCCGCGGCGGCCGGCGGCGGGGGCGAGGGCGAGGGCGAGGGCGGCGGCGTCATGGGCGGCGGCGGGCGACGGTGGAGGAGGGGGAGTGGAGCAGGAGGAGGAGGGGAAAGCGAGGGAAAGAGCGGCGGCAGCACATCACATGGAGTGGTGGGGCGCGGAACGGACGGACGCGATTTGCTTCCGCTGGAAGGAAAAGCTGTAAAGCGGAGGTTGGCTGGCAGCCGTTGCCGGGTGTCACGCGCGAGTCCCGCTTTGTTCACACAAGCCGGGAGGGCCCGCCGTACTCGCTTGGCAGCGGGGCGGTGAAAATGCCATTCCGGACACGCGGCGAGCTTTCGTGTTTTTTTGGCCCAACCCAATGCCAATGGAGCCGGTCATGTTTTTCGCATCGTCTTGTTTCGCGTGCTGTTTCGTTGTCTCGTCAGAGATGCAAAGCATCTTTGGACGTGTTTGGTTAGAGTAACTCTAGCAGATCCCCGCAAAATGCGTTTTCGGTTTCATGAAGATCACGTTTGCGGGTTGAAAACATGCGCGGTCGCTCAGATACCGTATCTAAACCTGCATAATTTGAAAAAACACTTTCGCGAAAGAAATTGCACAAACATAGTTCATCATATCACATACTACAGAGTTCATACATACACTACATGATCAACAAATTAAGCATAGAGCATACTACATGCTACGTTAACTAGTAATAGAGGGGTCGGATCTGACGACGGCGAGGTCGTGGCAAAATGGACGACGCAGTGGAGGCCGAGCGACGCTCAATCCTCCTCGCCGGAGCTGCACAGGTCGATGTACTTCGCCGCCTGCTCCGCGCGGATACGGCGCCACTCCTCAACCTTCTCGTTGGTGGCGACCGCCTGCCGGCACTCGAGGGCTTCGAGCTCCTCGGCGTGGCGCCGGCGCTCCGCCTCCTCGCGGACGCTTCGCTAGGCAATGGCGGCAGCAACGGCGTCGAAGTCCGCGACATAGTCTTCAGGCCCGACGACTCCGCGGCGGCCGAGCGGAGCAGGCTCCTCCTTCACCGGGACGAACGCGAACGGCGCCGACTCCTCCGGCTCCTCCTCGTCCTCCGACCACTCCCTCTTCACGGGGAGAAAGCCCGCGCCGAAGGACGAGGAGGATCCGGCGTAGGAAGAGGAGGAGAAGGACGTGCGCCGGCGGTCGTACTCCTCCGTCTCGCGGTGGTTGAAGCTTGCCAGTGGCGACATCCCGTGGTTGGTCCACCTCCGGGCACCGCGCTTCCTCGCGCCGTTCGACCGGACGCGCCGCTCGTGCTCCGGGTCCCTCTCACAGCCGGAGCCGCGTCCGGAGCTCCACATTCGGCCCCACATGGCGGGTGGTCGTCGGAGGCGAGAAATGTGAAGAGGGGAAAGGGGAATCGGGTGGCTCGCGACGGCGGGGGGATAGGGTTTGGACCCGCAAAATGGTCGCGAAATTGCAGTTATAGTGCTCGGGGCGTGCGGTTTGCGGGCTGCGGCAAAAAAATGCGGGCCGGGCGAGTATGCAGGCTCTGTTCTGGCCGGAAAATTGGGCTGAGCCCGCATACTCGCCGGAATTTTTGCGGGCCGGGCGTTTTGCGGGGTCTATTAGAGTTGCTCTTACATCGATGTTTGTCTGCATTGCATTTGTGTCTCGGTTGGGCTTGGTTCAGAAAAAACAGGCTAAAGAACAATATCTGCATTTCGTTTGGTTGTATGCGGGGTGAAATGAAAGTTGGTTTGTCGGCTTGTTTATGCGAGAACACATGACATGGTGTTTGGTTACATGCAATGCATGTTGTCTGGACCCCCCCCCCCTCCCTCGCGTGAAGGTGGTGCAGTTACCAATATGATAGCAGGCGGAACAAATCAAAGACGCAAAAAATAGATAGCATAGTACGACACTTAAACAAACAGTTTTCAACCAAACCAATACGACATAGTCTTAAATTAAACCAAACCAACGCGCACAACAAAGAGCTCTCCTAGACGTTCATGGCGAAGGTGTCATCGTACTTCCCGCACTTGGTCACCACTTCTATGTCGTCGTCGTTGAAGACGATCACTTCCGTGTGTCAGGGGTCAGCAACTTGAAGGTGACTATGTAGTCGATCTTGATCTAGTGGACAACGGTGAAGGGGGCAGGGGCAACCCTTATCGAGGATGACCCTTCCGTTCATCAGCCGAACCGGTCACCCTCCATGCGCAACTGGTGTTCGTCTTCACCTTGAACTCCTGAGGCACGGCCTGGAACTACTTCATGAAGTCTAGAGGCATAGGCAAACACTCCAGCTTCGGGGCAAGGATCACCTTGCATAAGTGAGTTGGTCCAGCCTCCTCATGGTAGTGGATGTAGTTCCCCTGCTTGCCGATGGGGGGCTCCTTCAGCACCATGTCAACATCCAAGGGTGGCACCACCTCCTTGCCTTCTTCAAGGCCGGCACCACCTCCTTGTGTTGGAATTATGCCCTAGAGGTAATAATGTTATATTATTTATTTCCATGTTTATAATTAAGAGTTTATATAGTATGCTATAGTTGAATATGTGATTCAGAGGAAACCCAAGCACGTGTGGAATGATAAGCGGTAAACTTGATTCCTAGTCTTGCCTCTAGGACTAGCTCAAGTGTTGTATGTTGATCATATTTTCTGCATCCTGGATATTTTGTTAAGTGCAACGATAATCCCAAAAGAACATTGAGAGGATGATTTTAGAAGAATGATCATATTGAATTGACCCAACTTGTTTGTTATACTTTGAGATATAATTGTCATGAGTCTATTGATATAACACGAAGAGTTAATGTATGCTTTAGTTCCTTAGACCATGAGAGTATCATAGTCATTTCATACCAGCCGATAGACTTTGGAGTTGCTCAAACTCCATCTATAACACCATGGTCATAACGACAACTTTCAGGTTTACCGGAAAGTATGACAAGGGGCTTGATAGCTCAAGAGTGGGATTTCCTCCTCCGATGATGGGGAGATATTCTTAGGGGCCACTCAGTATGATGGCATCCATCATCATCTGCCAAGACACAGGTGACTAGGTCACAGGGATGTCGGAACATGTTAATGAGAAAGAAGAACAAAACCGATAACGAGGAGACGGTATAATGAGCATTAGAATGACTCAAGAGGATACCGATAAATCTCATCATGGGTTTTGTAAAGTATCGTGAAGCAAAGGGAATAACATATGATAACCAAAGGTTCAATCGAATATCATTCGTGTATTCATAGGATCAATTTGGATGTCCACGGTTCCGCTATTGATCATTGAACGAAATGGAGTTCGTTCATGTCTATGTTTTACAGAACCTACAGGATCACAAGCTCAAGGGAATCATGATATGTTGAGTGCTATTGGAGTAAGATTATGAGAAAATATTCTAGGAATAGTTCCAGGAACATGAGAAATAGTTTCGAGAGAAACCGAATGTGTTTCAGGGTTATTGGAAGAGTTTGGGGTTTACCAGGTAATACCCGGAAATGATATATAGGCGGAAAATGTTTCCGAAGACTTTAAATAAATGGTAAAAGGTTCTAATATTAATTAGGAGGCTTTTAGAATTTATTTAATATCAATGGGCTAAGGAAAATACTAAAAGGCTTATTAGGAAGAGTTAATGGGCCCTAATCCCCATTAGTGGAGGCACCCCAAGGGGAGGCTGAATTGGGAGGTTGAGTTGGATTCCACCACCCCCTAGGCCGGCGCAAGAGGAGGGGAAATCCTTCCCCAAGTAGGACACTTCTCCCTCTCCCCTGAACCTATATATACTAGAGGGTTTTGTGAAAGATCGAGAAGAGGGGTCTAGAGGGGGGTTGATTAGACCCTTCACAAAAAAGTAGCAGTTTTTACTATTCTTTAAGTTAAGGTTGAGTTTAGCACATGTTAAAGGTCTCATAGTACGTTTTACACAAGCATAGCAAGACTATAGGCAGCAGAAAGAGTAAAGCATGCAAGTGCAAAAATGTAAAAGAGATGGGAATCAGAATGAGCAAACACAATGGAGACATGGAGATTTTTGGTGTGGTTCTGATAGGTGGTGCTATCGTACGTCCACGTTGATGGAGACTTCAACCCACAGAGGGTAACGGTTTCACGAGTCCATGTGGAATGATAAACGGTAAAACCTGATTCCTAGTCTTGCCTCTAGGACTAGCTCAAGTGTTGTAAGTTGATCATGTTTTCCGGATCCTGGATATTTTGTTAAGTGTAACGATAATCCTGAAAGAACATTAAGAGGATGATGTTAGAAGAATGATCATATTGAATTGACCCAACTTGTTTGTTATACTTTGAGATATAATCATCACAAGTCTATTGATATAAAACGAAGAGTTAACGTATGCTTTAGTTCCTTAGACCATGATAGTATCATAGTCATTTCATACCAAACGATAGACTTCAGACTTGCTCAAATGCCATCTATAATGGTGATCATAACGACAACTTTCAGGTTTACCGGAAACTATGACAAGGGGCTTGATAGCTCAAGAGTGGGATTTGCTCCTTCGACGATGGGGAGATATTCTTAGGGCCCACTCGGTATGATGGCATGCATCATCATCTGCCAATACACAGATGACTAGGTCACAGGGATGCCGAAACATATCAACGAGAAAGAAGAACAAAACCGATAACGAGGAGACGGTATAATGAGCATGTGAATGACTCAAGAGGATACCAATAAATCTCACCTTGGGTTTTGTAGAGTATCGTGAAGCAAAGGGAATAACATATGATAACAAAAGGTTCACTCGAATATCATTCGTGTTTTCATGGGATTAATATGGATGTCCACGGCTCTGCTATTGATCATTGAACAAAAGGGAGTTCGTTCATGTCTATGTTTTACCGAACCTACAGTGTCACAAGGTCAAGGGAATCATGATATATTGAGTTCTATTGGAGTAAGAGTCATGAGAAAATATTCTAGGAATAGTTCCGGGAACACAAGAAATAGATTCGAGAGAAACCGACAGTGTTTCAGGGTTACTGGAAGAGTTTCGGGGTTTACCAGGTAATACCTGGAAATGATATATAGGCGGAAAATGTTTTCGGAGACTTTAAATAAATGGTAAAAGGTTCTAATATTGATTAGGAGGCTTTTAGAATTTATTTAACATCAACGGGCTAAGGAAAATACTAAAAGGCTTATTAGGGAGATTTAATGGGCCCTCAGGCCCATTAGTGGAGGCGCCCCAAGGGGAGGTTGAATTGGGAGGTGGAGTTGGACTCCACCACCCCCTAGGCCGGTGCAAGAGGAGGGGAAACCCTTCCCCAAGTAGGACACTCCTCCCTCTCCCTTGAACCTATATATACTAGAGGGTTTTGTGAAAGATCGAGAGGAGGGGTCTAGAGGGGGGTTGATTAGACCCTTCACACAAAAATGTAGCAGTTTTTACCACTTTTTAAGTTAAGGTTGAGTTTAGCACATGTTAAAGGTCTCATAGTACGTTTTACATAAGCATAGCAAGACTATAGGAAGCAGAAAGAGTAAAGCATGCAAGTGCAAGAATGTAAAAGAGATGGGAATCAGAATGAGCAAACGCAATGGAGACACAAAGATTTTTGGTGTGGTTCCGATAGGTGGTGCTATCGTACATCCACGTTGATGGAGACTTCAACCCACAGAGGGTAACGGTTTCACGAGTCCATGTGGAATGATAAAAGGTAAAACCTGATTCCTAGTCTTGCCTCTAGGACTAGCTCAAGTGTTGTATGTTGATCATGTTTTCCCGATCCTGGATATTTTGTTAAGTGTAACAATAATCCCAGAAGAACATTGAGAGGATGATGTTAAAAAATAATCATATTGAATTGACCCAACCTGTTTGTTATACTTTGAGAAATAATCGTCACGAGTCTACTAATATAACACGAAGAGTTAATGTATGCTTTAGTTTGTTAGACCATGAGATCATAGTCATTTCATACGAGACGATAGACTTTAGAGTTGCTCAAACGCCATCTATAACACGATGATCATAACAACAACTTTCAGGTTTACCGGAAAGTATGACAAGGGGTTGATAGATCAAGAGTGGGATTTCCTCCTCCGACGATGGGGAGATATTCTTAGGGCCCACTCTGTATGATAGCATCCATCATCATCTTCCAAGACACAGGTGACTAGGTCACATGGATGCCTGAAGATGTCAATCAGAAAGAAGAACAAAACCGATAACAAGGAGACGGTATAATGAGCATGAGATTGACTCAAGAGGATACCAATAAATCTCACCTTAGGCTTTGTAAAGTATTGTGAAGAAAAGGGAATAACATATGATAACCAAAGGTTCACTCGAATATCATTTGTGTATTCATAGGATCAATATGGATGTCCTTGGTTCTGCTATTGATCATTGAACGAAAGGGACTTCGTTCATGTCTATGTTTTTTGAACCATAGGGTCACAAGCTCAAGGGAATCATGATATGTAGAGTGCTATTGGAGTACGAGTTATGAGAAAATATTCTAGGAATAGTACCGGGAACACGAAAAATAGTTTCGAGAGAAACTGAAAGTGTTTCAGGGTTACTGGAAGAGTTTCGGGATTTACCAGTTAATACCGTATATAGGCGAAAAATGTTTCCGGAGACTTTAAATAAATGGTAAAAGGTTCTAATATTAATTAGGAGGCTTTTAGAATTTATTTAATATCAATGGGCTAAGGAAAATACTAAAAGGCTTATTAGGGAGATTTAATGGGCCCTAAGGCCCGAGGCGCCCCAAGGGGAGGCTGAATTGGGAGGTGGAGTTGGACTCCACCACCCCCTAGGCTGGCGCAAGAGGAGGGGAAACCCTTCCCCAAGTAGGGCACTCCTCCCTCTCCCCTGAACCTATATATATACTAGAGGGTTTTGTGAAATATCGAGAAGAGGGGTCCAGAGGGGGGTTGATTAGACCCTTCACAAGAAAAAGTAGCACTTTTTACTATTCTTTAAGTTAAGGTTGAGTTTAGCACATGTTAAAGGCCTCATAGTACATTTTACACAAGCATAGCAAGACTATGGGCAGTAGAAAGAGTAAAGCATGCAAGTTCAAGAATGTAAAAGAGATGGGAATCATAATGAGCAAACACAATGGAGACGCGAAGATTTTTGGTGTGGTTCCGATAGGTCGTGTTATCGTACGTCCACATTGATGGAGACTTCAACCCATAGAGGGTAACGGTTGCACGAGTCTATGTGGAATGATAAACGGTAAAACATGATTCCTAGTCTTGCCTCTAGGACTAGCTCAAGTGTTGTATGTTGATCATGTTTTCCGGATCCTGGATATTTTGTTAAGTGTAACGATAATCCCAAAATAACATTTGAGAGGATGATGTTAGAAGAATGATCATATCGAATTGACCCAACTTGTTTGTTATACTTTGAGATATAATCGTCACGAGTCTATTGATATAACACAAAGAGTTAACCTGTGCTTTAGTTCCTTAGACCATGAGAGTATCATAGTCATTTCATACCAGACAATAGAATTTGGAGTTGCTCAAACGCCATCTATAACACGGTGATCATAACGACAACTTTCTGGTTTACCGAAAAGTATGACAAGGGGCTTGATAGCTCAAGAGTGGGATTTGCTCTTCCGACGATGGGGAGATATTCTTAGGGCCCACTGATTATGATGGCATCCATCATCATCTGGCAAGAGACAGGTGACTAGGTCACAGGGATGTCGGAACATGTCAACGAGAAAGAAGAACAAAGCTGATAACGAGGAGACGATATAATGAGCATGAGAATGACTCAAGAGGATACCGATAAATCTCACCTTGGGTTTTGTAAAGTATCATTAAGCAAATGGAATAACATATGATAACCAAAGGTTCACTCAAAGATCATTGTGTATTCATAGGGTCAATATGGAGTGACGTGTTTGATAAATATCACTGGGTGAATACTTCTTTAGATATAGACATGTCCCCCAGTACAATTTGCAATTGACTTCCAAGGATTTTTCTCCCCTAAGGCTGAGCTTCCTCTCCCCCTGAATCTAGCATAGGATAATGGGAGTAGGTAGGGTGAGACAAAATCAGAGCAAACTATAAAATCAGAGCAATCTAACTTATAATAAGACAGGTAACATATCTCTCCCCTCTCAGAGACATGTAAATTTCTCTCCTCTTAGGATAGTGCATCTCTCTTTTCCTTTCTTGGAAGAGGTTTATGAATAAGCTTTGATGTGCATCTCTCTCCCCCTTTGACATCAATTTCCAATAAGGGTAAGCTTCAAGGTTGTGAGTCAAGAGAGTATGGTCCTGGAGAAGCACAACTAGGCATAATGTAACTTTGGATGCAGACAGAGGAAAAAGAATCATTGAGTGGAGCTGGAAAGAAAGAATAAGTAGATTTGGCAAAACATTCTTTCAGCAGTGAAATTGGCGACTCCGATTGATTTCAATCAGTGAATCCGATACTGAGGTATCAAAAATAGAACACATTGGTGGAACCGAGTGAGTCCACTTCGGTGGAACCAATGAAATGTGTGCAGGGTTTAATTGCACTTCGATGTGACCGATGGGTTTAAATCGGAGAGACCGAGTTCAGCATAGAAGGAAAAAATGTCAACTCAGCTCACTTGCAATAGAATTCTCACAAAGATTTATAGGGAATTCGAACAAGATTTGCAATGAATTTACTAAAGTCTAACTACAAGAGAAAGAACACAGAAGAAATAAAAAGAAGAAATCTAGATGAAGTTTTTTGATTTAAAATGAGAAGGCACTCTAGCGAAAGAAATACAACTATGGAAAGGAAACACTAGAGAACTTCATCTTGAGGAGTCGACAACAAATTCACCTATGTTAGAGTATATTAACTTAGGAATCAAGTGAGACCACTTGATCATAGGTCATACTCGTCATTAAGCTCAAAATGGAGTTACCATTTTTCATTTAAGCGTTTCAATGTATTCACACCTTCTTGAGTTGATTTGACTCATGACTTGGAGCAAAGCTTCTCTAAGATGTGAGGACATACATTGGGTTTGTTGTTGAACTTGATCACGTAGTTGAACTTGTAGTGGATGCTCATATGAATTGAGTTGGGAGCATTCCTTACACATCATCTTCCTACATGGGTTAGTGTTGCAAGTAATAACATCCTTTTATCCAATTTGACAAGAGTGAAATTCATCATAAAGAAGTCGTCAAAGGATATATTGAGGGTGTTTTTGTTCCTCGAACACAACAACCAAAGTGAAGATACTTGGTCATGACAAGATTGCTCATGATATGTGTGATTTTGCGATCTTGTGAAATGAAGCTCATCCAAGAACCTATAAGGGGTTAGATGCAACACAAGGGTGCAAATGTTTTCAAGCCATATGATTATCATCATAAGAGAAATATAAAGGATTAGTCAAATGGGCTCATCCCTTGCATGCATCCAAAGGAGTCTCTACGCCAAATTTGAGGCACCAATGATATTCAATTCACTCCTCAAGCGACAAAATATCTTCTCAAAAAGAGGTTTGGTGAAGATATCCGCCAATTGTTTGTCGGTACGAACATGCTTAAGGTTTATTTCACCTTTAACAACATGATCATGAATGAAATGGTAATGAACTTCGATATGCTTAGTTCAAGAGTGTTACATGGGATTGTGTGCAATCTTAATAGCACTCTCATTGTCACAAAGTAATGGAACATGTCTCACATGTATCCCATAATCTTTGAAAGTTTGGGTCATCCAAAGTAATTGTGCACAACATGATCCCGCGGCTATTTATTCCACTTCGGCAGTGGATAATGATACCGAGTTTTGTTTCTCGGAGGACCAAGATATAAGGGATCTACCATGAAATTGACATGTACCCGAAGTGGATTTTCTATCAACCTTGTCACCAGCATAGTCCGAGTCGGAATAGCCAACAAGATCAAAAGATGACCGCTTAGGGTACCAAATGCCAAAGTTAGGTGTATGAATCAAGTATCTCACTATCCTTTTCACGGCCTTAAGATGACATTATTTTTGAGCATCTTGATATCGTGCACACATGCACACACTTAGCATAATGTCAGGATGGGAGGCACAAAGATATCATAGAGAACCAATTGCTACCTCTTGAGCTTGCATTGGTTTTCCCTTGAAGAGGAAAGGGTGATGCAGCAAAGTAGCGTAAGTATTTCCCTCAGTTTTGATAACCAAGGTATCAATCCAGTAGGAGGCGACACACAAGTCATCGAATACCTGCACAAACAATCAAGAACTTGCAACCAACACGATAAGGGGGTTGTCAATCCCTTCACGGTCACTCGCAAAAGTGAAATTTGATAGAGCTAATAAAGTAAATATTTTTGGTATTTTTGATGTATAGATTGGAAACTAAAGATTGCAAAATAATAGATCGGAAACTAGCAAGATGTAAACGAGATTCAATAATATGGAAAAGAGACCCGGGGGCCATAGGTTTCACTAGTGGCTTCTCTCGAGATAACATATATTACGGTGGGTGAACAAATTACTGCCGAGCAATTGATAGAAAAGCGCATAATTATGATGACATCTAAGGCAATGATCATGAACATAGGCATCACGTCTGTGTCAAGTAGACCAACTCCTGCCTGCATCTACTACTGTTACTCCACACATTGACCGCTATCCAGCATGCATCTAGAGTATTAAGTTCATAAGAACGGAGTAACGCATTAAGCAAGATGACATGATGTAGAGGAATTAACTCAAGCAATATGAAGAAACCCCATCTTGTTAGCCTCGATGGCAACAATACAATACGTGCCTCGCTGCCCCTACTGTCACTGGGAAAGGACACCGCAAGACTGAACCCAAAGCTAAGCACTTCTCTCATGGCAAGAAAGATCAATCTAGTAGGCCAAACTAAACCGATAATTCGAAGAGACTTGCAAAGATATCAAATCATGCATATAAGAATTCAGAGAAGAACCAAATAATATTCATAGATAATCTTGTTCATAAATCCACAATTCATCGGATCTCGGCAAACACACCGGAAAAGAGTATTACATCGAATAGATCTCCAAGAATATCGAAGAGAAATTTGTATTGAGAATCAAAGAGAGAGAGAGAGAAGAAGCCATCTAGCTAATAACTATGGACTCGAAGGTCTGTGGTAAACTACTCACGCTTCATCAGAAAGGTAATAGTGTTGATGTAGAAGCCCTTCGTGATCGAATCCCTCTCCGGCAGATTGCCGAAAAAGGCCCCAAGATGGGATCTCACGGGTACAGAAGGTTGTGGCGGTGGAAAAGTGGTTTTGTGGCTCCCCTTGATGTTTTTAGGGTATAAGAGTATATATAGGCAAAAGAACTAGGTTGGTGGAGCTACAAGGGGACCATGAGGGTGGGGGCCACTGTCGGTGTCAAAACCGGCGGATCTCGGGTAGGGGGTCCCGAACTATGCGTCTAAGGCTAATGGTAACAGGAGGTAGGGGACACAATGTTTTACCCAGGTTCAGGCCCTCTCGATGGAGGTAATACCCTACTTCCTGCTTGATTGATCTTGATGATATGAGTATTACAAGAGTTGATCTACCACGAGATCGTAGAGGCTAAACCCTAGAAGCTAGCCTATGATTATGATTGTTGTTGTCCTACGGACTAAACCCTCCAGTTTATATAGACACCAGAGGGGGCTAGGGTTACACAGAGTCAGTTACAGAGAAGGAGATCTACATATCCGAATTTCCAAGCTTTCCTTCCATGCAAAGGAGAGTCCTATCCGGACACGGGACGAAGTCTTCAATCTTGTATCTTCATAGTCCGACAGTCCGACCAAAGTATATAGTCCGGCTGTCCGAGGACCCCTTAATCCAGGACTCCCTCAGTAGCCCCTAAACCAGGCTTCAATGACAATGAGTCCAGCGTGCAGATTGTCTTCGGCATTGCAAGGCGGGATCCTTCTCCGAATACTCCATAGAAGATTTTGAACACAAGAATCATGGCCGGCTCTGCAAAACAAAGTCCACATACCACCGTAGAGAGTACAATATTCCACAAATCTAATCTACTGACAACTTTTCATAGCGTGATGTCACGCCACAACCCGGTCATTATTCGAACCTTTTTCATAACCTGCCACCGCACATATCGCGAGGCAGTTTTATCGGCACGTCTTATCGAAGCAGAGATCATGTCCCCTCATCGCGGGATTCTCATTAATACAAGCGTGGGTAACCCAACCACGCCATCAATCGTGGCGCTTGGGAAATAAGTGATTTTAACAGGCAAGTGGGGAGGCGCAGGATCTTTGCTGCCTTTATAAGGGGATAAGAACTCCCTCTTTCACCCATGCCTTCTTCTTCTGCTCATCCATCCCTTCTTGCTCAAGCCCTAGCGCTCAGGTGTTCATCTTCTCCGCCCAAAAAGGTTTCCCAAAAAATGTCCGGATCCGGAGTAGGAGGCAAGTGGACAGCCTCTACTGTCTGGGAGAAGGATATCAAAAAGCTTCGGGGGCCCGGGTATTTGTCCAAGAGAACCGGCCATCGTCTTCCGACGGCGGGACAAATCGTCCCCACCCCAGAACCCCACGAGAGGGTGGTATTCCTCTATCATTTTGTCCGCGGGCTAGGGTTTCCCCTCCACCCATTTGTTCAAGGCATCATGTATTATTATGGGATTGATTTTCATGATCTGTCCCCCAATTCCTTCATCAACATCTTGACATTCATCGTCATGTGCGAGGCCTTCCTCCACGTCCCGTCGCACCGGCTTATGGCTGAAGGTTTTTAATGTGAAGCCCAAGGTAGTGAGCGGCGAGCATGCTGAATGCGGAGGCGCCATGGTGAGCAAGATGCCCAACTTTACATGGCCAACAGGTACTTTCAATGATTCCGTCAAGGAGTGGCAGCAGCAGTGGTTTTACATCACCGAGCCGTGCGGCAAGGAATGGGCCGCCGGTCCAGAGTTCAGATCCGGCGCCCCCCTGCGACTTATGTCCTGGCCCAAGAAGGGCCTGAACTGGGCTTTGTCTGAGGAGCTATCAGAGCTCCAGACGCACGTCCAAGACATGGAAGACAAGAACGTCAAGATCGTCAATGTAGTCCAGGTGATGTTAGTTCATCGGATTCTACCTTGTCAACACCGGGCTTGCAATTTATGGGAGTTCGACCCGACCAAGCACCAGACCTTGTTAGAGCTCTTTGTTTCCTCGCATAAGGACATATGGAAGGTGCTTTTCAAGTCCGGCAAATCATGGCCGGACTCCGCAGAGGACCGCGGGTACCAACTGTCCCGCCCGGCAAGTTCGGTAAGTGATTGTTCATTGACAATTCATATGTTTTATTCGCATATCCTTAGGAAAGTGCTTGATGTGTTTCCCCAAATTTCCTAGGGCTGGGCGAAGAAGGCGGGGCGGATCTACTGTCCGACCCCGCTGCCAGAAGAACCAGCCGGCCTGCTTCTGATGAAGATGCTGGTCCTGGCGCCTTACAAGGCGCCGAAGAATAAGGCCGAAAAGGAGGCCAAGAAGACCAGGGGTGGCCTCCATCGTCGTGGCGCTTTGGACACAAGATCCAAAGACTCCAATGCCCATTCTTCCTCCAAAGAGGATGAGGAGGAGGAAAGAGATGAATCCCCCGCAGGGGGAAGAAAGAAAAGGACGGCCTCCACATCCTTGGAGGCTGAGTCGCCTAAGAGGGGAAAAACTCCTCTTCCAGAGGAGTCCACTGCTGCCGCCGATAGCAGCCCGGATTGGGATCCCAGGGCCAAGCCCCTGGTGAACTCGTGAGTGTAAAATCCAAACACGCTCATGTGTCCAGACTTGTCATGGCGTGATATTTTAATCCGAGCCGTACTTTTTTCAGTCCGGCGAGGTCCCGCGCCGAACAATCCTCGTCAGAGGATTTGCTGGGTTCGGATGCAATGGAGAGCGGGACACCCTCGAAGGCCCCCTCCCCAAACATATGAATGAAATCGTGGTTTCGTCCCAGAAGGACCCAGGCCACGGAGGGGGGGAAAGATTGCAAAGGCGGTGCCAGGAGGCCAACCTTCAGGGTCCGGACGCATGGGAGAGAAGGCTCCGTGGACGTCGACGACGGGGGTTATCTTGAATCCGGCCCCCAGCCGGACACTATCAGGCAGGCGGCCTCTGTTAGCTGGAGGAGGTATGTCTGTTCCACCGGCAACCTTTGTCCAACCATAGGTGCCGGATACTTTATTGGCGGCGCTGAAGGGTGCGTCCATTGTTGATGAACATCGTGCTCTTATGGGTGCGGTGATTGAGAAGATTCAGTCCGCTGACAGTGGACTGAATGAATCCTGTATCAGCCTCATAAGAGGCTTTGAGGTATGTTTTATGAGGTTTGTAAGAGTGTCATGGTATATATAGCAGCCCCTGATACACTGTTCGGTGAAAGAAAGAACCGAACAGAGGATCAATTTTATGTTCGTAGGAGACTCACTTGATGACATCTATCCCTCTTTTATACAAGCAGGCGTCTGTAGCGACTGCTACCTCTCATGCTGTGGAAGTATCCGGACTGAGGCACAGTCTGGAGCGGGCCGAAGGAGAACTTGGCCGGGTGCAGAAATAGCTGGAGGACAACCAAGGTATACGAAAACCTTGTTTATTTAGCACAAATGAATAAGTGTGCATGGTGAAATACTTTTATAATGTGCTCTAGGGGCGACGGCCGAAATTGAGGCTCTTAAAAAGGCTGTGGCCGAAGCTGAGAAGAAAGCGGCCGCAGAGCAGGCTCTTCATGAGAAGCATGAGGCCAGAGTTACTGAGGCTGAGCGGGAGCTTCAAGAGGCCGTGAAGAAATGCGAGACCTTGGGGCAGAGTTTATCAGGGAAAGAATCCGAACTCTCCCAGGCTCGCTAAGCCGCAAGTGATGCCCGGGGGGAAGCCCAAGGTGCCTTGAAGGAAATCCAGGAGGCGAGGAATATTGCAGCCAGTAAGGCTTTTTTTTATACAAAGCGGGTATTTGAAAGGAGAAAATCAAGTTAAGATTTGAAATTCTGTTTGCTCCAGGGGTATTTGCAGAGCTGCCGCGCAGCATATCTGATGCCGCCCAATTCTACCGAGTCGAAGAGAGGAATACTGCGGATAAGCTTTCCTGGATGCAGTATCTGGCGCCGAATTATCCGGTGCCTTTCTCCGATCAAATGAAGCAGCTGGTCGAACTGCATAAGGCGACTGAGCTAGCTATGAAGGATTTGATTATCCGACTGTGGCCTGCCGAGCCGATTCTGAGCAGTTACTTCAGGCTCGTGAAGCGGCTTGTGAGTGCCTGCCCTCAACTCGGAGTCATCAAGCGGTCGGTCTGCATAGAAGGTGCGCGAATGGCCTTTGCCCGTGCAAAAGTGCATTGGGGGAAGATGGATGCGGAAAAGCTGATGACCGAGGGACCGCCGGAGGGAAAGGAGCACCGCAAGCCCGAGCTGTATTATGAAGGTGTCTTGAAAGGAGCCCGCCTTGCGGCGGAGCAATGCACCAAGGACATTATTTTTCCATGAATACGGTCATGTTTGTCCTTTGTAATGTTTGAACAAGATCATGTCTATCATTTATTGCTTGCCGTTTGAAAGTTTTTCCTCCTTTGCGGCCATTTTATATACTAATCCTGAGAGTTGGCCAGCCGTCGGCTTCTGCCCCCACGTAGTAAGTACGGGGGTGTTCGGGATAACCCTGAACACTCTTTATCCCAGTTTTGGGTCCTTGAAGGAGGTGTTCAACACAGCGAACCGGGCAATCAGACTATAGGGCTTTATCACTCTCACTTAGCCATAGGAGTTTTAAAAGGAAGGTAGGCGCAGCCCCTGGTGTTCGGAAGACCCCACGAGGGGCTCTATAGGCGCCTGATCGGAAGAAAAGCCAATCCCTCGCACGCTGCATTGGTTATGGCATTATGCGGAAGAAATCCTTAAATATTTTACAACCTCTCGAACAGCTGACCAGCTCTCGCTGCATCATGACAGTCAGTTTTCGGCTTTCTCTACTGAGGTGCTCGTCCGGAAGAACCGGGACACAATTGCAGTAGTTCTCCATGTGCTACCTTAGCCGATATAGTGGAACGTAAGGTACCAAAACATAGGAGCCGGGAAAACCCAACTATTGACCCAAGACATGATTCGGAGCTGATGCATATAATGCTATAAGTTCGGGGTGCCGAACTGCCGAGAAGGTGTTTAGACTTTTTTTCCGTAGTGTGGGTATAACGAAGCCCCTGGCATATTAAGGCATATCACGGTATGCAGCTGCCTTTTAACAAAAGAGTTTTAATAAGAAATAGCAGCAGACGAGCATCATATGAATTCACATGTTGTATTTGAATAATACGTCAATGCGTATGAGTACAGGTAATGTGATAAAAAGAAATATGACCGCGGAACCTGTTGGGACCAGGCGGGAGGAAGATGTATGCGGATCTGAAGTGTGGTCGGATAATCATAGAGGGGAATATCTAGAGATTCCCTTACGTGCTCGAACTGTCTTCACGCCATTCGTCCTGGTCTATGCAAAGGTGAACCTGCAAAGAAAATGTAAGAGATGGTTTCGCGCCACTGAGGTACCAAAGCCGATATAGCGGAACGTAAGGTACCAAAGCACTTCCATGATGCGGCATTTATCGTCATGGAAGTGGACACTTCCGTGATGATAATTTTGGTGTTGTCATGGAACACTTATATGATAGCACATGTATGATTATCTTTATTATGTCATAAAATCGTCATGGATGTACATGCATGACAGAAAACGTGACCTACTATGACAAACACGTATCATCACGGAAGTGTTTTTTTTGTAGTGGTTGTATCCACATGCTATTTCATAGTGACTGTGGTAGGTGGAGTTTTCCTAAGAATGGTCTTCTTCGGTGGTGCCGTTCGATCTATAGGGACCCAAAAGCAGGCAACACTGTTGAAGTGGTGATGTTTACTTGCTTACTGAGAGTAGCTGCAATTTCTTCCTTTGTGAGCAGAGGATTATCTGAAGAATTGCTTTCGACATGTTTATCAGTTGGTTCAGCCAATTTCTTCTCCAGCGCACTCTTTTGCTTTGCAGTAGAACTGGGATCATGTTTGCATTTGGAGCGACCTTCAGATTTCCCTTTAGCCTTTTTCTTCTCAACATCATCTTTGAGGAGGCGACGGTTTTCTTATTCACGAGCTCTTTCCTTTTTAGCCTTCGTAGCTCGCTTGATGGCATTCTTCTGACGCTTAGCAAGCTCATCAGGATATGATTTGGGTGTACGAAGGGAGGGCACATGAGCATTTGGTGGTGGCGGCGGTCTCTCCTGGGGATCATTTGGCTTGGTGAGATCAATTTCCCGATAGTCACCCCATGGAGGATGAAATGCACAGTTTTGAGAAAACCAAGGATGAACTAGTTTATAATTGAACCACTCTCACACCCAGTGACATCGAATCCCTTGCAGGCGCTTATCTCTGTGCTACTTTGTTTCTTCAAGAGGTGTATTAGATCGATCATGAGATATATATTCATCTATGTTTGTATAGGGTTGTCTTCCACCCTTCTTATTCTTCGGAGCATCTTCTTCTTGCTCATCAGCATTTTGCTCGGTCCTTTTTCTCTTGCTGGTTGATGGGCCTACTATTGGGACCTTTGCATTCGGAGCTTTGGACTCATTTGTTGTGCCCAAAATAACATCTTCTCCATCAGCCATGCTCACTGGTCTAGCAGAATCCTCAACTGACTGCATGCACATGTGAATACGGATATATGCGAGGGACAATGGGGACAGGGTTACGAATGCTCAGAGTGAAGATTTTGCGAACAAAAATGTTTTGAAGAATTAGATGCAGGCTTTGAGAAATGTTTCAGATGAAACAAATGTGTAGAACGAACTAGTAGGTTCGAGAATATACTAGTTAACGTGCTAAGAATTCCATTCATGCGAGACATAACATGAACCCTAAATCTGATTTTTTTGGATGTGAGGGACAACTACAAACCACATCCGCACAAGTTACCTAGCAGTAAAGATTTGAGCATGCGGTAAATAGATGATATTTCTACCACGGACAAACTCGAACAAGAAGGAAGGAAGCACAAGTTTGCACTACGCATACCCTAACTCATTGACGTGCAGCGACTACGGCAGTGCGGGGATGAAGATGATCCACGGCGGCAGGGAATGACTCCGGTGACCTCTTTCCGACAGCAAAGTGGCGAAGGGATCATCGGCATCGAGCTCTAGGAGGAGCAGTGTGGTAGGGCTTCGAAGGTGATAGTGGCGGAGGGAAGAAGGGATGAGGGAGTGGTGGCTATGCGGTATATATATGCGAGGAGAAATAACCGCATCAGGTGAATCTGATCGAACATCTACTATCGAAGGGCTGTTGCAATTCAATGGATAGGATAAAGTGGCAGTTGATGGATAGCACATGGCAACCGTCATCAAAGATCGTGGTACTCACTTGGGTGGGAAACCCCAAATTTTAGACGGCTTTCGCCAAAAAAATTTAAGTTCTGAATGAACCTTTAACGTGGTCAAGGACACCAGATAAAGTTTCGCTACCAGATGAAACTGAGCATTCATAACGGAACAACATAGACTAGAAGAGATAGGATAGAGGGAAAACAAGGTCCTAGGCATTTCACTCAAACAAGGAAACACAAACACCCTAATGGAAGAGATATGAGTGAAATTGCATTCGGACTAACACAAAATCCTTCAATCCAAAAACAACTTAGCGAAGGGAAATTGTGGTGGCGTGACCCACCGTATAAGAACTATATGATCCCGAGGGTCGCACAATTATTGTGTCACCTAGTTAGTCTAGTTCTTCGTTAATGTATTCACTATCGGAAAGAAAATTTCGCTTTGTCAAAATTTTCCAACTCTTGAGTGTTGTGCACCCATTCCTTCTAAGATGTGGAAGTGATCGTACGGGTGCCGAGTCCAGCTTACTGCACATTTGCGGAATCTAGGATCTTTAGCTCACACTGTAATGCACAGAATATTTTCTCATCGAAAGGCTTGGTGAAGATGGCAGCAAGATTATCTTCAGTACCGACGTGATCAATAACAATATCTCCTCGAGCAACATGATCACGAATAAAATGATGTCTGATGGCAATATGATTTGTGCGAGAATGCTGCACTGGATTGTGTGCAATTTTGGTCGCACTCTCATTGTCACAATATAGAGGAATCTTCTTGACCTTGATGCCATAATCCTTCAGACTCTGCTTCATCCATAATAACTGTGCAACAAGCGCCAACAGCAATATATTCGGCCTCAACCGTAGAGAGGGATACACAATTCTGCTTCCTTGACGACCAACAGACCAAAGATCTACCGAGGAAACGGCATGTCCCGAAGTATATTTCCTGTCAACCAGGTCACTTGCGTAATCTGAGTTTGAATATCCAACGAGATCAATCCGTGATCCCTTAGGATACCACAAACCTAAGGTGGGGGGTGAGAGCCAAATATCTCAAAATACGCTTGACCGCTTGATGATGCAATTCTTTTGGTGCAGCTTGATAGCGGGCACACATACAAACACTCAGCATAATATCAGGTCTAGATACACATAGGTAAATTAAAGAACCAATCATCGAATGATAAGCTTTCTGATCATAATCCTTACCGTACACATCTCTGTCCAGCTTACCATTCGTGGGCATTGGAGTTTTGTATCCCTTGAGTTTGCAATCTTGCATTTTGAACTTCTTCAGACAGTCTCTCAGATATTTCTCCTGATATATGAAAAATCCATTGTCCTGTTAATGTATTTGCAGTCTGGGAAAGAACTTAAGTTCACCCATCATAGACATTTGATATTTCTCGAACATCATTCGCCCGAACTCCATGTTGCAAGCATTGTTAGTACAACCAAAAATAATATCATCCACATAAACTTGACAGACAAATTGTCGGAGTAATGGGCCATGTGTAGCCTCACCCAGGTCCCAGGATTTATCAAGACTTTGGGCCAGCTCCGCGTAGCTGGGCCCCGAGCTGAAGCCCCGCCCTCTGGGGGCCGGCTAGCTCACCGGCCGGCTACCAGAGGGCGGCCAACCCTAGCCTACGAAACTGCAAGTGGCCGGATTCAGCCTGCCAGCCTCTTAAGAGGGCGGCATGAAGCAGGCGGCCACCTCACGGCCTCAGAGCAACCAAGCCCCTCGAGAGTACAAGCCAGAGCGGGGCTACAGAGAAGCACGTCGCCCTCGACGCTCGGGCAGGCGTGGCTACAGTGCTCCGTACAGGCGGAGATCTCCGCACGACGGGGCACTGTGCCACGTCTACCTTGACGTCGCTCCGAGCAGGCGGAATCCCGTTCCCCATGATGGCCTGTTAGTACGGCCTGCCGGTGGCGGGGCCTATCGGGCAGTGACCCCGTAGAAGACGGCAGAGGCCCAACCAAACGGACTCGAGGAGGGAGGGGGCTCAAGCAGGCGGTCGTCCCTTGCCCCGAGGCAAGCGTGTCATTAAGCTGATGAGACCAGGTGTGGCTACAGTGGCCTCCCACCAGGAGGCAAGACTGTAGCCACACTGAGATGACCAAGCCCTTGTCATCCTTGGCACAGTACAGTAAGCAGCCACCAACCAGGCGGCGGGCCCCAACGGTCGGCGGAGAAGCCGGAGGCTGGAGACACTGACAGCCGGGCCCAGCAACCGACCCGATTACCATTGTACCCCTGGGGGGCAGGCCTATATAAGCCCCCCAGGCCACCCATGCAAAGGGTTCCAACTCTGATAGAACTAGCCAGTTACCTAGGGCAGGGAAGAGCTAGCCTTGCCTTCTCCTACCTCTAGACACAACTCAAGGAGCACCTTGTATCGCTAGTGCCTTAGTGATCATGCGGAGACCCCGCAGAGCAAGAGTAGGGGTATTATCTCCACGGAGAGCCCCCAACCTGGGTAAAGTTTGCCGGCGTACGTGTCTACGCCTTATCCCGCTTCCAGGCACCGGGGACGTTCTACTCGCTCCCACCATGATAAGCCATCCGTTGGCATATGTCGCACCCAACCCCCGACATTTGGCGCCCACCATGGGGCGAGGTGCACTGTCTTCCGGAGATCTGCTCTAGACGGGAACCCTGTTCCTTTCTGGCGAGCAAAGCCAGCCCAACATGCTTGACGGCATAAGCCCCGATGCGCTGCACGACGCGAAGATCGCCTGCACCGCAAGCTGCCTCGCCGACCTCGTCGGCAAAATCGACCTCTCCGAGAGCCGGCCTCCGACGCAGGCACTAGCTGCCCCGAGAGCCGCCTTGTCAGCCTCCTCGACTAGCTCCATGTCACCAGCGAGCCTGCTGTGGACCTGGAGTCTGTTGGCTCTATCGATCCAATGATTGTCGACTCCGACACGGCGTCGTTCGATGCGTTCCCCACCAACGTGGTGGTCTACGACGAGCCGCCTCCTTGCGAGCACAGCGGTGGAAGCACCGTCACGGAGGTACTCGTCATCAACAGCGGAGAGCACTCGGACGAGCACGCTAGAGACCCTCTCGACGTGGCTCTGCACGACCTAACGGCGCCCATCCCCGAGGGCGCGGACGCTGAGACGCTGGAGGCACGCCGCCTCCAGCTTCTCGAAAACGCTGGTCGCCTGGCTAGCATGCGCCGGCTCTCGGACGCCTACCGGCGTGAGATGGACCAGGCCGTAGGCGGCACGCTGGCTCCTGAGGGGCCTGGCCACCTTGGCACGGTTCGGCAGCATGGCACGACCATCGCCATCATGTTCGGGGCGGAGCGCCCCATCTACGCCACGCCTGCAGAGAACATCTGGGCCACCCAGGCGGTGACGGATGAGCCGGACAAATACGATGGCGACGAGCGCCGCCACATGATGGAGCGAGTCCAGCAGCTCCTAGACGCGGCCGCCGCGCAGCACGAAGCCGCCTGCTGCGCTGAAGCTCCAGCCCGACAAAACAACGAGCCGCCCCCTGACCAAGATCATGGGGCGACATCCCAGACACCAACTAGTGGCGCCCGTGGACGGAAAGGCCACGAACCGGCTGCCGGCCGCAGCCGGACATGCCTCATAGTCGAGCGAGACGAAGACGGCTGCCCACATGCGGTGGAGCAGCGAGGCGACCTGCCGCCTCCTCCACCTCGTGGAGAAAGGCACCCCACTCCACCTCCTGTCACGCACCCGACACTCGGCGACTGCCTTGGCCGCTGAGAGGGAGTCGGAGAGAACGATGCCCGCCATCGGATCGATCGCCTCAACCGATCCCTGGCGCTAGAAGAAGAAGACGTGCTGGGCCCGCCCTGCTTTGGCCCCCGAATTCGAGATGAGCCCTTCCCCAAAGGGTTCACTCTCCCGCGAGATACGCCCAAATACACCGGCTCCATGAAGCCAGAGGACTGGCTGGTCGACTATTCCACGGCTGTCAACATAGCAAATGGCAACAAGCGTGTTGTCGTGAAGTACGTCCCTCTCATGCTTCAGGGGACGGCCCAGACATGGCTCAACAGCCTGAAGCCCTGCAACATCAACAGCTGGGTGGATTTCACCGAGGCCTTCATCCGCAACTTCACCAGCACGTACAAGCGGCCTCCCAAGCCCCGGCAGCTCTCCTTGTGCATCCAAGGGCCCAGCAAATCGACTCGCGACTACCTCACGTGCTGGGCGGAGCTGCGCAACTCCTGCGAGGGCATGCACGAGGTGCAGGCCATCGAGTACTTCACAGCCGGGTGCCGAGAAGGCACCCTCCTCAAGCACCGGCTTCTCTGCGACGAGCCTGCGACTCTCGACGAACTGCTAATCATCACCGACAAGCACGCCACAGTCGACTCCTCCATGAAGGCGGAGATCTTAGTCGATGCATCCGGCAAGGTAGCACCTCAGGCTCCTCCGACTCTGGCTGGCGAGACTAGTCGGAGACAGCCCCCAAGCGACAACAAGCGGAAGGCCATCCAGTCGGCTTCCAACAGCTGGCAGGTGGCGACAGTCGAGGATCAGCAGCCGGAGGGGCAGCCAGCGCCCAAGCGTTAGAAGGGCGACAAGCCCAACTGGTTGCCCACCTTCTCGTACGAGTAGACCCTTGATGCTCCCTGCAAGTTTCACAGTGGCGCGAAGCCGTCCAACCACACCACTCGAAAGTGTCACTGGCTCACCAGGATCGCTAAGGGAGACGGCTGAGGGAGTCCCGGACTAGGGGGTGTCCGGATAGCCGAGCTACCATCATCGGCCGGACTCCAAGACTATGAAGATACAATATTGAAGACTTCGTCCCGTGTCCGGATGGGACTTTCCTTGGCGTGGAAGGCAAGCTTGGCGATACGGATATGTAGATCTCCTACCATTGTAACCGACTCTGTGTAACCCTAGCCCTCTCCGGTGTCTATATAAACCGGATGGCTTTAGTCCATAGGACGAACAACAATCATACCATAGGCTAGCTTCTAGGGTTTAGCCTCCTTGATCTCGTGGTAGATCTACTCTTGTAACCCACATCATCAATATTAATCAAGTAGGACGTAGGGTTTTACCTCCATCAAGAGGGCCCGAACCTGGGTAAAAACATCGTGTCCCTCGTCTCCTGTTACCATCCGCCTAGACGCACAGTTCGGGACCCCCTACCCGAGATCCGCCGGTTTTGACACCGCCTTGTGGAGCTCGACCAGCTGCTTCAGCTGGTCGCTCAAGGGCACCGGATGTCCGGCCTCAGCATACTGAGACCAGAAGACCTTCTCCGTTGAGCTCCCCTCCTTGGCCCGGTAGAATGCGGCAGCATCGGACACGCTGCGGGGAAGATCTGCGAACGCTCCTGGAGAGCTCCGAATTCGGGTAAGCAACAGGTAATTAACACTCACATGCTTACTTTGCATGAAAAATGCCTTACCCGCTGCTATTTTCTTCACCGCCTCTATCTCCTGGAGGGCCTTGTAGGCTTCGGCCTTAGCGGCTTTGGCACTCTCAAGAGCCGTTGCAAGCTCAGACTCTCGAGTCTTCGAGTCACGCTCCAGGCTCTCATGTTTCCTCACAAGATCCTGGAGCTCTTACTGTACCTCCGCCACCCACGCCTCCTGTTTCTCTCACTCGGTGCGCTCCGCAGCCGCATTGTTCGGCCACGGCCACCGCCTTCTTCAGGGTCGCCACCTCGTTAGTGGCCCCTGCAATACCCCAGTTATCCTTGTCATTTTTCTTGCAACCAAATCCTTTTCTGTAAGGTACAATTTTCATAAGGTATTACTCACCTTCTTTTTCCTCGAGCTGCTTCTTGGCATGGCCGAGCTCGTTCTCGGACCGCTCGAGGTTTTCCTTCAAAGTTTTGACCTTTGCAGTCAGGCAGAGGTCAGCAGCACAGCCTGCAATCCCATATTGACATATTTTCATGACTCCTGCGTTTATCTTTCTAAAGATCCTCAGTCCGGATTTTCTTTCCGAACACCGAACCGAGCATCAGGGGCTACTGTCTATGCGGTACCATTTTACATATATTGAAATTCTTACCTCAAAGCCTGTTAGAAGGCTGTTGCAGGCTTCGGTCAGCCCGTTCTTGGCGAGCTGAACTTTCTGAATCACCGCACTCATAACAGTGCGGTGTTCCTCTTCAATAGAGGCGCTATTGAGCGCCTCTAGCAAATTATCTGGCACCTCCAGTTGGACGGAGGCATCCGGAGTCGCGGTCTTGCCCTTCTTACGAAGGGGTCGCTCGCCGGACTCCGGAGCCGCTATGGGTTCCGGGCCTGAGTCCGGTGCAAAGTCCGGGAGGTTGTCCCGTGACACCTCCGGGGCCCTCTCCTCCTGGTGGGTCCCTTCCTGGGATCCCACCTCGGCATCGTCCGCATCACGGGGGGTGGAGGCAGTCGGAAGAGAATCCATATCCGACGCCCCTAAGGACCCGCTCGACGAAGTGGGGAGATCATCCTTAGGCGGACTGCAGGGTTGTATGCGGCATTAGAAAGACATAATGTAGCGGAAAACGAAAACCTTGAAGTTATTCGGGAGTCCGGATACTTACGATCTCGCCAGAGGCTTGGCCCTTGGAGGCCAGTCCTCGTCGTCGTCACCGGCGTTGGCGGAACAGTCTGGGGGAAGAGTTTTTCCCCTCTTGGACCCTTCGGCCTCCCTTGTTGGGGAGGCCTTCCTTTTCTTCCCTCCCCCCGCTGGGGGAGAGGCTTTCTTCTTCTCCTCCTCACCTTGGTGGGAGGAGTCGGCCTCGGATTCATCGTCCGATAGCACCTGAAAACGGGAACTCTTCCGAGTCCCCGTGGCCTTCTTCTTGGCCTTCTTTTCCGGCACCACGTGGGGTGCCGGAGCCAGCAGCCCTGTTAGGCGGGCGTCAGCTGGGTCCTCTGGCAATGGGGCCGGACAAATAGCATGTGCGGCCTTCTTCAGCCAGTCCTGTCAAAGGAAAGGGAGTTTAGATCCCGCATAGAGTCAAACTATGAATAACAAGTGTCCCGTAAAGGACAATATGTTGGGGAACGTAGCAGAAATTCAAATTTTTCCTACGTGTCACCAAGATCTATCTATGGAGAAACCAGCAACGAGGGGAAGGAGAGTGCATCTACATACCCTTGTAGATCGCTAAGTGGAAGCGTTCAAGAGAACGGGGTTGAAGGAGTCATACTAGTCGTGATCCAAATCACCGGAGATCCTAGTGCCGAACGGACGGCACCTCCGCGTTCAACACACGTACAGCCCGGTGACGTCTCCCATGCCTTGATCCAGCAAGGAGAGAGGGAGAGGTTGAGGAAGACTCCGTCCAGCAGCAGCACAACGGCATGGTGGTGGTGGAGGAGCATGGTGATCCAGCAGGGCTTCGCCAAGCACCGCGGGAGAGGAGAAGGGAGAGAGGTAGGGCTGCGCCTGGGAGAGGTCAAAACTCATCTGTTGGCAGCCCCAAAACCCTCAAGTATATATAGGGGAGAGGGAGGGGGGTGCGCCCCCTGTAGGGTTTCCACCCCAAGGGGTGCGGCTGCCCCAAATCCCATCTAAGGGTGGCGGCCAAGGGGGGAGAGGGGGGAAACTTGCCCCCCAAGTTAGGTGGAAGCACCCCCTCCCCAAACCTAGGCGCCTTGGGCCCTTGTGGGGGGCGCACCAGCCCACCTAGGGCTGGTTCCCTCCCACACTTGGCCCATGCAGCCCTCCGGGGTTGGTGGCCCCACTTGGTGGACCCCCGGGACCCTCCTGGTGGTCCCGGTACGTTACCGGAAAAACCCGAAACTTTTCCGGTGACCAAAACAGGACTTCCTATATATAAATCTTTACCTCCGGACCATTCCGGAACTCCTCGTGACGTCCAGGATCTCATCCGAGACTCCGAACAACATTCGGTAACCACATACAAACTTCCTTTATAACCCTAGCGTCATCGAACCTTAAGTGTGTAGACCCTATGGGTTCGGGAGACATGTAGACATGACCGAGACGTTCTCCGGTCAATAACCAACAGCGGGATCTGGATACCCATGTTGGCTCCCACATGTTCCACGATGATCTCATCGGATGAACAATGATGTCAAGGACTCAATCGATCCCGTATACAATTCCCTTTGTCTAGCGGTATTGTACTTGCCCGAGATTCGATCGTCGGTATGCCGATACCTTGTTCAATCTCGTTACCGGCAAGTCTCTTTACTCGTTCCGTAACACATCATCCCGTGATCAACCCCTTGGTCACATTGTGCACATTATGATGATGTCCTACCGAGTGGGCCCAGAGATACCTCTCCGTTTACACGGAGTGACAAATCCCAGTCTTGATTCATGCCAACCCAACAGACACTTTCAGAGATACCTGTAGTGCACCTTTATAGCCACCCGGTTACGTTGTGACGTTTGGTACACCCAAAGCATTCCTACGGTATCCGGGAGTTGCACAATCTCATGGTCTAAGGAAAAGATACTTGACATTAGAAAAGCTTTAGCATACGAACTACACGATCTTTGTGCTAGGCTTAGGATTGGGTCTTGTCCATCACATCATTCTCCAAATGATGTGATCCCGTTATCATCGACATCCAATGTCCATGGTCAGGAAACTGTAACCATCTGTTGATCAACGAGCTAGTCAACTAGAGGCTTACTAGGGACATGGTGTTGTTTATGTACCCACACATGTATCTGAGTTTCCTATCAATACAATTATAGCATGGGTAATAAACGATTATCATGAACAAGGAAATATAATAATAACTAATTTATTATTGCCTCTAGGGCATATTTCCAACAGTCTCCCACTTGCACTAGAGTCAATAATCCAGCTCACATCGCCATGTGATTAACATTCACAGGTCACATCGCCATGTGACTAACTTCCAAAGAGTTTACTAGTGTCACTAAACTAGTTCACATCATCATGTGATTAAGACTCAATGAGTTCTGGGGTTTGATCATGTTTTGCTTGTGAGAGAGGTTTTAGTCAACGGGTCTGCAACATTCAGATTCGTATGTACTTCGCAAATCTCTAGGTCATATTGTAAATGCTGCTTCCACGCTCCACTTGGAGCTATTCCAAATGGTTGCTCCACTATACGTATCCGGTTTGCTACTCAGAGTCATTCGGATAGGTGTTAAAGCTTGCATCGACGTAACCCTTTACGCCGAACTCTTTATCACCTCCATAATCGAGAAACATGTCCTTATTTACTCCAAGGACAATTTTGACCGCTGTCCTATGATCCATTCCTGGATCATTCTTGTACCCCTTGACTGACTCATGGCAGGCACACTTCCGGTGCGGTACACAGCATAGCATACTATAGAGCCTACGTTTGAAGCATAGGGGATGACCTTCATCCTTTCTCTCTCTTCTGCCGTGGTCGAGCTTTAACTCTTAACTTCATACCTTACAACTCAGGCAAGAACTCCTTCTTTGACTGATCCATCTTGAACACCTTCAAGATTATGTCAAGGTATGTGCTCATTTGAAAGTACCATTTAGCGTTTTTGATCTATCCTCATAGATCTTGATGCTCAATGTTCTAGTAGCTTAATCCAGGTTTTCCATTGAAAAACACTTTTCAAACAACCCTATATGCTTTCTAGAAATTCTACATCATTTTTGATCAACAATATGTCAACAACATATACTCATCGGAAATTCTATAGTGCTCCCACTCACTTATTGGAAATACAGGTTTCTCATAAACTTTGTATAGACCCAAAATCTTTGATCATCTCATCAAAGCGTACATTCCAACTCCGAGATGCTTACTCCAGTCCTTAGAAGGATAGCTGGAGCTTTGCATACTTGTTAGCGTCTTTCGGGATTGTTAAAAACCTTCTGGTTATATCACATACAACCTTTCCTCAAGAAAACTGTCAAGGAAACAATGTTTTTACATCCTATATGCAAGATTTCATAAATAATGCAGTAACTACTAATCCAATTCCAACAGACTCTTAGCATCGCTACGAGTGAGAAAGCCTCACCGTAGTCAACTCCTTGAACTTGTCGGAAAACTTCTTTAACGACAAGTTGAGCTTTCTTAATGGTGATACTTACCATCATTGTCTGTCTTACTCTTAAAATCCATCTGTACCCAACAGCCTTACGACCATCAAGTATTTCTTCCAAAGTCATGGATCCTCTCTCGGATTTTATGGCCTCGAGCCATTTGTCGGAATCCGGGCCCACCATCGCTTCTCCATAGCTCGTAGGTTCATTGTTGTCTAGCAACATGACCTTCAAGACATGATTACAGTACCACTCTGAAGTAGTACGCATCCTTGTCACCCTACGAGGTTCGATAGTGACTTGATCCGAAGTTTCATGATCACCATCATCAACTTCCACTTCAATTGATGTAGGTGCCACAGGAACAACTTCCTGTGCCCTGCTACATACTGGTTGAAGTGATGGTTCAATAACCTCATCAAGTCTCCACCATCCTCCCACTCAATTCTTTCGAGAGAAACTTTTCCTCGAGAAAGGACCCGTTTCTAGAAATAATTACTTTTGCTTCCGGATCTGAGATAGGAGGTATACCCAACCATTTTGGGTATCCTATGAAGATGTATTTATCCGTTTTGGGTTCAAGGTTATCACGATGAAACTTTTTCACATAAGCGTCGCAGCCCCAAACTTTTAAGAAACGGCAACTTAGGTTTCTCCAAACCATAGTTTAAACGGTGTCATCTCAACGGAATTACATGGTGCCCTATTAAAGTGAGTGCGGTTTTCTCTAATGCCTAACCCATGAACGATAATGGTAATTCGATAAGAGACATCATGGTACGCACCATATTCAATAGGGTGCAACTATGATGTTCGGACACACCATCACACTATGGTGTTCTAGGCGGTATTTATTGTGAAACAATTTCCACAATGTCTTAATTGTGTGCCAAAGCTCGTAACTCAGATACTCATCTCTATGATCATATCATAGACATTTTATCCTCTTGTCATAATGACCTTCAACTTCACTCTGAAATTACTTGAACCATTCAATAATTCAGACTTGTGTTTCATCAAGTAAATATACAATATCTACTTAAATCATCTGTGAAGTAAAACATAACGATATTCACTGCATGTCTCAGCACTCATTGGACTGCACACATCAAAGTGTGTTACTTCCAACAAGTTGCTATCTTGTTCCATCTTACAGAAAACGAGGCTTTTCAGTCATCTTGCCTATGTGGTATGATTTGCATATCTCAAGTGATTCAAAATCAAGTGAGTCCAAACATTCCATCTGCATGGAGTTTCTTCATGCGTATACACCAATAGACATGGTTTGCATGTCTCAAACTTTTCAAAAACGAGTGAGTCCAAAGATCCATCAACATGGAGCTTCATCATGCGTTTTACACCAATATGACTTACATGGCAGTGCCACAAGTAAGTGGTACTATCATTACTATCTTATATCCTTTTGGCATGAAAATGTGTATCACTACGATCGAGATTCAATAAACCATTCCTTTTAGGTGCTAGACCATTGAAGGTATTATTCAAATAAACAGAGTAACCATTATTCTTCTTAAATGAATAACCGTATTGCGACAGACATAATCCAATCATGTCTATGCTCAACGCAAACACCAATAACAATTTTAGGTTTAACACCAATCTCGATGGTAGAGGGAGCGTGCGATGCTTGATCACATCAACCTTGGAAACACCTCCAACACGTATCGTCAGCTCACCTTTAGCTAGTCTCCGTTTATTCCGTAGCTTTTATTTCGAGTTACTAACACTTAGCAACCGAACCGGTATCTAATACCCTGGTGCTACTAGGAGTACTAGTAAAGTACACATTAACATAATGTATATCCAATATACTTCTATCGACCTTGCCAGCCTTCTTATCTACCAAGTATCTAGGGTAATTCTGCTCCAGTGGCTGTTCCCCTTATTACAGAAGCACTTAGTCTCGGGTTTGGGTTCATCCTTGGGTTTCTTCACTGGAGCAGCAACTGATTTGCCGTTTCATGAAGTGTCCCTTCTTGCCCTTGCCCTTCTTGAAACTAGTGGTTTCACCAACCATCAACAATTGACGCTCCTTCTTGATTTCTACTTTCGTGGTGTCAAACATCGTGAATACCTCAAGGATCATCATATCTATCCCTGATATGTTATAGTTCATCACGAAGCTCTAGCAGCTTGGTGGCAATGACTTTGGAGAAACATCACTATCTCATCTAGAAGATCAACTCCCACTCGATTCAAGTGATTGTTGCACTCAGACAATCTGAGCACAAGCTTAACGATTGAGCTTTTCTCCCTTAGTTTGCAGGCTAAGAAAATCGTCGGAGGTCTTATACCTCTTGACGTGGGCACGAGCCTGAAATCCCAATTTCAGCCCTCGAAACATCTCATATGTTCCGCGACGTTTCGAAAAAACGTCTTTGGTGCCTCAACTCTAAACCATTTAACTGAACTATCACGTAGTTATCAAAACGTGTATGTGCGATGTTCGCAACATCCACAGACGTCGATTGGGGTTCAGCACACTAAGCGGTGCATTAAGGACATAAGCTTTCTACTGTCCGCATAATCGCTACTGTCAACTTTCAACTATATTTTCTCTAGGAACATATCTAAACAGTGGAACTAAAGCGCGAGCTTACGACATAATTTGCAAAGGTCTTTTGACTATGTTCAGGATAATTAAGTTCATCTCATGAACTCCCACTCAGATAGACATCCCTCTAGTCATCTAAGTGATTACATGATCCGAGTCAACTAGGCCGTGTCCGATCATCACGTGAGACGGACTAGTCATCATCAGTGAACATCTTCATGTTGATCGTATCCTCCATACGACTCATGCTCGACCTTTCGGTCTCTTGTGTTCTGAGGCCATGTCTGTACATGCTAGGCTCGTCAAGTTAACCTAAGTGTTTCGCGTGTGTAAATCTGGCTTACACCCGTTGTATGTGAACGTAAGAATCTATCACACCCGATCATCACGTGGTGCTTCGAAATGACGAACTTTCGCAACGGTGCACAGTTAGGGGGAACACTTTCTTGAAATTTTAATGAGGGACCATCTTATTTACTACCGTCGTTCTAAGCAAATAAGATGTATAAACATGATAAACATCACATGCAATCAAATAGTGACATGATATGGCCAATATCATATTGCTCCTTTTGATCTCCATCTTCGGGGCTCCATGATCATCATCGTCACCGGCATGACACCATGATCTCCATCATCATGATCTCCATCATCGTGTCTCCATGAAGTTGTCTCGCCAACTTATTACTTCTACTACTATGGCTACCGGTTAGCAATAAAGTAAAGTAATTACATGGTGTTGTTCAATGACACGCATGTCATACAATAAATAAAGACAACTCCTATGGCTCCTGCCGGTTGTCATACTCATCGACATGCAAGTCGTGATTCCTATTACAAGAACATGATCAATCTCATACATCACATATCATTCATCACATTCTTCTTGGCCATATCACATCACATAGCATACCCTGCAAAAACAAGTTAGACGTCCTCTAATTGTTGTTTGCATGTTTTACGTGGCTGCTATGGGTTTCTAGCAAGAACGTTTCTTACCCACAACGTGATATGCCAATTGCTATTTACCCTTCATAAGGACCCTTTTCATCGAATCCGTTCCGACTAAAGTGGGAGAGGCTGGCACCCGCTAGCCACCTTATGCACCAAGTGCATGTCAGTCGGTGGAACCTGTCTCACGTAAGAGTACGTGTAAGGTCGGTCCGGGCCGCTTCATCCCACAATACCGTCGAAACAAGATTGGACTAGTAACGGTAAGCATATTGAACAAAATCAACGCCCACAACTACTTTGTGTTCTACTCGTGCAAAGAATCTACGCAATAGACCTAGCTCATGATGCCACTGTTGGGGAACGTAGTAGAAATTCAAAAAATTTCCTACGTGTCACCAAGATCTATCTATGGAGAAACCAGCAACGAGGGGAAGGAGAGTGCATCTACATACCCTTGTAGATCGCTAAGCGGAAGCGTTCAAGAGAACGGGGTTGAAGGAGTCGTACTCGTCGTGATCCAAATCACTGGAGATCCTAGTGCCGAACGGACGGCACCTCCGCGTTCAACACACGTACAGCCCGGTGACGTCTCCCATGCCTTGATCCAGCAAGGAGAGAGGGAGAGGTTGAGGAAGACTCCGTCCAGCAGCAGCACAACGACATGGTTGTGGTGGAGGAGCATGGTGATCCAGCAGGGCTTCGCCAAGCACCGCGGGAGAGGAGAAGGGAGAGAGGTAGGGCTGCGCCTGGGAGAGGTCAAAACTCATCTGTTGGCAGCCCCAAAACCCTCAAGTATATATAGGGGAGAGGGAGGGGGGTGAGCCCCCTCTAGGGTTTCCACCCCAAGGGGTGCGGCTGCCCCAAATCCTATCTAAGGGTGGCGGCCAAGGGGTCTGGTCAATAACCAACGTTCTCCGGTCAATAACCAACAGCGGGATCTGGATACCCATGTTGGCTCCCACATGTTCCACGATGATCTCATTGGATGAACCACGATGTCAAGGACTCAATCGATCCCGTATACAATTCCCTTTGTCTAGCGGTATTGTACTTGCCCGAGATTCGATCGTCGGTATGCCGATACCTTGTTCAATCTCATTACCGGCAAGTCTCTTTACTCGTTCCGTAACACATCATCCCGTGATCAACCCCTTGGTCACATTGTGCACATTATGATGATGTCCTACCGAGTGGGCCCAGAGATACCTCTCCGTTTACACGGAGTGACAAATCCCAGTCTCGATTCGTGCCAACCCAACAGACACTTTCGGAGATACCTGTAGTGCACCTTTATAGCCACCCAGTTATGTTGTGACGTTTGGTACACCCAAAGCATTCCTACGGTATCCGGGAGTTGCACAATCTCATGGTCTAAGGAAAAGATACTTGACATTAGAAAAGCTTTAGCATACGAACTACACGATCTTTGTGCTAGGCTTAGGATTGGGTCTTGTCCATCACATCATTCTCCAAATGATGTGATCTCGTTATCATCGACATCCAATGTCCATGGTCAGGAAACCGTAACCATCTGTTGATCAATGAGCTAGTCAACTAGAGGCTTACTAGGGACATGGTGTTGTTTATGTACCCACACATGTATCTGAGTTTCCTATCAATACAATTATAGCATGGGTAATAAACGATTATCATGAACAAGGAAATATAATAATAACTAATTTCTTATTGCCTCTAGGGCATATTTCCAACACAATATCACTTACCTCGTCAGCTAGACGCTGCGAGCTGAACCCGCGATCTTCGGTAGCGGATGCGGGAGCCTCGGCGCCCTTGAACAGCACCTTCCAGACCTCTTCGTACGTAGTGTTGAAGAGCCCATTCAAAGTCTGGTGCTGCGCCGGATCGAACTCCCACATGTTGAAGCCCCGTCGTTGGCACGGGAGAATCCGGCGGATGAGCATGACCTGGACTACGTTGACAAGCTTGAGCTTCTTGTCCACCAGCTTCTGGATACAGGCTTGGAGTCCGGTCAGCTCCTCCGAATCCCCCCAGATCCGGCCACTCTCTTTCCAGGAGGTGAGCCGTGTAGGGATACCGGATCTGAATTCGGGGGCCGCTGCCCAATCAGGGTCACGCGGCTCGGTGATGTAGAACCACCCCGATTGCCACCCCTTAATGGTTTCCATGAAAGTACCCTCCAGCCACGTAACGTGGGACATTCTGCCCACCATGGCGTCTCCGCACTCCGCTTGGCTGCCCTTCACAACCTTCGGCTTGACACTGAAGGTCTTGAGCCACAAGCCTAAGTGGGGCTGGATGCAGAGGAAGGCCTCGCACACGACGATAAACGCTGAGATGTTGAGGATGAAATTCGGGGCCAGATCATGGAAATCTAGGCCGTAGTAGAAGATGAGCCCCCGGACAAAGGGATGAAGTGGGAAGCCCAGTCCGCGGAGGAAATGGGGAAGGAATACTACCCTCTCATGGGGCCTAGGGGTGAAGATGAGCTCTCCCTCGTCGGGAAGCCGATGCGCGATGTCGCTGGACAAGTATCCGGCGCTGCGCAGCTTCTGGATATGCCCCTCCGTGACGGAGGAGGCCATCCACTTGCCTCCCGCTCCAGACATATTTGGAGAAGGTTGAGGTGAGATGTGCGGGCTTGGGTACTAGATCTCGAGTTTGCAGAGATGGATAAGCCAAGGAGGAAGAAGGCGCAGGTAAAGAGGGTGGATCTTTATCCCCTTATATGGGCAGACAGAAACACGCGTCCCCACCGGCCTGGTAAAACTCGCTTATCTCCCAAGCGCCGCAATCAATGGCGCGGTTGGGTTACCCACGTCCGTATTGATGGGAATCCCGGAATAAGGGGAACACGATCTCTACTTTGACAAGACGTGCCAAGGAAACTGCCTCGCTAAACGTGCTGAGATGGAACAATAAAAACAATTTGAAGGCTTGGTAGTGGTGTGACGTTACGCCACAAAATACGTCAGCAGATTGAACTTGTGTAATATTATTCTCTCTACGGTTGTATGTGGAATTTATTTTGCAGAACCGGACACTATCTTGGTGTTCACAATCTTCTATAAATTATTCGGAGGAGGAACCCGCCTTGCAATGCCGAAGACAACATGCGCGCCGGACTCGTCGTTATTGAAGCCTGGTTCAGGGGCTACTGAGGGAGTCCCGGACTAGGGGGTGTCCGGATAGCCGAGCTACCATCATCGGCCGGACTCCAAGACTATGAATATACAAGATTGAAGACTTCGTCCCATGTCCGGATGGGACTTTCCTTGGCGTGGAAGGCAAGGTTGGCAATACGGATATGTAGATATCCTACCATTGTAACCGACTCTGTGTAACCCTAGCCCTCTCCGGTGTCTATATAAACCGGATGGCTTTAGTCCATAGGACGAACAACAATCATACCATAGGCTAGCTTCTAGGGTTTAGCCTCCTTGATCTCGTGGTAGATCTACTCTTGTAACCCACATCATCAATATTAATCAAGCAGGACGTAGGGTTTTACCTCCATCAAGAGGGCCCGAACCTGGGTAAAAACATCGTGTCCCTCGTCTCCTGTTACCATCCGCCTAGACGCATAGTTCGGGACCCCCTACCCGAGATCCGCCGGTTTTGACACCGACAATGGCCTCCTACCTCCTCCGCCTGCCGGCCGGCTGCCTCCTCCGCCTATGTCGTGTTCACTAGTGTGGCCGATGATAGGTGCAACAGACGACAACAACAGTAAGAGGTGCATGCAGTAGCCTCAAGCACCACAGAGTTCATGCACTGGTCCAAGAAGCCCATCAGCTGGAGCAGGGCCGACCATCCGGAAGTGATGCCTTCCCCCGATTCCTACGCCTTAGTCCTGGATGCGACCCTTGCAATAGAAAGGCGGGCAGCCCGTTTCTCCAGGGTCTTGATAGATGGCGGCAGCAGCATAAATATCCTGTACCGCGACACAATGGAGAAGTTGGGAATCAAGCAGAAGCAGCTCCTCACCAGTCGGACTGTATTCCATGGCATAGTCCCTGGCCTTTCCTGCTCACCAATCGGCAAGATCCAGATTGATGTCCTCTTTGGAGACAAGAATCATTTCCGCCGAGAGCCAGTTTGGTTTGAGGTGGTGGACTTAGAGAGCCCTTACCATGCACTGCTTGGCCGACCTGCCCTGGCCAAGTTCATGGCGGTCCCCCACAACGCCTACCTCAAGATAAAGATGCCAAGTACCAAGGGAATCCTAACTGTAGTCGGAGACTACAAGAAGTCGGCCGCCTGCGCCGCGGACAGTAGCCGGCTGGCCGAGTCCCTTGTGATTGCAGCCAAGAAGCGGCTCCTAGAACGGGTGGTGGTGATGGCAGGCAAGAAGCCGGAAATGTCACCCGACCCCAAGGAGTCGGACGTAGAGGGCTCGTTCAAGCCGGCAAAGGAAACCAAGAAGATACCCTTGGACCCGGAGCACCCATAGAGGCACACTGTCGTAGGTGCAAACCTAGACCGCAAATAGGAAAGCGAGCTCGTCGATTTCCTCCGTGAGAATCGGGACATCTTTGCATGGTCTCCCAAAGACATGTCGGGTGTTCTGACGGATTTCGCCGAGCACAAACTACATGTCCGACCTGACGTCAAGCCGGTCAGGCAGCCCTTGCGCCGCTTGTCGGAAGAGAAGAGAAGAGTTGTTGGAGAAGAGATAGCCCGACTTCTGGCAGCCGGATTCATCATGGAAGTATTCTTTCCAGGATGGCTTGCCAACCCGGTCCTAGTGTTGAAGAAGAACAAGCAGTGGCGCATGTGTATTGACTATACCAGCCTTAACAAGGCCTGCCCTAAAGATCCGTTTGCCCTACCAAGGATCGATCAAGTGATAGACTCCACAGCCAGATGCGAACTGTTGAGTTTTTTGGATGCATATTCAGGCTACCACCAGATAAAACTGAACCCGGCCGACAGGCTGAAGACCGCCTTCATCAAGCCATTTGGAGGCTTCTGCTACCTGACCATGATGTTCGGCTTGCGAAATGCCGGCGCCACCTTCCAGTGTTGCATGCAGAAGTGCCTCCTCAAGCAGCTCGGCAGAAATGCCCATGTCTATGTGGATGATGTGGTGGTGAAGACGGAGAAGCACGGCACGCTGCTAGAAGATCTCAAGGAAACTTTTGAGAACCTACGCCGATTCCAGGTCAAGCTAAACCCGGAGAAATGCGTCTTTGGAGTACCAGTCGGCCAACTTCTCGGCTTCCTGGTCTCAGAGCATGGCATAAAGTGCAACCCTGTGAAGATCAAGGCAATTGAGATGATGAAAGTGCCCACCTGACTGCTGGACGTGCAGAAATTCACCGGCTGCTTGGCGTCAGTTAGCCGTTTCATCAGTCAGCTGGGCGAGAAGGATCTTCCCCTATACCAACTCATGAAGAAGACCACTTTTTTCGAGTGGAACGACAAGGCGAACGAAGCATTTCTCCAACTCAAGAAGATGTTGGCAACCCCACCTATCCTGGCGGCTCCGACTGAGAAGGATCCCATGCTCCTCTACATTGCAGCCACCAGTCGGGTTGTCAGCGTAGTCATGGTGGTAGAGCGCAAGGAGGAGGACAGAGCATTGCCGGTCCAGAGACCGGTGTATTACTTGAGCGAAGTACTGTCCGCCTCCAAGCAAAACTACCCACACTACCAGAAGATGTGCTACGGCGTGCACTTTGCCGCCAAGAAGCTGAAGCCTTACTTTCAAGAGCACCCAATAACCGTCGTCTGCACGGCTCCGCTTGCTGAGATCATTGGGAGCCGAGACGCCTCTGGCCGAGTGGCCAAGTGGGCTATTGATCTGGCCCCTTACACCATCTACTACCAGCCTCGCACCACCATCAAGTCACAAGTGCTGGCTGAGACCCAGTATTTGCCACCTGCACCAGACTCCACCCATTGGCGGATGCATTTTGATGGTTCAAAAATGCGCACCGGTCTAGGAGCCGGCGTCGTCCTCACCTCTCCCAAGGGCGACAAACTCAAATATGCGCTGCAAGTCCACTTCGCCGCCTCCAACAACGTAGGTGAATACGAGGCACTCATACACGGGCTCCGGCTTGCCAAGGAACTCGGCATCCGCCGGATCCTGTGCTATGGTGACTCCGACTTGGTGGTCCAGCAGTCATCAGGCGACTGGGACGCCAAGGATGCAAACATGGCAAGCTACCGCTTCCTCGTACAGCAACTCAGCGGATACTTTGACGGGTGCGAGTTCCTTCAGGTGCCAAGAAACGACAACAAGCAAGCAGATGCCTTGGCACGGATTGGCTCCACCCGACAAGCAATACCAGCCGGCGTCGCTCTACGCCGCCTTCTGAAGCCATCTGTCAAGCCGTCTCCTGATTCAGACTCCATCTTTGTGTCGGCCCCTCCCAAAGCAGTCGGACCCGACTTGACGGTCCCAGAGGCCGGCACGGGGATTTCGACAGGCGGCCCGGGGACTACTACGGCCGCACCCGACTCGGGGACTTCAGAACCCGGCCCGGGGACTTTGGCCTGGGGACTTCCTCAGCACAGCAGGCGGAAGCAGCTGCCAACCCACCGCCTCCCGGCCCAACCACCCTCATACAAGTTGCAGTAGTGGCAGTCGAAGAAATCGCAGTGCCATCGTGGTCTTAGCCAATCCTCAAGTTTGTGGTGAATAAAGAACTGCCGACTGATGAGATCTCGGACCGACAAGTGCAAAGGCGAGCAACAGCCTACACCATAGTCAATAGAGAGCTAGTGCGACGAAGTGTCACCGGGGTTTATCAGCACTGTGTGGAGCCGGAACAAGGCCAAGCAATACTCAGAGATATCCACCAAGGCGAATGCGGCCACCACGCGGCTTCAAGATCACTTGTGGCCAAGGCTTTTCACCATGGGTTCTTCTGGCCGACTGCCCTAGAAGAGGCCAAAGAGCTAGTTCAGAAATGTCAAGGGTGTCAGAGGTTCCGCTCCAAGCCACACCTTCCGGTTTCTGCACTCAAGACCATTCCCATAGCCTGGCCCTTTGCTATTTGGGGGCTGGATATGGTAGGATGATTCAAGACAGCCCGCGGTGGCATGACTCATTTGCTTGTCGCTGTGGACAAGTTCACCAAGTGGATAGAGGCAAAACCGATCAAGAAGCTGAATGGGCCGACTGAAGGAAATATGCCCTAGAGGAAATAATAAAGTTATTATTTATTTCCTTATTTCATGATAAATGTTTATTATTCATGCTAGAATTGTATTAACCGGAAACATAATACATGTGTGAATACATAGACAAACTGAGTGTCACTAGTATGCCTCTACTTGACTAGCCCATTAATCAAAGATGGTTATGTTTCCTAGCTAGGGAAAAAGAGCTGTCATTTGATTAACGAGATCACATCATTAGTAGAATGATGTGATTGACTTGACCCATTCCGTTAGCATAGCACCCGATCGTTTAGTATATTGCTATTGCTTTCTTCATGACTTATACATGTTCCTATGACTATGAGATTATGCAACCCCCGTTTACCGGAGGAACACTTTGTGTGCTACCAAACGTCACAACGTAACTGGGTGATTATAAAGGTGCTCTATAGGTGTCTCCAAAGGTACTTGTTGGGTTGGCGTATTTCGAGATTAGGATTTGTCACTCCGATTGTCGGAGAGGTACCTCTGGGCCCTCTCGGTAATGCACATCACTTAAGCCTTGCAAGCATTGCAACTAATGAGTTAGTTACGAGATGATGTATTACTGAACGAGTAAAGAGACTTGACGGTAACGAGATTGAACTAGGTATTGAGATACCGACGATCGAATCTTGGGCAATTAACATACCGATGACAAAGGGAACAATGTATGTTTTTATGCGGTCTGACCGATAAAGATCTTCATAGAATATGTAGAAGCCAATATGAGCATCCAGGTTCCGCTATTGGTTATTGACCGGAAACGTGTCTCGGTCATGTCTACATTGTTCTCGAACCCGTAGGGTCTGCACTCTTAAGGTTTCGATGATAGTTATATTATGAGTTTATGAGTTTTGATGTACCGAAGGAGTTCAGAGTCCCGAATGAGATCGGGGACATGACGAGGAGTCTCGAAATGGTCGAGACGTAAAGATCAATATATTGGACGACTATATTCGGACTTCGAAAAGGTTCCGAGTGATTCGGGTATTTTTCGGAGTACCGGAGAGTTACGAGAATTCGCCGGGGAGTATATGGGCCTTATTGGGCCATACGGGAATAGAGGAGAGAGGCCGAAAGGAAGGAGACGTGCAGCCCCCCTCTGGTCCGAATTGGACAAGGGGTGCAGCCCCCTTTTCCTTCCTCCTCTCCCCCTCTTTCCTTCTCTCCTACTCCAACAAGGAAGGGAGGGGGGGGGGGTCGTACTCCCGGTGGGAGGAGGACTCCTCCTGGCACGCCCCTCCTGGCTCCTTTATATACGGGGGCAGGGGGCACCTCTAGACACAACAATAATTGATCCTTGAGATCTCTTAGCCGTGTGCGGTGCCCCCTTCCATCATAGTGCTCGATAATATTGTAGCGGTGCTTAGGCGAAGCCCTGCGACAGTAGAACATCAAGATCGTCACCACGCCATCGTGCTGACGGAACTCTTCCCCGACACTTTGCTAGATCGGAGTCCGGGGATCGTCATCGAGCTGAACGTGTGCTAGAACTCGGAGGTGTCGTAGTTTCGGTGCTTGATCGGTCGGGCCGTGAAGACGTACGACTACATCAACCGCGTTGTTATAACGCTTTTGCTTTCGGTCTACGAGGGTTCGTGGACATACTCTCCCCTCTCGTTGCTATGCATCACCATGATCCTGCGTGTGCGTAGGATTTTTTTTGAAATTACTATGTTCCCCAACAGTGGTATCAGAGCCTGGTTTTATGCGTAGATGTCATATGCACGAGTAGAACACAAGTGAGTTGTGGGCGATATAAGTCATACTGCTTACCAGCATGTCATACTTTGGTTCGGCGGTATTGTTGGATGAAGCGGCCCGGACCGACATTACGCGTACGCTTATGCGAGACTGGTTCTACCAACGTGCTTTGCACATAGGTGGCTGGCGGGTGTCAGTTTCTCCAACTTTAGTTGAACCGAGTGTGGCTACGCCCGGTCCTTCCGAAGGTTAAAACAACACCAACTTGACAAACTATCGTTGTGGTTTTGATGCGTAGGTAAAAACGGTTCTTGCTAAGCCCGTAGCAGCCACGTAAAACTTGCAACAACAAAGTAGAGGACGTCTAACTTGTTTTTGCAGGGCATGTTGTGATGTGATATGGTCAAGACATGATGCTAAATTTTATTGTATGAGATGATCATGTTTTGTAACAGAGTTATCGGCAACTGGCAGGAGCCATATGGTTGTCGCTTTATTGTATGCAATGCAATCGCCCTGTAATGCTTTACTTTATCACTAAGCGGTAGCAATAGTCGTAGAAGCATAAGATTGGCGAGACGACAACGATGCTACGATGGAGATCAAGGTGTCGCACCGGTGACGATGGTGATCATGACGGTGCTTCGAAGATGGAGATCACAAGCACAAGATGATGATGGCCATATCATATCACTTATATTGATTGCATGTGATGTTTATCTTTTATGCATCTTATCTTGCTTTGATTGACTGTAGCATTATAAGATGATCCCTCACTAAATTATCATAGTAAAAGTGTTCTCTCTGAGTATGCACCGTTGCGAAAGTTCTTCGTGCTGAGACACCACGTGATGATCGGGTGTGATAGGATCTATGTTCAAATACAACAGGTGCAAAACAGTTGCACACGCGGAATACTCAGGTTAAACTTGACGAGCCTAGCATATAACAGATATGGCCTCGGAACAAGGAGACCGAAAGGTCGAGCATGAATCATATAGTAGATATGATCAACATAGTGATGTTCACCATTGAAACTACTCCATCTCACGTGATGATCAGACATGGTTTAGTTGATTTGGATCACGTGATCACTTAGAGGATTAGAGGGATGTCTATCTAAGTGGGAGTTCTTATGTAATATGATTAAATTGAACTTAAATTTATCATGAAATTAGTCCTGGTAGTATTTTGCAAATTATGTTGTAGATCAATAGCTTGCGTTGTTGCTTTCATATGTTTATTATGATTTGTTCCTAGAGAAACTGTGTTGAAAGATGTTAGTAGCAATGATCCGGATTGGATCCGTGATCTGAGGTTTATCCTCATTGCTGCACAGAAGAATTATGTCCTTAATGCACCGCTAGGTGACAGACCTATTGTAGGAGCATATGCAGACATTATGAACGTTTAGCTAGCTCAATATGATGACTACTTGATAGTTTAGTGCACCATGCTTAACGGCTTAGAATCGGGACTTCAAAGACGTTTTGAACGTCATGGACCATATGAGATGTTCCAGGAGTTGAAGTTAATATTTCAAGCAAATACCCGAGTTGAGAGATATGAAGTCTCCAACAAGTTCTATGGCTAAAAGATGGAGGAGAATCGCTCAACTAGTGAGCATGTGCTCAGATTGTCTGGGTACTACAATCGCTTGAACCAAGTGGGAGTTAATCTTCCAGATAAGATAGTGATTGACAGAGTTCTCTAGTCACCATCACCAAGTTAGTAGAACTTTGTGATGAACTATAGTATGCAAGGGAGGACGAAAATGACCCTCGAGCTCTTCGTGATGTTGAAATCGACGACGGTAGAAATCAAGAAAGAGCATCAAGTGTTGATGGTTGACAAGATCACTAGTTTCAAGAAAAGTGCAAAGGGAAAGAAAGGGGAACTTCAAGTAGAATGACAAGCAAGTTGTCACTCCCACGAAGAAGCCCAAAGCTGAACCAAAGCCTGAAATTGAGTGCTTACACTGTAAAGGAAATGGTCACTAGAAACGGAAATGCCCTGAATATTTGGTGAATAAGAAGGATGGCAAGTGAACAAGGGTATATTTGATATACAGGTTATCGATGTGTACCTTACTAGTGTTTATAGTAGCCCCTAAGTATTTGATACTTGTTCGGTTGCTAAAAATTAGTAACTCGAAACAGGAGTTACAGAATAAACAGAGACTAGTTGAAGGGGAAGTGACGATGAGTGTTGGAAGCGGTTCCAAGATTGATATGATCATCGTCGTACACTCCCTATATTTTCAAGATTAGTGTTGAACCTAAATAATTGTTATTTGGTATTTGCATTGAGCATAAATATGATTAGATCATGTTTATTATGATACAGTTATTCATCTAAGACAGAGAATAAATTGTTCTTCTGTTTACATGAATAAAGCCTTCTATGGTCATACACCCAATGTTGATGGTTTGTTAAATCTTGATCATGGTGATACACATATTCATAATATTGATGCCAAAAGATGCAAAGTTGATAATGATAGTGCAACTTATTTGTGGCACTGCCGTTTAGGTCATATTGGTGTAAAACACATGAAGAAACTCCATGCTGATGTAATTTTGGAATCACTTGATTATGAATCACTTGATGCTTGCGAACCATGCCTCATGGGCAAGAGGACTAAGACTCCGTTCTCTGGTACAATGGAGCGAGCAACTGACTTATTGGAAATAATACATATTGATGTATGCAGTCAGATGAGTGTTAAGGCTCACGGCAAGCTAGTATCGTTATTTTCTGACCTTCACAGATGATTTTAGCAGATATGGGTATATCTACTTGATGAAACACAAGTCTGAAACATTTGAAAAGTTCAAAGAATTTCAGAGTAAAGTGGAGAATCATCGTAACAAGAAAATAAAAGTTTCTACGATATGATCATAGAGGTAAAATATTTGAGTTACGAGTTTGGCCTTTAGTTAAAACAATGTGAAATAGTTTCACTACTCACGCCACCTGGAACACCACAGTGTAATGGTGTGTCCGAACGTCATAACCGTACTTTATTAGATATGGTGCGATATATGATGTCTCTTACCGATTTACCACTATCGTTTTGGGGCTATGCATTAGAGACAACTACATTCACGTTAAATAGGGCACCAACTAAATCCGTTGAGACGACACCCTATGAACTATGGTTTGGCAAGAAACCAAAGTTGTTATTTCTTAAAGTTTGGGGCTACGATGCTTATGTGAAAAAGTTTCATCCTGATAAGCTCAAACCCAAACCGGAGAAATATGTCTTCATAAAATACCCAAAGGAAACTGTTGGGTACACCTTCTATCACAGATCCAAAGGCAAGATATTTGTTGCTAAGAATGGATCCTTTCTAGAGAAGGAGTGTCTCTCGAAAGAAGTGAGTGGGAGGAAAGTAGAACTTGATGAGGTAACTGTACCTGCTCCCTTATTGGAAAGTAGTTCATCACAGAAATCTGTTCTTGTGACTACTACACCAATTAGTGAGGAAGCTAATGATGATGATCATGTAACTTCAGATCAAGTTACTACCAAACCTCGTAGGTAAACCAGAGTGAGATCCGCACCAGAGTGGTACGGTAATCATGTTCTGGAGGTCATGTTACTTGACCATGACAAACCTACGAACTATGAGGAAGCGATGATGAGCCCAGATTCCGCGAAATGGTTTGAGGCCATGAAATCTGAGATGGGATCCATGCATGAGAACAAAGTGTGGACTTTGGTGGACTTGCCCAATGATCGGCAAGCCATAGAAAATAAATGGATCTTCAAGAGGAAGACGGACACTAATAGTAGTGTTACTATCTATAAAGCTAGACTTGTCAAAAATGGTTTTGACAAAGTTCAAGGTGTTGACTACGACGAGATTTTCTCACTCGTAGCGATGCTTAAAGTCTGTCCGAATCATGTTAGCAAGTGCCGCATTTTATGAAATCTGGCAAATGGATAAACAAAATTGCATTCCTTAATGGAGTTATTAAAGAAGAGTTGTATGTGATGCAACCAGATAGTTTTGTCAATCCTAAAGGTGTTAACAAAATGTGCAAGCTCCGGCGAGCCATCTATGGACTGGTGCAAGCATCTCGGAGTTGGAATATACGCTTTGATAAGTTGATCAAAGCATATAGTTTTAATACAGACTTGCGGTGAAGCCTGTATTTACAAGAAAGTGAGTGGGAGCACTACAGCATTTCTGATAAGTATATGTGAATGACATATTGTTGATCGGAAATAATGTAGAATTGCTCTGCAAAGCATAAAGGAGTGTTTGAAAGGAGTTTTTCAAAGAAAGACCTCAGTGAAGCTGCTTACATATTGAGCATCAAGATCTATAGAGATAGATCAAGACGCCTGATAAGTTTTTCAATGAATACATACCTTGACAAGATTTTGAAGTAGTTCAAAATGGAACAGTCAAAGAAAGAGTTCTTGCCAGTGTTACAAGGTGTGAAATTGAGTAAGACTCAAAGCCCGACCACGGCAGAAGATAGAAAGAGAATGAAAGTCATTCCCTATGCCTCAGCCATAGGTTCTATAAAGTATGCCATGCTGTGTACCAGATCGATTGCATACCCTACCATTAAGTATTGGCAAGGGAGTGCAATAGTGATCTAGGAGTAGATCAATGGCCAGCGGTCAAGAATATCCTTAGTAAGAACTAAGGAGATGTTTCTCGATTATGGAGGTGATAAAAGAGTTCGTCGTAAAGAGTTACATCGATGTAAGCTTTTACACCGATCCAGATGACTCTAAGTCTCAATCTGGATACATATTAAAAGTGGGAGCAATTAGCTAGAGTAGCTCCGTGCAGAGCATTGTAGACATAGAATATTTGAAAATACATATGGCTCTGAATGTGACAGACCCGTTGACTAAACTTCTCCTAATGAGCAAAAACATGATCATACCTTAGTACTCTTTGGGTGTTAATCACATAGCGATGTGAACTAGATTATTGACTCTAGTAAACCCTTTGGGTGTTGATCACATGACGATGTGAACTATGGGTGTTAATCACATGCAGATGTGAATATTAGTGTTAAATCACATGGTGATGTGAACTAGATTATTGACTCCAGTGCAAGTGGGAGACTGAAGGAAATATGCCCTAGAGGCAATAATAAAGTTATTATTTATTTCCTTATTTCATGATAAATGTTTATTATTCATGCTAGAATTGTATTAACCAGAAACATAATACATGTGTGAATACATAGACAAACTGAGTGTCACTAGTATGCCTCTACTTGACTAGCTCATTAATCAAAGATGGTTATGTTTCCTAGCCATGGACAAAGAGTTGTCATTTGATTAATGAGATCACATCATTAGTAGAATGACGTGATTTACTTGACCCATTCCGTTAGCATAGCACCCGATCATTTAGTATATTGCTATTGCTTTCTTCATGACTTATACATGTGTAACACCCACGATGCGGCTATATCTCCCACGTGTCGAAGCACGACTTAGAGGCATAACCGCATGGTGGTTTTGTCGCAAGAAGGGTCATCTTCACACAATCCCATGTAATGAACAAGAATGGGATAAAGAGAGTTGGCTTACAATCGCCACTTCAGACAATACATAAATTAAGATCATACATCATTCAAAATACACTCATAGACCGGCTATGGTCAAGTTCAAATGAAAAGAAGACAACCCCAAATGCTAGATCCCTGATCGTCCCGACTGGGCTCCGCTACTGATCATCTGGAAACGATACATAGTAACGACCAAGGGCCTCATCAAATTCCCACTTCAGCTCAGTTGCGCCATCTGCGCCAGTATCCTCGGCACCTGCATCTGTTTTGGTAGAATCTGTGAGTCACGAGGACTCAGCAATCTCACACCCGCGAGATCAAGACTATTTAAGCTCATAGGTAGGAAAGGTGTAATATGGTGGAGCTGCAGCAAGCACTAAGAAAATATGGTGGCTAACATACGCAAGTGAGAGCGAGAAGAGAAGCAACGCGTCGGTCGAGAAGCTAGAAGCGATCAAGAAGTGATCCTGAAACTACTTACGTCAAGCATAACACAAACCGTGTTCACTTCCCGGACTCCGCCGAGAAGAGACCATCACGGCTACACACTCGGTTGATGCATTTTAATGAAGTCAAGTGTCAAGTTATCTACAACCGGACATTAACAAATTCCCATCTGCCTCATAACCGCGGGCACGGCTTTCGAAAGATTATATACCCTGCAGGGGTGTCCCAACTCTGCCCATCACAAGCTCTCACGGTCAACGAAGGAATAGACCTTCTCCCGGGAAGACCCGATCAGTCTTGGAATCCCGGTTTGCAAAACATTTCGACAATGGTAAAACAAGACCAGCAAAGCCACCCGATGCGCCGACAAATCCCGATAGGAGCTGCGCATATCTCGTTCTCAGGGCACAACGGATGAGCAAGACGTCGGGTTGGTATCGACCCTGGTTGCCCAGGGGACGCCGGACATCGCTCAGGTTCGACCAACACTCGAAGGAGCACTGGCCCGGGGGGGGGGGTAAATAAAGATGACCCTTGGGCTCGCGAAAACCCAAGGGAAAAGGGCTTAGGTGGAAAATGGTAAAACCAAGTTTGGGCCTTGCTGGAGGAGTTTTATTCAAAGCGAACTGTTAAGGGGGTCCCATAAATCACCCAATCATGTAAGGAACGCAAAATCAAGGAACATAACACCGGTATGACGGAAACTAAGGCGGCAAGAGTGGAACAAGTCACCAGGCATAAGGCCGAGCCTTCCACCCTTTACCAAGTATATAAGGTGCATTAATTTAAACAGGAGATATTGTGATATCCCAGAATATCCGTGTTCCAACCAGGAACAAACTTCATCTTCACCTGCAACTAACAACGCTATAAGAGGGGCTGAGCAAAAGCGGTGACATAGCCAATCAACGGTTGCTAGGATAGGATGGTTAGAGGTTTGACATGGCAAAAGGTAGGCATGGTAAACAAAGGCAGGTAGGGCTAACAAAGCGATAGAGCGAGTACTAGCAAGCAAAGATAGAAATGATTTCGAAGGTATGATCATCTTGCCTGCAAGGTTCTCAGAGTTGTCGAAGGCTTGATCCTCGTAAGCGTTCTCAATAGGTTCCTCGTGCACGTACTCGTCTCCCGGCTCTACCCAAAGCAAGAACACAAGCAAAGGAACCACAATAAATCACGGTGCAATGCACAAGCAACATGATGCAAAACATGTCATGATATGCGAGATGTGATATGCAATGCATATGCGTGCTTCGGGAGGAAAAAGGATGAACAAGGCATCAACTTGGCAAACCAAGTATGCCGCTGGAAAGATGAGATGATTTCGGTTGAAATCGATATAAAGATCACCGGATTCGGATGCACGGTTTGCAAGTGACAAGCAAGACAAGAATGCCACGAAGCTGCGATTAACAACACGATGCTACTTAGCATGCAACAAGAAACTATGCTACAGCACCCCAACATGAAAACAAAGCATATGGCAATGATCTACAGGAGATGCTTTACAAAAGAGGAACACTGAGCTACGGCTAAATCACATCATAACAGGTTCAAACAAGCATGGAGAAAGTGCAAAAAATTATCAGGCTGGACATGGCATAAACAACAGCACGAAGCAATGTTCAGAGCAAGTTATCAACATGCTACAGGAACTTATAATAGCAAACTAAGGCATGGCATGAATCTACTCAAAGCATAAATCAAAAGTCCCTTACTGACCATAAGCCAAAAAGGATCATAAAATATGATGGCACCCACGTAAACATAGCAAGTTCCGTTAACAGATTTCAGCAAACAAAGCATGTCATTGAAATAATTATGAAGGCACCTTCGTGAGCTCGATGCACTCACTACAGAGCATCTCATGATAAAATAAGCATACATCCATCAAGAAGACATGACATAGAAGCTATACATGGCAAGAAACAACATCATAGCATATCCGGATCAACTACAACAACCTCGGCCAAATTGAATAACATGTAAACAATCTGCGAGGAAACATTTTGAAACAAAAGTAGAGCACGAAAATGACATGCTAGACTACTCCATAATTGAAACCAGGACCATGGATGGATAGAGCAAAACCATATTTTCAAAACACCCTTACTGAAGTATCTCAATTTATGCATGGATTTCTCTGTAGAAACATGTTTATATGGCATCAAAATTACAGCAGAACAGGAACAAAAATCTGCATTAACACGAAGCCTAGTTTGCATGCTTGTGCTAGTCACCACATTGATCACAAAATTACATAGTAAGCACCTCTGTAAGAAGACATAGCCTAGTTCAAAACACATTTAGGGACCAAGTCCATAGGATGCACACATCAATCATGGCAAAAATGACAAAAGAGCTCGTGCTGATAAGAATCTGATACTAACAATATGAAGCCCACTTCCAACAGCATTTCGGGCAACAAGATGAGCTCAAATGTAAATGATGCAATGGAATGAAATAACGTACTCATTGAGGCGAACAATTTGACATATTACACGCGCGAAACGGAGTTACAGATGCGAAGCTGTGATGCGATGAAGATGCAACAATTTTTAATGCAGAATCAGACTTGGTGAAAAAAATGGGGGGGAAGAACAAGGTCAACCCTAGCAGATCGGATCGAATCCGGCTCGGACGCCGAGGTACGCCCGACGAGGACGACGCCGGAGCGGAGGAGGACGACCGGGGCGGTGCGGCGACGGCTGCCGGAGGGCGGCGACGGCGAGGGAGCCGGGGCGCTCGCCGGCGAGGTCGGAGGAGAAGCGCGGCGGCGCGCGGTCGACGCCGGGCGCCGCGACCCGCGGTGGCCGGCGCGGGCGAAGACGGCGGCGGAGGAGACGTCGTGCGGCGGCGGGACAGCGGGAGGCGGCCGGCGGCGCGGGACCGCGGCGGCGGCGGCGGCGAAGCGCGGGGGCGCGGCTCGGGCGCGCGGGCCGGGAGGGCCCCGCACGGGCCTCGCGGGCCCGCGGGGTCGGCGGGGAACTGGGGACCGGCCCGGGACACGTGGCGGCCGCAGATTGGCCGCGCGGCGGACGATGTCCGGCGCGCGGAGAGGGGATATTTTAGGGTTTGCCCGTGAATTTCGGGGGAGTGCACATATTTATAGGTAGAGGGAGCTAGGAGACTCCAAATGAGGTGCGGTTTTCGCCCACACGATCGTGATCCGACGACGGAGAGCATGGAAGTGACTTAGATGGGTTATTGGGCTGTTTTGGAGGGGTGTTGGGCTGCAACTTAAAATAGGCCTTTGCGGGAGTGCGGTTAACCGTTGGAGTACCAAACGAGCTCCAAATGACCCGAAACTTAACAGGTGGTCTACCGGTGCTATACCAGGGCCACTTGGAAAGGCTCGGTCCATTCCGAGAACGTTTAACACCCACACACGAAAACAGACAAGAGGGGTGCGGCGGTGCATGTGGGAGTGTCGGATTGCGAAATGGACAACGGGGAAAATGCTTGAATGCATGAGACGAACACGTATGCAAAATGAAATGCACATGATGACATGATATGATATGCATGACATGAATAAAATGAAAAACAAAAGACAAAACCTAACCACGGAGGGAATATCATATCACATAGCCGAAAATGACAAGAGTTGGAGTTACAGAGATGGAAAGTTACATCCGGGGTGTTACAACATGTTCCTATGACTATGAGATTATGCAACTCCCGTTTACCGGAGGAACACTTTGTGTGCTACCAAATGTCACAACGTAACTGGGTGATTATAAAGGTGCTCTACAGGTGTCTCCAAAGGTACTTGTTGGGTTGGCGTATTTCGAGATTAGGATTTGTCACTCCGATTGTCGGAGAGGTATCTTTGGGCCCTCTCGGTAATGCACATCACTTAGGCCTTGCAAGCATTGCAACTAATGAGTTAGTTGCGAGATGATGTATTATGGAACGAGTAAAGAGACTTGCCGGTAACGAGATTGAACTAGGTATTGAGATACCGATGATCGAATCTCGGGCAAGTAACATACTGATGACAAAGGGAACAATGTATGTTGTTATACGGTCTGACCGATAAAGATCTTCGTAGAATATGTAGGAGCCAATATGAGCATCCAGGTTCCGCTATTGATTATTGACCGGAAACGTGTCTCGGTCATGTCTACATTGTTCTCGAACCCGTAGGGTCCACACGCTTAAGGTTTCGATGAGTTTTGATGTACCAAAGGAGTTCGGAGTCCCGAATGAGATCGGGGACATGACGAGGAGTCTTGAAATGGTCGAGACGTAAAGATCGATATATTGGACGACTATATTCGGACTTCGGAAAGGTTCCGAGTGATTCGGGTATTTTTTGGAGTACCGGAGAGTTACGGGAATTCGCCGGGGAGTATATGGGCCTTATTGGGCCATACGGGAATAGAGGAGAGAGGCCGAAAGGAAGGAGGCGCGCAGCCCCCCTCTGGTCCGAATTGGACAAGGGGTGCAGCCCCCTTTTCCTTCCTCCTCTCCCCTCTTTCCTTCTCTCCTACTCCAACAAGGAAGGGGGGGAGTCCTACTCCCGCTGGGAGGAAGACTCCTCCTTGCGCGCCCCTCCTGGCCGGCCGACCCCCTCCCCCTGGCTCCTTTATATACGGGGGCAAGCGGGCACCGCTAGACACAACAACAATTGATCCTTGAGATCTCTTAGCCGTGTGCGGTGCCCCCTTCCACCATAGTCCTTGATAATATTGTAGCGGTGCTTAGGCGAAGCCCTGCGATAGTAGAACATCAAGATCGTCACCACGCCGTCGTGCTGACGGAACAAGTAAAACATCATCAATAGTCTTGTCTCTGGATATATCAATTTTACCTAACCCAATTACCTTTCCTTTGTTGTTGTCATCGAAAGTAATATACTTCAGAGATGAAGCAGTTAAGTTGCAGTCAACAAACAATGATCTATCTCCAGTCATATGACTAGTGCATCCACTATCCATTATCCATTCGGTACACCCGGAGACATAGTCCTGTAGAAGAATTAGGCTTTTTTAACGACACACATCTTTGCACATGGCTTCGAAACAGAAGAGCGAGCAGGATATGATTTCTTTCGACAACCATAATTATTACTCTAAGTAGTAAGAGCATAATCGAAAGAATAGGCATCGAAATTCTTTCCAGAAGAATGAGTATAGTGGTTGAATGAGGTATGTGATGTGGCTTGAACTACCTCGGTATTTCCCCAAAGAGGAAGGGATGATGCAACACAGCTACGGTAGGTATTTCCCTTAGTGATGAGACCAAGGTTATCAAACTAGTAGGAGAACCAAGCAAAACTATGTAAACGGTACCTGCACACAAAGAACAAATACTTGCAACCCGAAGTGTTAAAGGGGTTGTCAATCCCTTTCGGGTAACGACGCCAGAAATTGGCATGTGGACGGGAGAAAGTTGTAATAGATTGATAGATGCAAATAATGGCGAATAAAATTCAGCGAGGTATTTTTGGGTTTTTGGTATATAGATCTGAAAATAAAAGTGGAAAATAAATAAAAAGGCAAATAGCAATATAGATATGAAAATATATGATGAGAAAATAGACCCGGGGGCCATAGATTTCACTAGTGGCTTCTCTCGAGAAAAATAGCATACTGTGGGTAAACAAATTATTGTTGGGCAATTGATAGAACTTCAAATATTTATGACGATATCTAGTCAATGATAATTATATAGGCATCACGTTCAAGATTAGTAGAACGATTCCTGCCTGCATCTACTACTATTACTCCACACATCGAGCGCTATCCAGCATGTATCTAGTGTATTAAGTTCATGGAAAAACAGAGTAATGCAATAAGAACGATGACATGATGTAGACAATATCTATTCATGTTGGAATAGACCCCATCTTGTTGTCCTTAATAGCAACGATACATGTGTGCCATGTCCCCTTCTGTCACTGGGATTGAGCACCATAAGATCGAACCCATCACGAAGCACCTCTTCCCATGGCAAGAAAAATCGATCTAGTCGGCCTAACTAAACCAATGACTCGAAGAAGAAATACGAGGCTATAAGTAATCATGCATATAAGAGATCAAATAAACTCAAATAACTTTCATGGATATAAAATAGATTAAACTCAAAGTTCATCGGATCCCAACAAACACACCGCAAAAAGAGTTACATCAAATAGATCTCCAATAGACCATTGTATTGAGAATCAAAAGAGAGAGAGAGGAAGCCATCTAGCTACTGAGTATGGACCCATAGGTCTACAATGAACTACTCATGCATCATCGGAGAGGCACCAATGAGGATGATGAACCCCTCGGTGATGGTGTCTAGATTGGATATGTGGTTTCTGGAACTTTGCGGCGGCTGGAATTGTGTTTCATCGACTCCCCTAGGGTTTTCGGATTTTCAGGGTATTTATAAAACAAAGAAGCGGTGCGGGAGGCAGCCGAGGTGGGCACAACCTAGACGCGCCCAAGTGAATTATGCTCCCCTCGGAACCCCCCACTAGTACTTCCTTGGCCCATCATGTGTCTTCTGGTCTAAAAAAATCTCCAAAAAGTTTCACTGCGTTTGGAATCCGTTTGGTATTGATTTTCTGCGAAGTAAAAAACAAGCAAAAAAATAGCAACTGGTACTGGGCACTATGTCAATAGGTTAGTCCCCAAAAATGATATAAAGTTGCAATAAAATGATTGTAAAACATTGAAGAATGATAATATAACAACATGGAACAATAAAAAATTATAGATATGTTGCAGACGTATCAGCATCCCCAAGCTTAATTCCTGCTCGTCCTTGAGTAGGTAAATGATAAAAACAGATTTTTTGATGTGGAATGCTGCCTAACATGTTCATCACATATTCTTTCCTTTTGTAGCATGGACATTTGGACTTTTATAAGGTTCAAAACAATAGTCTAGTTTTGACATGAAGATTTCAATACTCAAGCATATCAACAAGCAACCATGTCTTTCAAACACTAAAGCAAGTTATCCCTAGCCCATTATGCTCAATCATTGATCCATTCATGAAGCACACTCGCATATTAGCTACACCCAATGCTCAAGTACGATCATAGTGCCCCTTAGTTGGTGCTTTATAAAAGAAGATGGAGACTCAAATAAAAATAAAAACTGCATAGAGTAAATAGAAAGGCCATTCGCAGAGGGAAGTAGGAATTTGTAGAGGTGCTAGAGCTCAAAGAGGAAATTGAGAGATAAAAAATTTGGGGTGGCATGCTTTTCCTATCAACAAAAACTATCGAGTAGTTCCCAATACTTTCCATGCTATATATATCATAAGGGGTTCCTAAATAGAAAATAAAGTTTATTCCTTTTTCCACCATACTTTCACATTCCACGACTAACCGAATCCACGTGTGTCGTCCATACCAACACTTTCCAAGGAATTTATTATTTGATAACATAAAGTAAATTCATTTTTCATTTCGAGACTGGGCATCCCTAATACTTTTGTTGTACTCTCGTGCAATGACATGTGAATAAACACTCATCTTGAGAATAACACATCTAGCATGGAAAAATATCAGCCACCCCCTACTGTTTCATGAGCGGTATGAGCACACAAAAAGGAAATTTATTTTCAATATTAGAGATGGCACATACAAATTTGCTTAGAACGGCACAGTAATACCACATATAGGTAGGTATAGTGGACTCATATGGCAAAATTGGGTTTAAGGATTTTGGATGCACAAGTAGTATTCCTACTTAGTACAAGTGAAGGCTAGCAAAAAGAATGAGAAGCATCCAACCAAGAAACGAAAAATATCATAAGCTGGTATTAAGTATAACTAACACCAAATAATGCACCACAAGTAGGATGTAATTTCATTGCATAACTATTGACTTTCATGCTTGCATAGGGAATCACAAACCTTAACACCAATATTCTTACTAAATCACAATTACTCATCAACATGACTCACATATTATATCATCATATCACAAAACTATTATAAAGAATCAAGTTTATTTTGTCCAATGATCTTCATGAAAGTTTTTATTACATCCTTCTTGAATATCTATCACTTTGGGACTAGTTTCATATGTTTCTTTTGATAGCTCAAATAAATCTAAGTGAAGAACATGAGCATAAAAGTTTCTTCTCTCAAAATAATTTAAGTGAAGCATGAGAGAATTTCTTCAAAATTACTAACTCTCAACTAAACCTAAGTGAAGCATCAGAGAATTTATTCAAAATTATTAAATCACACCATGCTCAAAAAGATATAAGTGAAGCACTAGAGCAATTCCATAGCTCAATTTTTTTAAGTGAGGCCCATAGAGCTATTCTAAAAAATCATAGCATAATTTTGGCTCTCTCAAATAGGTGTGCTCAACAAGGATAGATGACACAAAATAAAAAGCAAAACAAACAAAGACTCATATAATACAAGACGGTCCAAGCAAAACTCATGATAAGTGATGAATAAAAATATAGCTCCAAGTAAAATACCGATGGTCGTTAGAAGAAAGAGGGGATGCCACTCGGGGGCATCCCCAAGCTTAGTTGCTTGGTTCTCTTTTATATAATAGCTTGGGATGCCATGGGGCATCCCCAATCTTAGGCTCTTCTTACTTATTATTCCTTCATCCATCGTGATCTCACCCAAAACTTGAAAACTTCAATCACACAAAACTCAACAAAACCTTCGTGAGATCCGTTAGTATAACAAAGCAAATCACTACTCTAAGTACTGTTGCCAACCAATTCATATTTTATTTTTGCATTATATATAATGTATTCCAACTTTAATGTGGCTCATACCCCCCGATAAAGTCCATAGATTCATCAAAATAAGCACATAATGCAAAGAAAACATAATCTGTCAAAAACAGTCTGTAGTAATCAGAGAACTTCATATACTTCTGTAACTCCAAAAATTCTAAAATATTAGGACAACGTGGGCAATTTGTATATCAATCTTGTGTAAAAAAAGTCAGAGCAAAAGCACGTTTCTATGATTTATGGAAATTATTTTACTGAGTGCAAAAGTTTCCGTTTTCCAACAAGATTAAATCAACTATCTCCCAACATGATCCCAAAGGTTTAGCTTGGCACAAAAACTAATTAAAACATAAAACACATCTAATCAGAAGCATAAATGTGCAAACACTCAAGAACCGAAAGAAAAAGGTGAAAATAAATTTTATTCATTGGGTTGCCTCCCAACAAGTGCTATCATTTTATGCCCCTAGCTAAGGCATTGATAATTTTAATGATGCTCACATTAAAAGACAAGAATTGAAGCACAAAGAGAGCATCACAAAACATGTGACAAACATATTTAAGTCTAACATACTTCCTATGCATTGGCATTCTATAAGAAAACAAATTATCAAGGCAAGTAAAAACTAGCATATGCAAGGAAGAAGAAAGAAACAATAGCAATCCCAACATAACGAGAGGTAATTTAGTAACATGAAAATTTCTACCACATTATTTCCCTCTCTCATAATAACTACATGTGGGATCATATTCAAATTCAACAATATAAATATCACATAAAATATTCTCTTCATGATCCACATGCTTGCAAAGTTGACACTCTTCCAAAATAGTGGGATTATCATCAAATAAATTTATGACCTCTCCAAACCCACTTTCATCAAAAAAGAAATCATAAGATTGAACACTCTCCAAATATGTGGGATTATTTTTACCTAAAGTTGAGGCTCTTCCAAACCCACTTTCAATACTATTGCAAACATTATTTATCAATATCATATTCATCATGAGGCTTAAATAAAATTTCAAGTTCATAAGAAGAATCACCCCAATCATGATCATTACAATAAGTAGTGGACATATCAAAATTAGCATGCCCATGCTTGGGGTTTTACATATTATTAGCACAATTGACATTAATAGAATTTATAATAACATCATTGCAATCATGCTTTTTATTCAAGGAGCTATCATGAATCACTTTATAAATTTCTTCTTCTAACACTTCATCACAATTTTCAGATTCATGAATTTCAAGCAAAACTTCATAGAGATAATCATGTGCACTTAAATCACTAGCAACTGGTTGAACATAATTAAATCTCTTAAAAAGATTAGCTAGTGGATGAGGATCCATATCAATTGATTTTTAGCAAACGAAGATGCAAGCAAATAGAAGACACATGGTCACACAAGCAAAGAAGAGATCTGGCAAGAAAAAGGCGAATGAAAAAGGACGCAAATAAAATGGAAATTTTTTGTGAAGTGGGGGAGATGAAAACAAGAGGCAAATGGCAAATAATATAAATTGCAAGGAGATGAGATTTGTGATAAGGAACCTGATAGATGTTGATGATGTCTCCCCGGCAACGGCGCCAGAAATTCCTTTTGATGCGGCTTGAACTACGTCGATGTTTCTCCAAAGAGGAAGGGATGGTGCAGCACAACTATGGTAGGTATTTCCCTCAGTGATGAGACCAAGGTTATCGAACTAGTAGGAGAACCAAGAAACACTATGTAAACGTTACCTGCACACAAAGAACAAATACTTGCAACCCGACGTGTTAAAGGGTTTGTCAATCCCTTTCGGGTAACTAGGGATGAAAACGGAGCAGAAATGGACGGAAATGGGTGCTACCACATTTGTTTTCATATTTTTTTGCAGAAGCGGAAACGAATACAGAAATCCCGGAAATGAATATGGAAACAGATACTAGCGGAAACAGACATGGAGCAAATACAAAGAGGACACGGAAACATAAGTGGGCATTGACTGGAAAGTAAAAAATCCCTTGAATCATAGATAAATACACATCAAAACAAACAAATTTGATGAATTGCTGACATGGCTATAAAATAATATGATTATGTTAGGAACTTAGCATAGTATTGTAGTACTGACAATTGCATATAGAATGTAGTTGAGTATGTCTGTACTGGTAGAAGTTGGGCCTTAAATGATCCATTCTGCTCATTGTGTCATTGTGTATTGATTGGTGGCTGGGTTACAAAGTTGCCACATGCCTATAGTAAAAAAAAGAAAATTTCATATTCACTGAAATAGAAAGTTCCATTTCCACACCTGTTCCACCGGAAAACATCGTTACGTTTTTGTTTCCATTTCCACATAAAATATTCCATTTTCTTTTTTCTTTTGCAAATTTTATTTCCGTTTTCATATTTCGTCTCCATTTCCATTTTTCCTCCGGAAAAGCGGAAAGTTTCCACTCCATTTTCATCCCTACGGGTAACATCACCATTTTCATCCATTTTAATAGCAATATAGATCTCAAAAATATACGATGAGAAATAGACCAGGGGGCTATAGATTTCACTAGTGGCTTCTCTCGAGAAAAATAGCATACAGTGGGTAAACAAATTATTATTGGGCAATTGATAGAACTTCAAATAATTATGACAATATCCAGGCAATGATCATTATATAGGCATCATGTCCAAGATTAGTAGACCGACTCCTGCCTGCATCTACTACTATTACTCCACATATCGAGCACTATCCAGCATGCATCTAGTGTATTAATTTCATGAAAAAATGGAGTAATGCAATAAGAACAATGACATGATGTAGACAAGATCTATTCATGTAGGAATAGACCCCATCTTGTTATCCTTAATAGCAATGATACATACGTGTAATGTCCCCTTCTGTCAGTGGGATTGAGCATCATAAGATCGAATCCATCACAAAGCACCTCTTCCCATGGCAAGAAAAATCGATCTAGTCGGCCTAACTAAACCAAAGATTCGAAGAAGAAATACGAGGCTATAAGTAATCATGCATATAAGAGATCAAAGAAACTCAAATAACTTTCATGGATATGAAATAGATCTGATCATAAACTGAAAGTTCATCGGATCCCAACAAACACACCGCAAAAAGAGTTACATCAAATAGATCTCCAAGAGACCATTGTATTGCGAATCAAAAGAGAGAGAGGAAGCCATCTAGCTACTGACTATGGAACCGTAGGTCTACAATGAACTACTCACGCATCATCGGAGAGGCACCAATGAGGATGACGAACCCCTCTATGATGGTATGTAGATTGGATCTGTGGTTTCTGGAACTTGTGGCGGCTGGAATTGTCTTTCGTCGACTCCCCTGGGGGTTTTGGATTTTCGGGGTGTTTATAGAGCAAAGAGGCGGTGTGGGAGGTGGCTGAGGTGGGCATAACCCACCAGGGCGCGCCTGGGCTCCCAGGCACGCCCAGGTGGGTTATGCTCCCCTCGGAGCCCCTCTCTAGTACTTCCTTGGCCCATCGTGTGTATCCTGGTCCAAAAAAAATCTCCAAAATGTTTCGCTACGTTTGGACTTTGTTTGGTATTGATTTTCTGCGAAATAAAAAAACAAGCAGAAAAACAACAACTGGCACTGGGCACTATGTCAATAGGTTAGTCCCAAAAAATGATATAAAGTTGCTATAAAATTATTGTAAAACATCCAAGAATGATATTATAACATCATGGAACAACAAAAAAATATAGATACGTTTGGAGCCATATCAATATGCATGTACTCTTTCTGTCGAACAGAATAACGAGCATTTTCTGCTTGCGTGGTTTGTACTAGAGTAATAGGCAATTCATCGACAATTTTGTTTGGCACCCAGATATCTTTCTTCGGGGGGCCATTTCTGCTGTTTGGTCCAACATAGCGAGCAACAGCCTCACCTTGTTGGTTTTTGAACATCTTATAGTTGTTGAGAGAATCATCATAAGAGTATTCAGGGATAGGAGAATCATATCCCGAAAGCAAAGCTGGATCAAGTGTTTTGCTCTTGGCAGGCACCCACACAGTGCGAGGATATTGTCAGGTTTCTAGTAGGACCCATTTTCATTCAGTTTCCTTTCAAAACTAATACCTTCTTTCCTGGGATTTTTATGAAGAATGGATTTCTTCAGATCATCACAAAAGGTTTGAAGCTATTTGAGAGACTTGAACATTCCTGTCTGAATAAGATACTTCAACCTAGCATTCTCATCAGACATAGAAACATTTTCCTTGTCAGAGAGGTTGGCATTCACAGAAGTTTCAGCGTTGCTATGTTCAAGGCATTTTAAGCAAGGTGGTATGAACACTTCAGGTTTCTCTTTGAGTTGTTGGGTGAGAAGAGAATGTTCACTGATCAAGTTATCATCAGCCTCTCTCAGAGACTGGAGTTGTTGTTTCTTTTTTAGGTAATCATAAGTCAATCTCTCATGATCGACTGAGAGAAAATCATGACAATTTGATAGTTCTTCCATTCATGACTTGAGAGCGGAAAGCTCTTCAATCAACGATTGATTTTTATCCACCTCCTCAACCAACAACACTTCAGATTTCCTAAGGTTTTTCTCAATTTTCTCAACAGAGTTTTGTTGAATATTAGAGATTTTGATCAATTTAGCATGGTCATCCTCATCCAAAGAATATTGATCACTTTAATGAACCTTATGATGTTTGGAGGATACCTTTTATTTTGAAGCCTTGGTCATGAAGCAGAAGGCAGGAGATTCGTCGTTGCTTGAATGTTTGTCGGAGAAGTTTGATGCAAGGGTGGAGGCACATGCTATGCCAGCCATGCCGGAGTCAGAATCCTCATCAGATTCATCAACTTCCTCGGATTCAGATGACTCTTCTTCATCGGAATCCATCTCCTTGCTGATGTACGCCTTGGCCTTGTGAGAGGTATTCTTGCAGTTGGAGGAGGACTTGGAAGGATTCCTTGAGGAAGACCTTAACAAAGACTTGGAGGCGAAGCCGTCCTTCTGCTTGAAGAATTTCTTCGTTTTCTTCTGATCATCAGAATCATAGTTCTTGCTCTTGCTTTTGCCTCGATAGTTGCCTGAATCATATCTTCTACTAGCACGAATTTCAGCTTCCCAGAGAGGGCAGTCCGAAATGAAATGTCCTGGCTTTTTGCACTTGAAACAGGTGTAATATCTAGTGGGTTTTGATGAAGATTTTGAACCGACAGAGTTGTTGGATCCTTCTTTTGGAACTGGTTCTTCCTATGAAGTCGCTGGAATCTTTTCATTATTAATGCGAGATCTTTGCTGATCCTTTTTGGGTCAGCTGAATCTTCCTCGACATTTCCTTCTGAGGAAGAATCAGCCACAACCTTGCGAGCATGAGTTTTGTGGTCACTTGAGCCATAGAGATCTCTCTTCTCTTCTTCTTGTTCCTTGTGGGTGTTAAACCTTTCCATGATATCAGCAGAGTCTAGAACATTGAAATCACCTTGTTCCCTAATCATCGGAACTAGTGTGTTGAATGAACTATCAAGTGATCGGAGCATTCTTCACAACTTCATGATTAGTGATGTCTTTGGCACCGAGACCTTGTAGTTTGTTTGCGATGTCACTCAGACGATCAAAAGTTTGGTGACAACTTTTCATTTCTGATTCGCTTGAACTGATTGAAATTCTCCCGAAGAGTATCAATGTGAGCTTATTTCTAAGTTGAAACACCTTCATTTATCTTCTCAAGAATGTCCCACAATTCCTTCGCAGTTTCGCACTGACGATAGCGAAGAAATTGAGAACGAGAGAGATGGCCAACAATTTCATCTTTGGCTTGAGTATCCATCTGAATGAGTTTCTTCTCTTGGTCAGTGGGGGCCTGAGGTATTTCAACCGTGAATCCAAACTGCACAATGTTCCACATATCATCATCAATAGCTCGGAGACGGATCTTCATCTTGCCTTTCCAGAAGAGATGGTCTGTCCCATTGAAGATGGGCATCTTGAGATGCAACTTGTAGCTCACTGAAGACATACTTAAACTCCAAGGTGGTTAGACCAAAATGAGCAGAGTAAAGGAGTCTTGCACGGATACCAATTATAGGAACAAAGTATGTCTACCAGAGGGGGGTGAATGGGAGTTTTAAAACTTCTTTCAGAAATCTCAAAACTCTCGGAACCCGGCAGCGGGGCGAATGAAAAACAGAGTGAAGTGAGAAAATTCAAACTAACGAAGGGAAACTAAAGCATGCATCGAGGCAAATAACATGATTGAAACAATATGAATGTAAAGTGGAGGAGCAGAGGTAACTAGTTTTGCTCGATGGCGACAAGGAATTTGTTCGACCAGTTCATCCTTCTGCACAAGGACTACGTCTGGTTGGAGGGGTTGTGACTTAACACACAAGATAAACTCTCTTTTCCTTATTCTCCTCGATAATTGGTTCATCAACCAATGCCAATCACTTGTGGGTGATGCTTGAGGCGATCTCCGAACCTTTACAGACTTCTTTTTCGAGAATCACAACTACTCTTGGTCTTCATAGAAATTGATACCTAACCATCTAGAGAGTTTGCAACTCTCAAGAGTAATAGGCAGAGCATACTAGACTTAGATTCGAGTGATGCTAAACCACTATCTAATTTTTCGGCTCTAGGGATTTTCTCTCGGTGGATTTTAAAATCAAATCACTCTGAGTGGGGGTTGCTCAACAATCTTCTCAGAATCAAATGGAGCATCCACCGGAAAACACCGGTGCGGGGTGGCTATTTATAGCCGCAACCTTCCCTGTTGGGAAATGACCATTTTGGACACACGGTCCAACCAATGGCCAACCGACATGTTTGCGACGGTCGAATTTGTGGAGCAACGATAACATTACTTGAGGAACATATAATGTTAACTCCTCGGTCAGAGACGAATTTCTCGCAGTCAGGGGGATCACAGTCTCTTGCTCGCAAGTATTTGCTCGGAACACAAACCAATTTCTCTAGCAAGTTTCATAGAATGTGGGTTTAGCACTAGAGAATCAAAGCTTCAAACGGTACACCCCTCTTAATAGTATGGTGGTCCTGTGACTCAATAAAGAGAAGAGAAACATCAAAATAAATGTTACGTCTTCACTTCATCTCTAATCTCCTCGGTCGCAGTCACTTCCTTAGGACAAGCAACAAACCAATTTCTTTGCGTCGGCAATTTTTGAGGGGTCACTCTTGTCATCATAATCTTTGGTGATAATCTTCACTGCTACACAGGGGATTATCTTTGGCATTTGAATCAAACTCATCTTGATTCTAGGGACCTGTTACTCTGTGTGCACTAGTAAACACATAAGTGCCATACTGTTTATGTCAACAAACTCCAAAACATAAGGATGCACATCATTGCACCAACAATAATCTGACTAATAAACGACCCTGGTTCAATGTGGACAGAAGTTGGTTGATATTTATGTGTTCACGAGATGACCATGATGGTATTCTTGGTACTGATAATGTGATCTTGTGGTGATCATGATGGAATTCTTGATAATGAAAATGTGATCTTATAATGATCACGATGGTATTCTTGATGATGATGAGGTGATCTTGTGATGATCACGATAGTAAGTAATATGGATATTCATGGCTGTTATGAGATAACCTCCGAGCAGAGTAAGTTGGTCCAGGAGACCTTAAACATCGATCCTCCCCTGCATGCTAGTGCTAGTATCATCCTATTCATATCATGTAACATGTTCATGCCATGCTCATCTGATATTGCTCTAGTTGTATCATGATCATATTTAATTAATCTGTAAATGCCATGCTGTTGTTTGTCCTAATTGCTTTGGTTGCTGTGAGCTTGCGAGTACATTCAAAGTACTCACTTGGTGTGTCATGCCAGTTTGCAGGTCATGTCGTGTTGCTTGCTTGTCGAGGATCCCGAGTTTGCGATCTAGGATATGCGTTCTAGCCAGAGTCCCTATAGAGTGGAGTTCAACATCGTCATTGTTGTTCTACTACTAGAAGTTATTCCGCTTCCATGAGTGTTCCGCTGCTAGCATAGAGATACCTTAGCAGACATAGTATCACCGTGCCAATGTAATCTTTGGGTCTTTAGAACCCTTGTATCCATATTAATTGTAATTGACAATCTAGGTAATACTAAGGAAACTAATTTCCAAGTGATGTTCATCTCAAAGTCCTACACCTACCCAATCCTTTCAAGTGAAGCCATTGGAAATCTCATATCAGTTAAGTCAATTTCTTCAGTGACAGAGACGAAGATCTTCTAGTCTCTTAGGAATTTGTTCTGACTAAGGAGTTAGGATTTAGCCAGTGCGGATTGCCTACATAGTGAGGAACATGATAGCCCTGAGGAATTTGAACCTCAAATCCGACCTTTGCTATGCCACGCGCTTGCTGTCCAAAATATCCTACCACGTAACGGTCATATCATAGAAGGGTATTTACGTCTTATCATGTCGGGCTGCTCCCTAGGCTATAAATAGCTACCCCCTACAACCACTAACTGGTTGGCTGCTCCGAGAGAAACTAACACTTGTCAATTGAGAGCATCCCATCCCCCGAGGACTTTGAGCGAAAATCATCAAGTGAGGAAATCCCAAACCAAAACCCAAACACCTACAAACCCAAAGTGATTGAGCATCACTGAAGAGATTGTTCCTGTGTGGAACCGATGCTTGTTACCTTTGAGAATTGTGTATCCTCCAGATGGTTAGGCATCATGGTCTGAGCATCTAAGAGGAATTGTGTATCACCAAGTGACCAAGTCTGTGAAGGTTTGGAAGTCACCTGTGAAGACTTACCATGAGTGTTGGTCGAGGTTTGTGTGATCTTAGCTCAAGGAGAATATGGAGAGGACTGTGTGTCCTCGAGTTTAAATACCCAGCCGCTCCAACTAGATGTACAACTATCACAGCAGTTGGAACCAGTCTACCAAATCATTATCTTCACCAAGCCTACTGGTTCTATTTCCTCAACCCTTTCATTTCCTCATTCATGTGTTGACGAACCTGATCATTACTGTTTGAAGACTTTGACTGAAGACCTTTTCTATTTCCTCAATCCAATTTCTTCAGTCACACTGTCTTCAGCCTGCTTATCCTGTATTTACGCTAATTGTGCTCTGTGTTTGTTTTTCATATCATCATGATGACTATGCTGTTACTCTGTTATGCTTACACTTGAGTACTAATTCCGCTGTTAGTTGTTCGTAACTTAGGAATTTCCTCACCCTGAAATTTCTCAGTGACGAATTTGTAAAAATCGCCTATTCACCCCCCTCTAGCCAACTTAACGCACTTTCAATTGGTATCAGAGCAAGGTACTCCCTTGTTCTGTGTGATTTTGGTTTAACCACCTGGAGTTCTAGTTATGTCGACTGCAGGTATGATCAAGGTCTTGGCTGGGTGTCCTACCTTCGATGGAACGAACTACCCCTACTGGAAGAACAAGATGCGCATGCATTTTGAGGCAATTGATAACTGAAAGTGCAACTATCCCTAGGTGGTTTTGGTAATTCATAACAACATATAGCTCATTGAGCTAATGCTATTCCAAGACTATTATTTCAGGAAAGCTCAATGAATGGCATGGCATGGATGATGAAAGTGGATCCCTCAAAATACGAAGGACAAAGGATTGGCTCAAGCTCAAAAGCTCAAGACTCTTCATTTTACATTTTAGTGATCCAAGATCACATTGAGTCTATAGGAAAAGCCAATACTATCAAGAAGGGATGAGGTGTTGCTTAATGAGCCTCTTGCTTCATGTGCTTAGTGATATGCTCCAAAAACCCTCAACTACTTTCCCACATCCACCAATGACCTAAACCTAAAGCCAAAATCGGTCACACCGATTCTTTCTATCCGGTGCCACCGATTCCAAAAGTCATAGCCACTGCCACAAACCCTAAGCAAATCGGTCTTACCGATAGGGATCTCGGTCTCACCAAGATGGGATTGCAATCTCTCTGTTTCCCTTTGTAACGTTTCATTCTAACCGAAGTGAGCAATCGGTCCCACCGAGATTGCAATGTAAACTCTCTGTTTCCTTTTTGTAACATTTCGGTCTCACCGAAAAGAGCAAATCGGTCCCACCGAGTTTACCTGACCAACTCTCTGGAAAGCTTATTACCAAATCGGTCTCACCGAGTTTGTGTAATCGGTCTCACCGAGATTAGTTATGCCCTAACCCTAACCGAATCGGTCTCACCGAGATGCATGCCAGTCCCACCGAAAATCACTAACAGTCACTAGGTTTATTAAATCGGTCCGACTGAGTTTAACGATTCGGTCCCACCGAGTTTGGTAAATTGTGTGTAACAGTTAGATTTTGTGTGGAGGCTATATATACCCCTCCACCTCCTGTTCATTCGTGGAGAGAGCCATCAGACTAAACCTACACTTCCAACTTACCATTTCTGATAGAGAACCACCTACTCATGTGTTGAGGCCAAGATATTCCATTCCTACCATATGAATCTTGATCTCTAGCCTTCCCCAAGTTGCTTTCCACTCAAACCCTCTTTCCACCAGATCCAAATCCTATGAGAGAGAGTTGAGTGTTGGGGAGACTATCATTTGAAGCACAAGAGCAAGGAGTTCATCACAACGCACCATTTGTTACTTCTTGGAGAGTGGTGTCTGCTAGATTGGCTAGGTGTCACTTGGGAGCCTCCAACAAGATTGTGGAGTTGAACCAAGGAGTTTGTAAGGGCAAGGAGATCGCCTACTTCGTGAAGATCTACCGCTAGTGAGGCAAGTCCTTCGTGGGCGACGGCCATGGTGGGTTAGACAAGGTTGCTTCTTCGTGGACCCTTCGTGGGTGGAGCCCTCCGTGGACTCGCGCAGCCGTTACCCTTCGTGGGTTGAAGTCTCCATCAACGTGGATGTACGATAGCACCACCTATCGGAACCACGCCAAAAACATCCGTGTCTCCAATTGCGTTTGAATCCTCCAAACGCTTCCCTTTACTTTCTTGCAAGTTGCATGCTTTAATTTCCGCTGCCTATAACTCTTTGCATGCTTGCTTGAATTGTATGATGATTGCTTGACTTATCCTAAAATAGCTAAAATCTGCCAAACTCTAAAATTGGGAAAAGGTTAAGTTTTTATTGGTCAAGTAGTCTAATCACCCCCGTATAGACATACTTCAAGGTCCTACAAGTGGAATCGGAGCCTTGGTCTCCATGTGCTTTGATTTTCATAGCTTTTGGTGTTCATAGCCTTGGTTTCACAACCTAGGAGAGTATGGCATCTAGCGAGGGAAATTACCACCGTAGAGGTCCTTACTTTGATGGTACTAATTTTTCTAGTTGGAAGCATAAGATGAAAATGCATATTCTTGGACATAACCCCGCCATTTGGGCAATTATTTGTATCGGCTTGCATGGTGAATTCTTCGATGGGAGAGAACCAAACCGTGAAGCAAATGCGGAAGAATTGAAGATGCTACAATACAACGCTCAAGCTTGTGATATCATCTTCAACGGGTTGTGCCCCGAAGAGTTCGACAAAATCAGCCGTCTTGAGAATGCAAAGGAAATTTGGGATACTTTGATTGATATGCACAAAGGTATCAAATCTGTCAAGGAATCCAAGTTGGATGTGCTCCAAAGTCAGCTTGACAAGTTCAAAATGAAGGATGGTGAAGGTGTCACTGAAATGTACTCTAGGCTTGCACTTATCACAAATGAGATTGCCGGCTTAGCGAGTGAAGAGATGACCGACAGATTCATCATCAAGAAGATCCTAAGAGCATTGGATGGAAAGTATGATACCGTGTGCACATTGATCCAAATGATGCCAAACTACAAAAATCTCAAGCCAACCGAAGTCATTGGAAGGATTGTTGCTCATGAGATGTCACTAAAGGATAAGGAGGAACTTCACAACAAGTCAAGTGGTGCTTACAAAGCCTCAAGTGAAGCCCCCACATCATCAAGTGAGAAACAAACCTTCAATGAAGAATTGAGCTTAATGGTGAAGAACTTCAACAAATTCTACAAGAGTAGAAGCAAAGAAAGAAGCTCCAAGTCAAGGTCTTATCATGACAAGAGATCTTCTAGTCGAGAGCACAATTGCTACAATTGTGGGAGACCTGGACACTACTCCAATGAGTGTACAGCACCCTACAAAAGAAGAGAAGATTCTCCAAAAAGAAGAAGCAAAAGAGAAGAATCACCACCAAGAGAGAGAAGGCGTAGAGATGATCGTTATGAACGAAGACCCTCACGGAGAAGCAAGGATTCGGAAAGAAAGGACAAGTCATCAAGGAGCTACACAAAACGAAGACATCAAGCTCATGTTGGTGAATGGGTTTCCGGCTCCGACTCCGACAATCACTCCGAGAGAAGCTATCACTCCAACTCCGAACATACTCAAGATGAAGGTGTTGCCGGTCTAGCACTTGTGTCAACCAAGTCCTACGACATATTTGACTCACCAAATGAAGGTGTTGGAAGATGCTTCATGGCCAAAGGTCCAAAGGTAACACATCCCGAGTATGTTGATTTTAATAGTGATGAAGATGACTTGCTTGTGGATGATGATTTACTTGTTGACAACTCTAGTGATGAATACTATGATGAAACGTCAATTAATCATGCTAATCAAACGAATGACAATGATAAGGAGAAAATTGAGCTTCTAACTAAAGAACTAAACACTCTTAAGTTGTCTCATGAAACTATCGTCGAAGATCATCGAGAACTTTTAAGGGCTCATGAGAAGTTACGCTTTGAAAAGCTCAATCTTGAGCAAGAGCATGAGTTCTTAAAGGCAATCAATGATGATCTCCGCAAGAAAAGTTCTTCTTACATTGCCAAGCGTTTACTCTTATCTACTTACATGCCTCAAGTCAAGTCTAGTAACAAGTACAAGAAAGATACTTCCTCTAGTAGTAACAATAATAATGTCAAATCCAATATTGTTGCTTCTAGCAGTTCTCTTGATTCCACTAATGATTCTCTTAGCCAAGTTACACTTGAGCAAGAAAATAGTTTATTGAAGGGAATTATAGAGAAAGGTGTTTACAAGAGCCTTGCCGGGAGTAAGCAATTCGAGGAAATTGTACGCAAGCAAGGAAGGCACCGGAAGAATCAAGGTGTTGGTTTTGAACGAAAGTTCAATGCCAATGGAGTTGAGTGGGAAGAAGATCAATACCCCAAGACAAAGTTTGTTCCTCAACAAGAGAAGTATGATCCTACTTCCTTAAAGGGGACACAAGCTCAAGATGATCTTCCACCACAAGACCACAAGAACAAAGGCAAGGACAAGCTTCAAGAAGAGATTGATGCATTTGAAGAAGCACCTAAAGCCTCGTTCAAGTGGGTCCCCAAGACTACGTCAAGTTCTACTTCATCAAGTACAACTACAACTCCAAGGATTCCCATCAAGATGATGTGGATCCCGAAGAAGAAGAACTAGAGAGTTCTTGAGGGTGACTCCGCCAACATTCTTCACTCATATCATTTTGGCAAGAACAAGTGTAATCAACTTTCACATCTTGCACTAGTTCAAGGAGTCACAAACCCTCATGTTGGTAAGGCAAGGGACAAGGTAACCTAATGTTTTCATGGACATCATCTTTTGTGTGCATCACTCTATGTCTATGGATATTCTTGTTTGTTCCTTGTGGGACTAACCCATGTAGGCAAGTTGAAAGTGCAACTCACTCCAAAGGATTGCTCCAAATGATGTACATCAACATTGAACATCTACATCTTCAACACCTACATGAAGTCATCATCGACAAAACCCAAGGTTATTTCATCCATCTAAGGGGGGATCTCACATCTAGGGGGAGCTTAACTCTAAGAATTGAGTCAAAGCAACTCTAATGGTGTGAACACATTAATGCATTATGTAAAAGTGGTAACCCCACTTGAGCTTGAACGATGAGTATGACCTATGATCAAATGTTCTCATTTGACTCCTAAGTCAATATACTCATATATAGATGACCTAGTCATCGCCAATTGTTTGATAGATGCTAGAATTGGTTGTGCATGCTTTGCCACATATTTCAATTGCCACCTTATTGTGTGAGCATGTTGGTGCATATTTTACTCATTCAAGGACATCCACTTGTTGTTTTGATTGTTTGGTTCTTTTCTGTGTGCCAAGTGGATGGACAAGAATGCCTAAGAACCTTATTTAGCTATCTATGCTTTTCTCATCTCAAACTCTATTCATGCTACATCACAAAATTTGATCAAGTCAGATTCGAACCACTCTGTGTGAGGAGAACTTGGAGTCCCCGATTCGTCATGGACTTAAACTTCCAGAACCTCTTTGTGATTCTCGGTCTGACCGATCCTTCCATTTCGGTCCTACCGAGATCATCAAGTTGATCTGAGTTTTCAATCTCGGTGCAACCGATTTGAACTTTTTGGTCTCACCGATTTGCTGTAACTGAACACAGTTATGCATCTCGGTGCCACCGAGTTGTTCCACTCGGTCACACCGACAGGGTCGAGATATATACATAGCCATGGGCAAAATTTTGGAAATTTCTCCGAAACCCTTCACCCGCGCAACAGCTCGCTCTGCCATCGTGGTCTCCGGATCGTCTCCTCGTCGCCAGCAGCCTCCTGTCGCTGGTCTCCATCGTCAATGGATTTTGTCCCCGCCGTTGCCGCCGTAGCAAGTCCACCGCCAAGTTAGGGTATGGACTTAATCTTTGTGCTATCCACGTCTGATTCCTGGCACATTGTTTTCATATTGATTCTTGCCACGATTGAAACTCTTCTATCCAGCCAAAGTAGTTCATAGATTAGACGTGATTCAAATTTTTAGGATTAGGTTTCCGCCGAAACCATCTCGGACCCACCGAGTTGAAAAACTTGGTCTCACCGATTTGGCTTATGCCATTGCACTAGTGACTCTCGGTCTGACCGAGAATTACTAATCGGTGCAACCGATTTGAGGATTCTATGAAACCCTAGCAGTCTCGGTACCACCGAACTGAAACTCGGTCCGACCGAGATCATCAGTTTAGGTTCCAAAACTGCTTCGGTATCACCGAATTTGAAAATCAGTGGATCCGAAATTCTTTCTGTGGAAAACTAAGACTGGACTTTTGAGTCATTCTTTTGCAAAAACCTCTGCATTTTGTGATGCTCATCTATCCTATCTCAGCTATAACTCTTCACAGGGTCAGCAGTTAGCTTTTGCAGTATGTCTGATCAAAGTGACAGCCAGAACAGGGCAGAAGAGCAGATGAACTTGAGTGAGGGCACTAGTCCCTCCAGTACTTCAGATGAAGGGAGCAGAAGTACTCCTATCAATTTGCCTAAGGCTGCAACTAGGCAAAGGAGGAAAAGAACTTCAGATTCAGAGGATGAAGATTACAAAGCTGAGGAAGATGAGGCTACTTCCAAGAAAGTGGTGCTCAAGAAGGAATATGGCTCAGCAAAAGATATAAAGCCAGGCATGAAGATTAAAAGGCCTACAAGAAGGCAACCTATGCCCAAGGCCAGAGCATCAACTCAACTGCCTGAAAATCCTGATCCCAAAGAGCCAGCTGATGAAAGCAAGAAGAGGAAGGAAAGGGTCAAGAAGACCATGGCCAGAGTTGTAGGGAAACCTTCAATGATGGAAGAGGAAGAGCTTTCTGCACCAGCACCAAAGGCACCAAAGCTTATGGGTGATGCTATTAAATCTGGGGCTGCAACAACTAAGCCCAAGGAAGCACCCAAAGCTGCCCCCAAGGCCAAGTCTGCACCAAAGAGGAATACCAGGAGTATTCCAGCTGCTGAGAAGAACAAGGCCCCAGTGCCTGAGGTTGCTGAGGAGGAAGATGAAGAAGGACATGTTCTAAGGAAGCTTAAGCCAAAGATACCAGACCACAATGATGCCCATCCTGTGGCTGAGGACATGAGAATCAGGAAGGATTCAGGGCGGAGACTGTGGAGAATGGCAAATCCATATGCCACAAGGAGAAGAACTGCTGTTGATTACAGTTTCCATACAAAGGAACAACAGGACTTCTATGAAACAATTCTGTTGGACAAGAAGCCCATATTCTGTTGGACTTAGGAATTTCCTCACCCTGAAATTCCTCAGTGACGAATTTGTAAAAATCGCCTATTCACCCCCCTCTAGCCAACTTAATGCACTTTCAATTGGTATCAGAGCAAGGTACTCCCTTGTTCCGTGTGATCTTGGTTTAACCACCTGGAGTTCTAGCTATGTCGACTGCAGGTATGATCAAGGTCTTGGCTGGGTGTCCTACCTTCGATGGAACGGACTACCCCTACTGGAAGAACAAGATGCGCATGCATCTTGAGGCAATTGATAACTGAAAGTGCAACTATCCCTAGGTGGTTTTGGTAATTCATAACAACATATAGCTCATTGAGCTAATGCTATTCCAAGACTATTATTTCAGGAAAGCTCAATGAATGGCATGGCATGGATGATGAAAGTGGATCCCTCAAAATACTAAGGACAAAGGATTGGCTCAAGCTCAAAAGCTCAAGACTCTTCATTTTACATTTTAGTGATCCAAGATCACATTGAGTCTATAGGAAAAGCCAATACTATCAAGAAGGGATGAGGTGTTGCTTAATGAGCCTCTTGCTTCATGTGCTTAGTGATATGCTCCAAAAACCCTCAACTACTTTCCCACATCCACCAATGACCTAAACCTAAAGCCAAAATCGGTCACACCGATTCTTTCTATCCGGCGCCACCGATTCCAAAAGTCATAGCCACTGCCACAAACCCTAAGCAAATCGGTCTTACCGATAGGGATCTCGGTCTCACCAAGATGGGATTGCAATCTCTCTGTTTCCCTTTGTAACGTTTCGTTCTAACCGAAGTGAGCAATCGGTCCCACCGAGATTGCAATGTAAACTCTCTGTTTCCTTTTTGTAACATTTCGGTCTCACCGAAAAGAGCAAATCGGTCCCACCGAGTTTACCTGACCAACTCTCTGGAAAGCTTATTACCAAATCGGTCTCACCGAGTTTGTGTAATCGGTCTCACCGAGATTAGTTATGCCCTAACCCTAACCGAATCGGTCTCACCGAGATGCATGCCAGTCCCACCGAAAATCACTAACAGTCACTAGGTTTATTAAATCGGTCCGACTGAGTTTAACGATTCGGTCCCACCGAGTTTGGTAAATTGTGTGTAACAGTTAGATTTTGTGTGGAGGCTATATATACCCCTCCACCTCCTGTTCATTCGTGGAGAGAGCCATCAGACTAAACCTACACTTCCAACTTACCATTTCTGAGAGAGAACCACCTACTCATGTGTTGAGGCCAAGATATTCCATTCCTACCATATGAATCTTGATCTCTAGCCTTCCCCAAGTTGCTTTCCACTCAAACCCTCTTTCCACCAGATCCAAATCCTATGAGAGAGAGTTGAGTGTTGGGGAGACTATCATTTGAAGCACAAGAGCAAGGAGTTCATCATCAACGCACCATTTGTTACTTCTTGGAGAGTGGTGTCTCCTAGATTGGCTAGGTGTCACTTGGGAGCCTCCGACAAGATTGTGGAGTTGAACCAAGGAGTTTGTAAGGGCAAGGAGATCGCCTACTTCGTGAAGATCTATCGCTAGTGAGGCAAGTCCTTCGTGGGCGACGACCATGGTGGGATAGACAAGGTAGCTTCTTCGTGGACCCTTCGTGGGTGGAGCCCTCCGTGGACTCGCGCAACCATTACCCTTCGTGGGTTGAAGTCTCCATCAACGTGGATGTACGATAGCACCACCTATCGGAACCATGCCAAAAACATCCATGTCTCCAATTGCGTTTGAATCCTCCAAACCCTTCCCTTTACTTTCTTGCAAGTTGCATGCTTTAATTTCCGCTGCCTATACACTCTTTGCATGCTTGCTTGAATTGTATGATGATTGCTTGACTTATCCTAAAATAGCTAAAATCTGCCAAACTCTAAAATTGGGAAAAGGTTAAGTTTTTATTGGTCAAGTTGTCTAATCAGCCCCCCTCTAGACATACTTCAAGGTCCTACAATAACGATCTCTGGTATGTTGTGGAAAATTGTGTTTGCTCAGTCACTCCGTCTGTGAATGCTGCTAATGTGAAGATATTAAAGCAACTCGATTCTCAAGCGAAGAATATCATATGTGGCTATCTGAGCAAAGGACAGTACGGCAGAGTGAGTGCTTTGAAAACCGCTAAGCTGATTTGGGACAGGCTGTCCAAGGTCAACGAAGGAGTCTCCACTCAACATGACTCCCGAGTTGATGTTCTTCGCAATCTCTTCAACCGCTTCAAAAGACTCGACAATGAAAATGTTCAGCAAACCTTCGATCGGCTCACTAAGATCTCAAATGAGCTTCAAGCACTTGGTGCCACTAACATCACCGACCATGAGGCAGTGGAGAAATTGTTGAGATCACTTGATTCCTCATTCAATACTCTTGCACTGATGATTCAAGAGCGAGCTGATTACAAGTCACTAGATCCCGCTGATATCCTCGAGAGGCTAAACACTCATGAGTTCCAGCTTGCTGAGAAGAGAGACCTCTATGGACCGAGCTATGGAAGATCACGTGCACTGAGGGCCAAGGCAGTCTCTGAGTCTAAAGGTGAAGATTTTGGTAGCAGCCTTGGTGATCCTGAAGAACCGACCCAGGAGCTAGCAATGCTCGTGAAGAAATTCCAGAAGTTCTCTCGGCACGGTCGCTTTGGAAAGTCTTCAAGGAATGATGATTCCCGGTCTCGTGACTACAAAAAGAGAACTTGCCACAAATGCAAGAAACCTGGTTACTACATGTTTGATTCTCCTCTGTCGGAAAAGGAATCAAAGAAGAAGAAGTACAAAGATGACGATTCTAATGACTCAAAGAAGAAGAAGAAATCTTCAAAGTCTTCATCATCAAAATCTTCAAAGTCTTCATCTCACAAGAAGAGCAGTTCCAAGAAGGCCTGGGCATTCATTGGCAAGGAAATGGACTCTGAAGCTGAATTTGAGGAAAATGTGGAAGAGGAGGAATCTGAGGAGTCAGACTCTGGTGTGGCGAGCTTAGCCCTCGCTACTGCTTACGTCAGCAAGTCCATCTTCAACTCTGAAGAAAATGACCTCCCCAACTCTGCTGACAAGAGCGTCGATGACTATGCTCCCACCTACTGCTTCATGGCAAAAGGTGCCAAGGTACTCAAACATCCCCCCTCTGACTCTAGTGAAGATGAATCTGATGACAATCTCAAGCCTATCTATTTCAAACTTGCTAAAATTGCTGTTAAACAACAGAAGGCTTTGGAAAAGATTCAAAATCTACTAGACAAAAGCGATGACCTGTTGGGTGAGGAATTGAATCGAACTAAGACTCTGACTAATAATCTTCAGAGACTTCAGTCTAGGTTTGACAACCTTCAAAATCATCATAACACTCTCTTAACTAATCATGAGAAGCTTTCTTATGAATTTCTTCAGAGAAAGCAAGATCTTGAGAAGTTAAAAGTGAGTTATGAAGATCTTCAGAAGGAAAATGATTCATTGCTTGCTCAACAGATCAGTTCCGCTCAGGAAAATTTTATTCCACCATGTCTGAAATGCATTGAGCGTGAATCTGCTAATTCTTCACCTGAATGTTCAAATGCTTCTATTGCTGCAAATTCTTCAACTGTCTCTGTGGTCACAAATTCCTCATCTGAGGATACCACAAGTATCACTAACGATAATGCAGGATTGAAGGAATTGTATGTGACAGGCATATACAAAAGCCTCAAAGGGCATCAGACTCTTTGTGATGTGCTCAAAAAGCAGATCTTCAACAGGTACCCTAGGAAAGAGGGTATTGCCTTTGAGAGGAAACTCAATGTTGATGGGACCTACTGGAAACCTGAGCAGTATCCCAAAACCTCATGGGTTGCTGCGAAAGGACCTCCTATAGATCCATGCACTCTATCTGGCTTTACTTGTGATTCTTCATATTCCTCTGATGAGTCATTTGACTCCAAGTATAAATTGTTCAAGAATCAGAATGGTGAAGTATTTGCTCGATATGTTGGAACTAACTGCAGGAATGGCCCCCCTATGAAGAAAATCTGGGTTCCCAAAAGGTGCCTTGAAAATCTTCAGGTGAATGTCATCATGACACCACCTATGAAGAAAATTAACCCCAGATCAAATTCTTCATATGGACCAAATTCTTCATCTGGATCAAATTCCTCACGTGGATCAAAATCCTCATATGAACATCATCGTCCTAACACTTCTGTTTCGCAGGGAAAGTCTAAAGGCTATGAATATGTGCATTATTCTTCAAACTATTATGTTCACAAGTCCTTGAAGAATTTCTCTACTTATTCATATGCTTATCCGAACCACTCTTCTGTGAAACGAAGTGCACTGGCTTCAATGCCATATTTTTCTTATGGAGCTTGCAGAATGATGAACTCTTTGCCACCCTTCCAGATGTGGGTGGTGAAGAAAAAGAACTAATCTCTTATGCAGGTTCAGGTCTCCAGACGAACTTAATCGTCTAAAGAATTTGCTGGAGACCTGAATGTGCTTGAATGGACGCAAGCTAATCATGAAGAAATGAATCACTAATTTCTCTCGTCCTGATATTGCTATATTTGTTACTGTTGATGAAATTGATACCATATTCTTCACTGATTAAGTATATGGGTTCGTAAGGTGCACTAATTCATCTGTAGGATGAACGACCTAAAGCTACTGAGTGGTGAAAGGGCTAGTTATCTACTAGAGGGGGGGGGGTGAATAGGCGATTTTTATGAAAGTCTTCAAAACATGGGAGTTTCGAAGACAAACAATAGAAACGACACTATTCATATGGAGCGGAAGGTAGACTACACTAGACAAGCCATAGTCAAGTATTCAGTGAAGTGAAAGCACGAAGACTATCAGCAGCTAGGTAGTAAAGATCAAGACGGAAGATAGTATGAAGCCAATCAGAACAGGTAGTCACACAGTGAAGTCAAATAGATAATGCAAGCAGGCAATGACTTCACGAAGACAAACTGTAAGAAGAGAGAAGTGAGAGATAGAACCAGTAGCTTCAGGAGGACAGGGATTTGTTTGACCAGTTCCAGTTGCTGTGACAACTGTACATCTGGTTAGGGAGGCTGAGATTCAACTCAGAAGACCGCGTCTTCACCTTATTCCCCTTGAGCTAAGGACACCTAGTCCCCGCCCAATCACTCTGGTAAGTCTTCAAGGTAGACTTCCAAACCTTCACAGACTTTGTTCACCGGCAATCCAAAATGACTCTTGGATGCTCAGAACGTGACGCCTAACCGGCTGGAGGATTCACGTTCCTCAAGTGTAACAAGTCTTCAGATCACGCGGACAGAAAGACTTCAGTGATGCCAAACTCTCTTTGGGCTCTGGGTGGTTTGGGCTTTGTCCTTGCAAGGATTCTCTGTCAAAAGCTTCGGTGATGGGTTGCTCTCAAACGACAAAAGCCGTGTACTAACTCTGAGCAGCCACGAATTTATGGTGTAGGGGGTGGGATATTTATAGCCACATGGCAACCCGACCCGATTTGTCCGAAATGACCCTGGGTCACTAAGGAACTGACACGTGTCACAACGGTCAGATTTCAAACACACGCGGCAGCTTGACTTGGGCTACAAGTAAAGCTGACTCATCCGACTCTGGATAAGATTTGCTCTCATTGTCTTCGCTCGAAGACATAGGATTTAGTTGAGCATCACTTCAGTCACTCTGACTTTGTTCACTTGGGCCCCACTTAACAGTATGGTGGTTACTATGACTCAACAAAGAAGAAAAGAAACACAACGAAACAACTAAGTCTTCACGCTCCATAGTCTCCACTCGATGTCTTCTAATGTCATAGTCTTCAACGTGAATAGCTTCACAGACCACCATTGTCTTCAATGTCTTCACACATTTTTAGGGGTCATCTCCGGTAGGTATACCGAATCAATGAGGGACTACTACATGTGTTATCCTGCAATTTTCACAAACACATTAGTCCCTCAACCAGGTTTGTCGTCAATACTCCAAAACTAACTAGGGGTGGCACTAGATGCACTAAAAATATCCCCCTTTTTGGTGATTGATGACAAACTGGTTGAAGTTTTCAACGGAGATAAAAGTATGTGAAATTGTAAAGGATTAAGATATTGTCTTCATAGGTGGCAAAAAGGCTCCCCCTGAAGATGTGCATATAAATGTTTTGCGTTGGAATGCAAATGCACATGGCAGGTTGTACTTGTGGAGATCCTCTTCACCATATTAAGACAATACATCATGCATGAACAGATATATAGGAATAATGACACGCATAATGAAAAATGGACGTCTGTGAAATGACTTCATGCGGAATTTATCATCGCACATGCGGAATTTATCGTCGCTTCACAGAATAGCAGAAAAAGTAGCAGACGACCATCAAGTTGAAGTGTTACAACTCAAAGAACCAAATGTATCAAATGCGAGACTAAGCAAAAGTATAGCAACCACCCATATGGACCCGCTTGAAGACTATCAACATATGCTTCTCCCCCTTTTGTAAGTGAGGACCAAAAAGGTTTGAAGACATAGTGTCTACTCGTTCCCAGGAGGAGTAGGTGATGTAGTAGGGTCATCGTTGCGGTTTGGTGGTGCAGACGAACTTGGTGCAGTGTCAATACACGCTGAGGTTGGAGGTGGTGACGTAGAATCATCAGCGTCATCAAGGACTCTGGCATTAACAGTTGCCGCGGAGGAGGAGTACTCTGAATCTTCAAGAGACGGGGTTCGACGCAAGACAACATTCCTGGGAGGAGTGGAGTCGAACTTGAATCTCTCGGTGAAGCCATCGTCTTGAAGATCAGCTTCAGCACTGAGCAATGTCAGACTCTTCCAAGACCTCCGACAGGTTTCTTGAGTGATAAAGGCATTCTTGGTGGCAAGGTTGCGAATGCGATTGACATCCACCAAGAGGCTTTGCATCTGACGCTTGAGCCAGTAGTGATGCTTGTCATGATTCTGATGCAAGGCCACGAGAAGCTCTCAGTCATTGAGCACACGAGATCGCTTCCGAGTCCTTGGAGCAATAGTGCTTTATGTGGCTTTAGTGCGTGCACGGCGAGTGTTGCCGGCCAGAGATAAACACGAGAAGCAACCTGAACACCTTCAACATACTGAGAGAAACTCTGACGATCTGCATTGTGAAGATATAGTGCTTCCTTGGCAGGCTCTGGGTAAATGGCTTCAATGGACACATCAACCTCTGGTAGAAATATGAGATGGTTGCGTGCAAAGGGTTGATAGCAACGGTAGAGTGAAGCTTGATCAGTCACATAATCCAAGGAGCATAGAATTTCAGACCAAATATGTCTGAGCCAGATGCAACAAATTGGCAAATGAAGAAATCCTGAGCATTGAAGCTGATGCCATTGAGAATGTAGAAGACCAATGTCTTCGTTGCGTCTTTGAGCTTTGCTGAGGAAGAATGTCGTTTGATACCATAATCCTAATGTTGGGGTGTAAACCAAATATCGAAGAATTCTCTTCACAGCCAAGTGATGCGATTCCTTTGGTGCCGCTCAGAGTCAGGCACACATGCAAACACTAAGCATTATATCTGGCCTAGATGCACATAAATAAAGCAAAGAACCAATCATGGAGCGGTATACCTTTTGATCGAACTCTTTACCATTGGTGTTGGGACCTAGATGACTTTTGGTTGGCATTGGCGTCATGTATCCTTTGCAGTCTTGCATTCCAAACTTCTTCAGGCAATCTTTGAGGTATTTTTCTCGAGATATGAAGATGCCGTTGCGTTGCTGATGGATTTGGAGACCCATAAAGAACTTCAGCTCACCCATCATGGACATCTGATATTGCTCTTGCATCATGTGACCAAACTCATCACTGTATTTCTTGTTGGTGCAACAGAAGATAATGTCATCCACATAGATTTGGCACACAAACAGTTCACCATCATATGTCTTCATGAAGAGTGTAGGATCTAGTGAACCAAGTTTGAAGCCTTTGCTCTTCTGGAAGTCTTTGAGCGTATCATACCAAGCACGAGGGGCTTGTTTGAGGCCATACAGTGCCTTGTTGAGCTTGTATACCATATCATGATGTTTTGGATCTTCAAAGCCAGGAGGTTGTGCGACATATACTTCTTCTTCTATCTTTCCATTGAGAAAAACACTCTTCACATCTTGATACAGAAGGATGTTCTGATGATTTGCATAGGCTAGCAGTTTGCGAATGGCTTCAAGCCTTGCCACCGGAGCAAATGTTTCATCGAAATCAATTCCTTCCACTTGAGTGTAACCTTGTGCAATGAGACGAGCCTCATTTCTGACCACTTGACCATGCTCATCTTGCTTGTTGCGATATATCCATTTGGTGCCAATGATATTGTGCTTCCGAGGATCATGACGCTTGACCAATTCCCACACATTATTCAGCTCGAACTGTTGAAGCTCTTCTTGCATAGCTTGAATCCATTCAGGTTCCATGAAGGCTTCGTCGACTTTCTTGGGTTCTGAGATTGAGACGAATGCGAAATGCCCACAGAAATTGGTTAGCTGTGTTGCTCTTTGAGGTAGCTCTTGAACGAGTGAGTGGACTAGGTGCATTTAAGCTGTCAATTATCTTCTCAAGCTGAACTTCATTTGCAACACGAGCATGAACAGGACGAAGATTTTGCTTTTGTTGATCAGAGTCATCATTTGGGGGATTGTCTTCAGGTTGAGCATTGTCTTCATGTTGATTAGGTGTAGAAATGATAAGCTCTTCTTCAGTCTGATTCTCAGAAGGTATGATCTCTCCAATTCCCATCTGCTTGATTGATTCACTTGGAGGTACTTCATCTAGCACATTTGGCAGGTGCTCTCTTTGTGAGCCGTTAGTCTCATCGAACCGCAGATCCACAGTTTCAAGCAATTTATAGTGAAAGAGGTTGAAGACTCTGTAGGAGTGCGAATCCTTTTCGTAAGCTGGCATAAAACCTTCATGTGCTTTCGGTGCAAATTTTGACGTGTGATGTGGATCCTTGATCCAACACCTAGCACCAAATACTCTAAAGTAGCTTACATTTGGCTTCTTAGCAGTTAGGAGTTCATAGGATGTCTTCTTGAGAAGCTTGTGAAGATAAACATGGTTGATGATGTGGCATGCAGTGTCAATGGCTTCAGGCCAGAACTTTCGTGGAGTCTTGTACTCATCAAGCATCGTTCGGGCCATCTCAATAAGAGTTCTGTTCTTGCGCTCCACAATGCCATTCTGCTGAGGTATGTAAGGAGCAAAGAACTCATGAGTAATGCCCAAGGTATCCAGATAAAGATTGAGGCTAGTGTTCTTGAACTCAGTGTCGTTGTCGCTCCTGATGTGCTTGATCTTGATGCCATAGTTCGTCATGGCACGATTGGCAAAGCGTCTGAAGACATCCTGCGCTTCAGTCTTGTAGAGGATTTTATGCACCCAAGTATATCTAGAGTAATCATCAACAATGACAAAGCCATAGAGGCAAGCAATAGCATTGAGAGTAGAGTAGTGAGTAGGGCCAAATAAGTCCATGTGCAGCAGCTCGAAGGGTTGAGATGTAGTCATGATTGTCTTCGAGGGATGCTTGGCCCTGGTCATCTTTCCAGCTTCGCAGGCACCACATAGATGATCCTTCTTGAACCTGACGCCTTTGATGCCCATGACATGCTTCTTCTTTGCAAGAGTGTACAAGTTCCTCATGCCAGCATGTCCTAGCCTTCGATGCCAAAGCCAGCACTCAGAAGCTTTTGCTAGAAGACATACGACCCTCTGTGGTCCCGCTGAGAAATCTACCATATACAGATCATCTTTCCGATACCCTTCAAAGACTAGAGACTTGTCAGATTCCATTAGCACAAGGCATCGATATTTTCCAAATAGCATAATCATGTTTAAGTCACAAAGCATTGAGACAGACATTAATTTGAAACCAAGGGATTCAACAAGCATCACTTTATCCATGTGCTGATCCCTTGATATTGCAACTCTACCTAGACCCAATACCATGCTTTTACCAGTGTCAGCAAATGTGATGTGACTCTTGTCTGATGGACATAGCGTTGAATCCATCAGAAGACTTCGATCGCCAGTCATGTGGTTAGTGCATCCACTGTCCATAATCCATTCTGAAGCACGAGGTGTCATAGCCTACAGTGCAGTTTGGGGGATAGGCTTCACCAAGCGAGTTGTGAAGCATAAACATTTGCCGAACAAGTGGAACATGGAAATTCAGATCTTGGTTAGGATAGATAGGATGAGTGTCAAGGAATCCCGGAACGAAGTAAATAGTAAGACCATTTGGGCATTTTATCTTGCGCCCTACAAGATGTTTAAGGTCCCCAGCATTAGTTTTGGACGCCTTAGATTTCCAGCTGGAGACCTTTCCCTGCAAAAGACAGTTAAGTTTTCTTAACCACCCACATTTTCAGGGGTGGCTTAGAAGCAATGAGTCTAAGTGCAGCATCTGAGAACTTCAGCTTTGGAGCCCTAGTAAATAGCCTTGCAGGAGGTGAATAATACTCATAGGAATAAGCAGAAAAGTTCTTAGTTCTATGAACATAGTGGTTTGAGGAAACATGCTCATATTCATGGGTCTGAGTATGATTTCCCAGCAAAACATTGATGTTAGGGTGACTCAGATGAGTCCTTGGTCTGTATGAAGCTTTTGGACCATATGAAGCCTTTGGTATGGGGTTTGTCTTCTTCACAGGTGGTGTCATGATGACATTCACTGGAAGATTCTCTAGACAGCTTTTGGGTACCCATATCTTCTTCATAGGTGGCCCATTCCTGTAGTTAGTACCAATATACCTGGCAAACACTTCGCCATTTTGATTCTTAAACAGTTTATAGTTTGCATCAAAGGATTCATCAGTGATAATGGGGTTAGCACAAGTGAAACAAGATAAGGTGGATGGATCTACTGAAGGTTCCTTTGCAGCAACCCATGTGGTTTTGGGGTACTGTTCAGGCTTCCAGTATGACCCATCAACATTCATTTTCCTCTCGAACCCAACACCCTCTTTCGTAGGGTTTCGGTTCAGAATGTGCTTTTTGAGGACATCACGTAATGTCTAATGCCCTTTGAGACTTTTGTACATCCCTGTCTCAAGCAGTGTCTTCAACCTGGCATTCTCATGAGCAATAGTAGTGGTATCCTCAGCAGAGGGGTTAGTTACCACATCAGCAGTTGAAGGTATTGCAATAGTAGTAGTAGTGGAACTTTCAGCAATAGAGGCAGCGTTATCACGCCCAATGCATTTTAGACATGGTGGTTCAAATCCTTCCTGAGCGGGACTGATCTGTTGAGCGCGAAGTGACTCGTTCTCCTTTTAAAGATCTTCATGAGTCGATCTCAATTTCTCAAGTTCCTGCTTCCTTTGAAGATAATCATAGGAAAGCTTTTCATGAGAAGTTGAGAGTGATTCATGTCGACCTTCAAGTTTCTGGTACTTAACATGAAGATTTTTTATGTCTTCAATTAAGGACTGAGACTTTGTCATTTCCGCGTCCAACAGGTCATCGCTTTTGTCTAACAGTTTTTGAGTATGTTCCATAGCTTTATGTTGTTCATTTGCAATTTTAGCAAGTGTTTTGTAACTAGGTTTGGATTCACCATCAGAGTTGTCGGTGTCAAAACCGGCGGATCTCGGGTAGGGGTTCCCGAATTGTGCGTCTAGGCGGATGGTAACATGAGACAAGGGACACGATGTTTTTACCCAGGTTCGGGCCCTCTCGATGGAAGTAAAACCCTACTCCTGCTTGATTAATATTGATGATATGGGTAGTACAAGAGTAGATCTACCACGAGATCAAAGAGGCTAAACCCTAGAAGCTAGCCTATGGTATGATTGTTGTTCGTCCTACGGACTAAAACCCTTCGGTTTATATAGACACCGGAGAGGGTTAGGGTTACACAGAGTCGGTTACAATGGTAGGAGATCTACATATCCGTATCGCCAAGCTTGCCTTCCACGCCAAGGAAAGTCCCATCCGGACACGGGACGAAGTCTTCAATCTTGTATCTTCACAGTCCAGGAGTCCGGCCAATGATGATAGTTTGGCTATCCAGACACCCCCTAATCCGGGACTCCCTCAGTAGCCCCCGAACCAGGCTTCAATGACGACGAGTCCGGCGCGTAGATTGTCTTCGGCATTGCGAGGCGGGTTCTTCTCCAAATTCCATATACTTGTCGAATAGTGTCCGGCTTCTGATAAATGCTGCGCTCCTTGGCTTCGACGCCCAATAATGGCCATCTTCCACGTGTCGAACGAATGCGAAAAGCCAGGGTATTTTTACACTTTCCCCCCTAGCTGCGCAAATGAGCCGCCTATAAAAAGAGACAAGGATCTAGATCCGAATCACACCACCCCCCCTCCGCAAGCTTTCATCGGAGCGCCTCTGACAAAAAATCCATTCCATCATGGACAGTCGACGCGGCTCCTCCTCTCGCACTCCCACCCCCCAGCCTGGGGATTGGGAGAGATGCTCAGTCCCGCATAGCAAGCTAGTGACACTCCAAACCAAGGGATTTCTTCCCCCAGCCTTCATGGTTCCAGTTCGAGCCGGACTCGCCACCTATAAGGGCGGAAAGCAAGCAGAGAGCATCCCCGATCCTTCCAAAGGAGAGCGGGTATGCTTTGTCTCTTATCTGATAAGAGGACTCAGATTTCCAATACATCCGTTTGTCCGGGGGCTCCTGGAGTTCTACGGCCTCCAGCTGCACCACCTTACGCCTGCCTCCATTCTGCACATCGCGGGCTTCGTGGCCCTTTGCAAACTGTTCTTGGGCGTCGAGGCTCATTTTGCGCTGTGGAAGAGATTATTCTGCCTCGTACCCCGTTCTCATGAGGGGTCAATATATCAAGTCGGCGGAGCTGAGCTATGGCGCATCGCCGGGACCGGATATGTATCCGGAACCCCGAAGAAGGCGTCTGAAGACTGGCCTTCAGAATGGTTTTATATAGAAGACGCCCCGCTACCGGATCCCGTTCGGATCGGCCTCCCAGAGTTCAATAATGCTCCCTTGAAGAAACGCCTAAGTTGGCGTCCACGGAGCCCCCAGAGGGAAAATGACAGGGACATCCTTTACCTGATGAGCCGAATAAGGTCGCTAGCTCATTCCGGACTGACCATGATCGGTGTCATGGCCACCTGCATTATGCGGGGGGTGCAGCCGCTCCAGTATAGGGGCCACCCCATGTGGGATTTCAACGGGGAGGACGATGCCACCCGTCATGGCCGTACGGGGCCGGGATCGGTCGCCGATCTGGTGAAGATCTTGTCCGTGCTGTACAAGGGGGAAGAGGAAGATTTTCTCTGCGTTAGTCCATTGAACGGATTTTCTATGAACAATCCTCGAAGCTGGGTAAGCGGACATTTCCTTTTTTGCACATCCGATCCGTACTCCCATGGTTAGATATCTCATTTTGTGATTTCGACGCAGGAACTGCGCCAGGCCGTAAAAGATATAAACAGCCCGCATCCGCAACCCGAGGATCCGGAACGGTTCCTCGATCCGGCCTCCCAAGAGGATCCGGACATACTGGTGGAGCTGATTGATGGGGTATTTCACCAACTAAGCATCGGTAATGCCTTGGTTTCCATTACGGCCGATTACCCCGGAATACTTCCAGCCTCACAGGTAACTGAGACCGAAGCCCCAATACTTTGATAATGACCCATCTGTGCTTATTTTTGATCACCGTATATCAATGGTGTTTCGCAGGGGGTGCCTTCGAGGCGGGAGTCCGATCCCGCGGCGGCTAGCCGACAAGGGGAAGCACGGCCACGCAGGCTAAAAAGAAGTGTGGTCCGGATTGAAACGCCGGCGCAACGGTAAGGCGTGTCACCATATTCCCGGGATTGATTCCGGGAAGGTATATTAACGCTGGTGCTCCTTTCAGGAAAAAGAGCGCTCGCCGGACTGTGTTCGGAGAGATGGCCAATCGAGCCTCCGCCAGCCAGGCTCCAACGCCGGGTCCGGAAGCGGAGGTGAACACGAGGCGTGCGTTGGATGCTCCTCCGACAGAGGATGCCGACAGATTGTCCGCCACCAACTCCGAGGTGGAGAGTGCCATGAATCACAGGTGCCGTCGGACAGTTCTTCGTGACGCATGTTTCTCCCAAGAGGCATTGAACGCCTTCAATTTGGGAGACGCGCACCTCCGTGCCGCTCGAGATGGTCTAGCCAGAGCCACGTAGCAGTATGTAAAGGACATACATGTGAGGAGATTTGATAGTTATATATGCCAGTAGCCCTCGAGACTTAAAATAGTTAGGAGAACTGATTTAAGGATCATTTGTTATGCAGGATCTTACGAAAAAGAATACCCGACTGTCTCAGGAGCTTGAAGAGTGCAAGGCCCAACTTGAGGCCGCACTAGCCGCCACAGGGGGAGCCACAGAGACCCCCTCCGGTAATATATACTTCGAAAGATAAGTAGTTTGTGAAGTGCGGCGTGTGTATAAGTCTGACAATAATATTGCAGATGGCGCCGGACTAGATCCGGACAAGCAACAGCTCCTGCACCGGTTAAAGGCCGGCGAGAATGTGCTTACAAGGGTGAGGCAAGAGAAAAATAATCTCCAAGATGCCAACACCCACCTGGGTGAGGAACTAAAGGATGTTCGAGCCCAGCTGTCTAACTCCGTTAAGGAGAATCGGCGGCTTCGTCGCGGCATTTATAGTAAGTGCTTGAGCGAACTTTTGAAAATAAAAGTTCGGCGAGGAAGACGACTAACAGAAATATGTCTGTAGGTATGCTCACAGGTCGTCCTGCAGAGGAAATGCCTGGTTCAACGGGTGACCTACTTCCCGAGCTGCTGCAACTGCACGAACGAGTTCGGCAGGTGATGACAGGCGTCGCCCAGGCCTTGTGGCCATCCATCTCCCTACCCGAAGGCCTTGGAGAGCTTGTAGAGAGGCTTCAGGGAGCACGGCGGTGCTTTCAGCTATGGAAGATATTGGCCTGCCGTCAAGGCGCCAGGGAGGCCTGGGCCATGGTGAATATGCGGTACACGAAGGCCGACCCAAACCACATGGCCGAGGTCAGACCTGTGGGGCCCGATGGGAAGGAGATCCCTGTGAGCTTAGTGTACGGCCAAGTAGAGTTGGCCGCAAAGTATTCCCAGCGGGACTGTAAACTAGACAGCCTATTAGATGGTATTGAAGAGGAATACAATCAGTCAATTTGACTATGTAATTTAAAATCTAGCCGGATTGTAGATTGTTTGTCGTAGCGGACCTTTTCGCTTCAACCTCGGGACCCGACAGTCCGGAGTGTGTCCGAATACCCGCACGGTTATGTAAGAACCGGGGCATGCATGGAGACCAGGCGTAGGGGTCATGAGTGCTTTATCAGACAAGTGCCCAACTAGTTATGTTATATTACATGGTTAGTAAGAAACATCTTCCAGTGAGAATAGTTCCGTTAGGGGTTCCTTTCCCTGGGAGGCATGCCCTAAAGTGCATGTCCGGACTGCAAAAAAGCAGAAAAACATCTGGGGGCAGATAAATGAATTAGTAAGAAATCGTCTTTTAGTTCACCAACCGAATATTCCCTTAACAACGCTAGCTTTTGGCTTCACCCAGTCCGAGGTACACGTCCGACTGACCCGGCTGTAACAATCGCAGAGGTGCTCCCTTTACCACGTAGCCGAACAATCGGGAACGTAGGGGTAAGCACAAGAGCCAGGCAACCCAGCTTGGCCAAAACTTAAGTCATATCGATGCATATAATTGTGAATAAAAGGTACATGCGGAAGTGTGACACATGTGTTGGGCATAAAGCCCGTATAAATAAGCTTCTGTTAAAGAAGCCCCCAGGTATACTGAGCGCGGATAACGCGTCAAGTGTGTGCAAACAGTGCGCAAACGAGCCTCCAACGGCTTCAGAAAAAAGGAGGGAGAAGGAGAGAAATAAAAGACAGTTAAAGTATAAAATATAGATGGAGGAAGGAGACGAACTCAGAGTCCGGCGCTAGGCGTAGAATCTTCGGAGACGGGCTATGTTCCATGGGTTCGGCTCAAGTCGGTTATCCGATGCGTTCCGCAGACGGTACGCTCCGCCGGTCAGGACTTGGTCGATGATGAAGGGACCCTCCCATTTGGGCTTGAGTTTGTCCTTTTTCTTGTCCGGTAGGCGTAGAACTAATTCGCCAACATTGTAAGGTTTGGCCCGTACTTCTCTGCTTTGGTATCTTTGAGCCTGCTGTTGATAGAATGCGAAACGGGCTTTTGCCACGTCGCGCTCCTCCTCCAAGGCATCCAAACTGTCCTGCCGATCGAGCTCGGCTTCTCTTTCTTCGTACATGCACACGCGAGGTGAGTCATGAATTATGTCGCAGGGCAAAACTGCCTCTGCGCCGTACACCATAAAAAATGGTGTGAATCCGGTAGTGCGATTCGGCGTGGTCCGCAGCCCCAGAGTACGGAGTCGAGCTCCTCTACCCAGTGTGTATTAGATTCCTTGAGGGACCACACTAGTCTGGGTTTAATGCCGCTCATGATTAGACCATTTTCTCGCTCGACTTGACCGTTAGTTTGAGGGTGATAGACTGAAACATAGTCGAGCTTGATGCCCATGTTTTTGCACCAGAGTTTGACCTTGTCGGCCGTGAAGTTCGTGCCATTATCAATGATGATGCTATGGGGGACGCCGTAACAGTGTACTACCGCTGATATGAAGTCTATCACCGGTCCGGATTCGACCGGCTTAACAGGCTTTGCCTCTATCCATTTGGTGAATTTATCCACCATGACCAATAGGTATTTTTGCTTGTGGGTTCCTCCTTTAAGGGGTCCAACCATATCAAGCCCCCAGACCGCGAACGGCCAGGTGATGGGTATAGTTTTGAGGGCGGTAGGTGGCACGTGGCTTTGATTAGCAAAGAGATGGCATCCGACGCATCATTGGACCAAGTCCTGAGCATCTTCCCGCGCCGTCGGCCAATAAAATCCTGTACGGAAGGCCTTGCCTACAAGGGCCCGGGCTGCGGTATGGTGCCCGCCGAGTCCGGCATGAATTTTAGCCAGAAGATTCTGCCCTTCCTCTTCGGAGATACACCTTTGAAGGACTCCGGTTGTGCTTTTCTTATAAATCTCTCCCTCATGGACCTTATAGGCTTTAGATCGCCGCACCATGCAGCGGGCCTCGTTTTGGTCCTCGGGAAGTTCCTGCCTAGTTAGGTAGGCTAGGAATGGTTTTGTCCACGGGGCAATTACTGCCATTATTGTGTGGGCTGACGGTGTTATTTCGTTGGCAGAACCACCAACTATGTCAGAATGTTCGGTGTGGGGTAGTGTGGTTGGGTCCGGGATGTTATTTCCGTATTCTCCCTCCCATAATACGGATGGCTTGAAGAGCCTCTCTTGGAAGATGTTGGGAGGGACGGCATCGCGCTTTGCGCCAATGCGTGCCAACACGTCTGCTGCCTGGTTGTTCTCCCGGGCTATATGGTGAAAGTCGAGCCCCTCAAACCGAGCTGACATTTTTAGGATGGCGTTGCGATAAGCTGCCATTTTAGGATCCTTAGCATCAAAGTGTCCATTTATTTGGGATATCGCGAGGTTTGAATCCCCGCGGACCTCTAGGCGCTGAATGCCCATGGAGTCTGCCATCCAGAGACCATGTAGAAGGGCCTCCTATTCAGCTGCGTTGTTGGAGTCCATGTACATTATCTGAAGTACGTATTGGACTGTATCTCCAGTTGGGGACGTCAGAACGATGCCAGCCCCCAGGCCAGCCAACATTTTGGAGCCATCGAAGTGCATGATCCAGTTGGAATATGCGCCGTACTCTTTAGGGAGTTCGGCTTCAGTCCATTCGGCGACGAAGTCGGCCAAAACTTGCGACTTAATAGCTCGCCGTGGCTTGTAGGTTATGTTGAACGGGAGGAGCTCGATGTCCCATTTGGCAATCTAGCCTGTTGCATTGCGGTTGTTTATAATGTCATTAAGAGGTACTTCGGAGGCTACTGTTATCAAACACTCTTGGAAGTAGTGTCGCAGCTTCCGGGATGCCATGAACACCACGTATGCTATCTTTTGATAATGCGGGTACCGTGACTTGCATGGGGTTAGGACAGTGGACACGTAGTAAACTGGTTTTTGGAGAGGGAACTTGTGTCCATCCGTTTCTCGTTCGACAACGAGCACCACGCTTACAACTTGATGGGTTGCCGTGATGTATAATAGCATTGGTTCGCCCATGTTGGGCGCGGCCAGGACCGAATTTGTTGCCAATATGGCTTTGATTTCTTCAAGTCCGGCCGTGGCGGCATCCGTCCACTCGGAGTGTTCGGTGCGCCGCAGGAGGCGATAAAGGGGTAATGCCTTTTCTCCTAAGCGGGAGATAAAGCGGCTTAGAGCCGCCACACATCCAGTCAATTTTTGTATTTGTTTGAGGTCTTTTGGGATATCCAATTGTGAGAGAGCTCGGATCTTGGCTGGGTTTGCTTCAATTCCTCTATCGGATACAATGAAGCCCAAGAGCTTTCCGGCTGGTACGCCGAAAACGCATTTTTCCGGGTTGATCTTAATGTCATATGCTCGGAGATTGTCGAATGTGATCCTCAAGTCGTCTACTAGAGTTTCGACATGCTTGGATTTGACGACCACATCATCTACGTATGCCTCCACTGTTTTGCCAGACATGTCTGAATCATGCGCTGATATGTTGAACCGGCGTTTTTGAGCCCGAAGGGCATTGTGTTGAAGCAGAATGGGTCGTATCGAGTGATGAATGCCGTTGCGGCTTGGTCTGGCTCTGCCATCTTAATTTGGTGGTAGCCGGAGTATGCGTTGAGGAAGCACAATGAATCATCTCCTGCGGTAGCGTCGATAATTTGATCGATGCGGGGAAGGGGGAAGGGATCCTTTGGGCAAGCCTTGTTAAGGTCCTTTAAATTGACAAACAGGCGCCAGGATTTGTCCTTCTTTGGTACCATTACCAGGTTTGTCAGCCAGTCCGGATGTTTTATATCTCTAATTAATCCGGCCTCCAATAGTTTGGCTAGCTCCTCTCCCATGGCCTGTCTCTTAGGTTTGGAGAAACGCCGAAGAGCTTGTTTTACTGGCTTGAATCCTTTTGGGATATTTAGGCTGTGCTCGGCGAGCCGGCGTGGGATTCCTGGCATGTCTGAAGGGTGCCAGGCAAAGATGTCCCAATTTTCGCGTAGGAATTCTCGTAGTGCGGCGTCTACATTAGGGTTTAATTGTGCCCCGATGGAGGCCGTTTTTGTAGGGTCCGTTGGATGGACTTGGAATTTGACTATTTCGTCCGCCGGTTTAAAAGAGGTGGACTTGGATCTCTTATCGAGTATCACATCGTCCCTGTTCACCGTGGAGTGCAGCGCAGTGAGTTCCTCGGCTGCTAGGGCTTCGGATAGTGCCTCAAGGGCAAGTGCGGCTGTTTTATTTTTAGCGCGGAGTGCTATGTCCGGGTCACTAGCAAGAGTGATGATTCCGTTGGGTCCAGGCATTTTGAGCTTCATGTACCCGTAATGGGGTATAGCTTGAAAAATTGTGAATGCCTCTCGCCCTAATAGAGCGTGGTATCCGCTGCTGAACAGGGCCACTTGGAATGTGACCTCCTCGGACCTGTAATTATCCGGCGTGCCGAACACCACATCCAGTGTAATTTTTCCTGTACATCATGCTTCCCGACTGGGGATTATTCCTCTAAAGGTTATGCTGCTTCGCTCAATGCGGCTCCACTCTATTTCCATTTTTCGAAGGGTTTCCTCGTAAATGAGGTTTAATCCGCTGCTGCCATCCATGAGTACCTTGGTAAGGCGAAAGTCGTCCACTATTGGACTGAGGACCAATGCGGCTGGTGCTCAGGCTGTTCGGAATTTAGGTTCGTCACTGGCGTTAAAGGTAATAGCCGTGTCACTCCGTGGATTTATTGTTGCTACCTAGTGGACTTCGGCAAGGCTGCGGAGTGTTCGTTTCCACATATTATTTGATGCGAAAGTTTCGAAGACTGTTAATACCGTACTGGTATTGCTGGGCTGGTGCTCTGGAGCTAGAAGCTCTTCGCCACTTTTGGCCACCTGCCGTAGTATCCAACATGCTCTAAGGCTATGAGTTGGCGTGGCGCCCTCTGTACTATGAATTTTGCAGGTTCCATTGAGCCATCCCTCCAGTACGGTTCCATGCCCTTTAGAGGGTTTTTGCTTTTTGGTATTTAACCCAGGTGCCTGGTAATGATGCACCCTTTTACTTTGGACTAGGGTTGTGTTCAAGGCCGGATTATCCCAAAATTTGATTTCGGTTTTCCAGGCGTTCTCCATCGCACAGTACTTTCGTACTATGGACGCCTAGTCAGCAAAGCGTGTAATTTCGCGACGACTTACGGCGTTGAGGATTCCTTCGTTCATGCAATTAATATAGAAGAATGAAATTGTGTCCTCTTCACGACAGTCCTTTGTCCTGTTCATGACCAGGAGGAATCTGGCCCAGTAATGATGTACTGTTTCAGCGGGCTCTTGCCGGATTTGGGATAGATCGCTTATGTTTGGGTGGGTGGGTGGAGTTAAATTCCGAACTCCATCCGATCTAAGACTCAGGGTCCAAGAAGTTTCCGAATTGGAAGCTTGGGTTCTTGGACGTTGTCCAATGAATCTAGTCCGCTGCCTGACTTTAAGTTCAGGGCTTGAGTGATGTTCTCCCCTCCGCGGGAATCCAGCATGGAGGGGTCAGGAACCCGGACATAGCTAGTCCTTAACATAGAAGAAGGGTCGCCATATTGTTCCTCTACCACAGCAACGTGGTGGGTAGTCTGGGGAGAGTTAATCTTTCTCATATCGATTTTAGGCCCAATCTGGTCGTAGTCTGTAGCGACTCCCAGGGCGGCGATGCGATCCAAGAGCTCGTTTAAGGAAGAGAGCTCCATCGGATCTAACTGCTTGGCGAGTTCCGAGTTGACATGAAGATTGCTTTTGATGACCCGAGAAGTCATCGTCGGCGCGGCGGCCGAACAAGAGGTCATAAGAAAACCGCCTAGCCGGAGAGTTTGGCCGATGGCCAAAGCTCCTTTAGCAATGGTGCCGTCTTTAAATACGGGACGAGGCATCCTTCCTGATGGCGACGACACAGAGGAACTCTCAATGAAAGCACCAATGTTGGTGTCAAAACCGGCGGATCTCGGGTAGGGGTTCCCGAACTGTGCGTCTAGGCGGATGGTAATAGGAGACAAGGGACACGATGTTTTTACCCAGGTTCGGGCCCTCTCGATGGAGGTAAAACCCTACTCCTGCTTGATTAATATTGATGATATGGGTAGTACAAGAGTAGATCTACCACGAGATCAAAGAGGCTAAACCCTAGAAGCTAGCCTATGGTATGATTGTTGTTCGTCCTACGGGCTAAAACCCTCTGGTTTATATAGACAACGGAGAGGGTTAGGGTTACACAGAGTCAGTTACAATGGTAGGAGATCTACATATCCGTATCGCCAAGCTTGCCTTCCACGCCAAGGAAAGTCCCATCCGGACACTGGACGAAGTCTTCAATCTTGTATCTTCACAGTCCAGGAGTCCGACCAATGATGATAGTTCGGCTATACGGACACCCCCTAATCCGGGACTCCCTCTCTCATCTTCACTTGATGTTTGAAAGTAAGCATCGCGTGATTTTACCTTGGCACCACGTGCCATGAAGCAGTAGGTGGGAGGTGAGTCGTCCTTGTCATTATCATCAGCGTTGGTGACGGATACATTGTCTTCAGTGTTGAAGATGGACTTGGCGACGTAGGCTGTAGCTAGAGCCAGACTCGCAACACCAGAGTCAAACTCCTCCTCAGACTCCACCTCCGCCTCCTCAGAAGCAGACTCCTCCTCTGAATCCATTTCCTTGCCAACAAAAGCACAGGCCTTGCCAGATGAGCTCTTCTTGTGTGATGAAGACTTGGAAGAAAACTTGGAAGAAGACTTTGAGGATTTCTTCTTCTTCTTGTCATCAGAATCATATTCTTTGCTCTTCTTCTTCTTCTTCTCATTGTCCCAGTGTGGACACTCAGAGATGTAGTGACCAGGTTTCTTGCACTTGTGGCAGGTCCTCTTCTTGGGGTCATAGGCAGAAGCTTCATCATTCCTTGAGCTGGATCGTGAAGACTTTCTGAAGCCTTTCTTCCTGGTGAATTTCTAGAACTTCTTCACAAGCATAGCAAGCTCCTTTCCAATGTCTTCAGGATCACCAGAACTGCAGTCAGATTCTTCTTCAGATGAGGAAGCAACAACCTTTGCCTTCAAAGCGCGAGTTCGGCCATAGTTGGGGCCATAGATATCTCGTTTCTCAGATAGCTGGTACTCATGTGTGTTGAGCCTCTCAAGTATGTTAGACGGATCGAGAGACTTGAAGTCAGGGCGTTCTTGTATCATCAGGGCTAAGGTGTCAAATGAGCTGTCAAGAGATCTCAGTAGTGTCTTCACTATCTCATGCTTCGTAATCTCAGTGGCACCGAGTGCTTGGAGCTCATTTGTGATATCAGTGAGGCGATCAAATGTGAGCTGGACATTCTCATTGTCGTGTCTCTTGAAGCGGTTGAAGAGGTTGCGGAGAGTACTGATCCGTAGATCTCGCTGAGTTGAGAGGCCTTCATTGACCTTGGAGAGCCAGTCCTAGACTAGCTTCGATGTTTCCAGAGCACTGACACGGCCATACTGTCGTTTGGTTAGATGACCACAGATGATGTTCTTGGCGCTAGAGTCTAGTTGAATGAACTTCTTGACGTCAGCAGGGGTGACACCTTCACCAGTCTTGGGAACACCATTCTTGACGACATACCATAGATTGACATCAATGGCTTCAAGATGCATGCACATCCTATTCTTCCAGTAGGGATATTCAGTGCCATCGAAGATGGGGTACACAACGGAGACTTTAGTTATCCCTGCAGTCGACATAGCTAAAACTCCAGGTGGTTAAACCGAATCACACAGAACAAGAGAGTACCTTGCTCTGATACCAATTGAAAGGGCTAGTTATCGACTAGAGGGGGGGTGAATAGGTGATTTTTATGGAAGTCTTCAAAACATGGGAGTTTCAAAGACAAACAATAGAAACGACACTATTCGTATGCAGCGTAAGGTAGACTACACTAGACAAGCCATAGTCAAGTATTCAGTGAAGTGAAAGCACGAAGATTATCAGCAGCTAGGTAGTAAAGATCAAGACGGGAGATAGTATGAAGCCAATCAGAACAGGTAGTCACACAGTGAAGTCAAACAGATAATGCAAGCAGGCAATGACTTCAAGAAGACAAACTGTAAGAAGAGAGAAGTGAGAGATAGAACCAGTAGCTTCAGGAGGACAGGGATTTGTTCGACCAGTTCCAGTTGATGTGACAACTATACGTCTGGTTAGGGAGGCTGAGATTCAACTCAGAAGACCGCGTCTTCACCTTATTCCCCTTGAGCTAAGGACACCTAGTCCCCGCCAATCACTCTGGTAAGTCTTCAAGGTAGACTTCCAAACCTTCACAGACTTCGTTCACCGGCAATCCACAATGACTCTTGGTTGCTCTGAATGTGACGCCTAACCGGCTGGAGGATTCACGTTCCTCAAGTGTAAAAAGTCTTCAGATCACGCGGATAGAAAGACTTCAGTGATGCCAAACTCTCTTTGGGCTCTGGGTGGTTTGGGCTTTGTCCTCGCAAGGATTCTCTCTCAAAAGTTTCGGCGTTGGGTTGCTCTCAAATGAAAAAAGGCGTGTACTAACTCTGAGCAGCCATGAATTTATGGTTTAGGGGGTGGGCTATTTATAGCCACAGGGCAACCCGACCTGATTTGTCCGAAATGACCCTGGGTCACTAAGGAACTGACACGTGTCACAATGGTCAGATGTCAAACACACACGGCAGCTTGACTTGGGCTACAAGTAAAGCTGACTCATCCGACTCTGGATAAGATTTGCTCTCATTGTCTTCGCTCGAAGACATAGGATTTGGTTGAGCATTACGTCAGTCCTCTGACTTTGTTCACTTGGAACCCACTTAACGGTACGGTGGTTCATATGACTCAACAAAGAAGAAAAGGAACACAACGAAACAACTAAGTCTTCGCGCTCTATAGTCTTCACTCGATGTCTTCTCATGTCATAGTCTTCAACGTGAATAGCTTCACAGACCACCATTGTCTTCAATGTGTTCACACATTTTTAGGGGTCATCTCCGGTAGGTAAACTGAATCAATGAGGGACTACTACCTGTGTTATCCTGCAATTCTCACAAACACATTAGTCCCTCAACCAGGTTTGTCATCAATACTCCGAAACCAACTAGGGGTGGCACTAGATGCACTAACAAGTGGGTCCTCAACAATGTATGTACAAATCACATGACCGGTTACAGGAACTTATTGATGGACACTGATTTGTCTCCATCTCATCTGAAGCATATCACCTACGCTGACAAAGGCAGAAGTAATGTATTGGGTCTAGGTAAGGTTGCGATCTCAAAGGATAGACACATGGACAAAGTCATGCTTGTCGAGTCCTTAGGATTCAACCTCATGTCTGTCTCAATGCTTTATGATCTTGATATGGTTGTCGTCTTTGGAAAATATCGTTGCATTATGCTAATGGAATTTGACAATTCCAAAGTCTTCGAAGGCTTTAGGAAAGGAGACTTGTATATTGCTGATTTCTCTGCAGGACCACAGCCTGCCACATGTCTACTTGCAAAAGCTTCAGAATGCTGGCTATGGCATCAATGACTTGCTCATGTTCGGATGAGGAACTTGCATACACTCACGAAGAAGAAGCATGTCATTGGCATCGAGGGTGTCAAATTCCTCAAAGGTCATCTTTGTGGGGCTTGTGAGGCTGGAAAGAGCACCAGAGCCAAGAATCCCTCGAAGAATAGCATGACCACTTATCGTCCCTTTGAATTACTTCATATGGATCTCTTTGGCCCTACTCATTGCCACGTTCTCTAGTTCTGCATCATTATATGGCTTTGTCATAGTTGATGATTATTCTCGTTATACATGGGTGCATATCATCACTTACAAAAATGAAGTGCAGGAAGTCTTCAGACGATTTTCCTGAAAAGCTTGTACTAACTTCGGTGTGAAGATCAAGCATATCAGGAGTGATTATGGAACTGAGTTCAAGAACACCAGTCTCGATGAATATCTTGATATACTTGGTATTACTCATGAGTTATCTGCTCCCTATACACCTTAGAAGAATGGCGTCGTGGAGCGCAAGAACATAACTCTTGTTGAGATGGCTCGCACCATGCTTGGTGAATACAAGACACCACAACGCTTTTGGCCTGAAGCTATTGATACTGCATGCCACATCATCAATAGAGTATATCTTCACAAATTCTTCAAAAAAACCTCATATGAAGTCCTCACTGACAAGAAACCCAATGTAAGTTATTTCAAAGTCTTTGGTGCTAAATGCTGGATTAGAGATCCTCACCATCAATCTAAATTTGCACCTAAAGCACATGAGGGTTTTATGGTTGGTTACGGAAAGGACTCACACACCTACAGAGTCTTCATCATCAATCATCACAAGATTGTTGAAACTGTAGATGTGAGGTTCGATGAAACTAATGGCTCGCAAAGAGAGCACCTACCTCCTGTGCTAGATGAAATGTCACCTGACGAATCCGTCAAGCTCGAAGCTACTGAGGATATCATCCCTATCGAAGAATCTGCTAAAGGAGTCATTTTGGATCGTGAAGAAAATCGCACTGGTGCTGCTGAAGAAAATGGTCCTGAAGAAATTGTTGGGCCTAAGCAAAGTCATCAACCTGCACATCCTCGCGTTGCAAACGAAGTGCAGATCGAGAAAATCATCAGCGACATCAACGCACCAGGTCCTCTCACGCACTCAAAAGCTTCACACTTGTCTAACTTTTGTGGGCATTTTGCATTTGTCTCTATCACAGAGCCCACTAAAGTTGATGAAGCATTCATGGAATCCGAGTGGATTCAAGCCATGCAAGATGAATTGCATCAATTCAAGCTCAATAATGTGTGGGAGCTTGTCAAGAGACCAGACCCACGCAACCACAACATCATCGGTACCAAATGGATCTACCACAACAAACAAGATGAAAATGGCCTTGTTGTGAGGAATAAGGCTTGACTTGTAGCTCAAGGCTACACACATGTTGAAGGAATTGATTTCGATGAAACTTTTGCATCTGTTGCTAGACTTGAAGCGATTCGCATATTGCTTGCTTATGCTAACCATCATAATATCATCTTACATCAAATGGATGTGAAAATGCATTCCTCAATGGTAAGCTTGAGGAAGAAGTATATGTTGCTCAACCACCAGGTTTTGAGGATCCAAAATTTCCAGATCACGTCTACAGACTCAACAAGGCACTCTATGGCCTCAAGCAAGCACCTCGGGCGTGGTATGACACATTGAAGGAATTCCTCATGAAGAAAGGCTTCAAACCCGGTTCACTTGACCCAACTCATTTCACCAAAGCATATGATGATGAATTATTCATGTGCCAAATATATGTTGATGATATTATCTTTGGCTGTACTAACCAATGTTACAGTGACGAATTTTCCTATATGATGAGTGAGGAATATCAAATGTCTATGATGGGAGAGTTGAAATTCTTCTTAGGTCTTCAAATTCATCAACAACACAATGGCATATTCATATCTCAAGAGAAATACCTCAAGGATGTGTTGAGGAAATTCGGCATGCAAGATTGCAAAGGCGTCAAGGTCCCTATGCCCACAAATGGCCATCAATGCACCGATGAAAATGGTAAAGACTTTGATCAAAAGGTATACCGCTCCATATTGGCTCTTCATTGTACCTATGTGCATCTAGCCCGGATATTATGCTTAGTGTTTGCATGTGTGCCCGATTTCAAGCTACATCGAAGGAATCACACCATAAGGCTGTGAAGCATATTCTTTGATATCTAGCTCACACTCCAACACTTGGATTATGGTATCCCAAGGGCTCTTCCTTTGATCTCATTGGATATTCTGACTCTGACTATGCTGGTGATCAGGTGGACCGCAAGTCAACATCAGGCACATGTCATTTCCTCGGACGATCCTTGGTATGTTTGTCCTAGAAGAAGCAGAACTGCGTATCACTCTCTACTGCTGAAGCTGAGTACATTGTTGCTGGATCCTGCTATGCTCAATTGGTATGGATGAAGCAAACCCTCAAGGACTATGGCATAAATGTGAAGAATGTGCCACTCTACTGTGACAATGAGAGTGATATCAAGAATGCTCACAACCCAGTTCAGCACTCGAAGACAAAGCACATCCAGATTCATCATCATTTTCTTCGTGACCATGTGTTGAAGGGCGACATGTCCATCGAACACGCAAATACTAAAGACCAGCTGGCTGATATCTTCACAAAGCCCTTGGATGAGAAGAGATTTAGCAAGTTGCCGTGTGAGCTAAATATCTTAGAATCTTTGAATGTTCTTTGAAAAGGAGACATATCCTAACACTTATGCAAATTTGATGACATAGATATGCAACACACGAAGTAATGTTTTTCTTCAATCAATGAAGACTAACCCTCTAAGTGTGAAGAAATTAATGAAGAATTTGATTCTCAGAACCCTATGACAATTGTACATGGTGTCTAAAATCATCATTCTTATACGGTGGGTTACGCCACCAACCAAAGTTAAAAATCTTCAATTTGAGTTTTTCTCCATTTTTGAAATTCCTCGGTTGTTCAATTTCTTCAACTTTGCTTCGTCTTCACTCTTTCCATAGTTGTTCTTCATTGACTATATATATATACTTGAGTTTTTATGTCCTCTACAACACTCACTTATTGCTAATTCTTCAATTTGATTTTTCTGCTAAGTGAATGTGATCGGACCCTTTTTTCCCCTCTATGCTAAACTCAACCCAGTCTGTTCACAAATTCTTCATGTGTGTTCTATTTGAAACCCGTTCAAAATCTTCACTGTGTCCTTGTCAGCTGAAGAATTTGCAAACGGAACATTAAAATTTTCTTATCTGAATTTTCAGCTTTTGCCGCTCAAATCGTTCCACATCCCACGATAAGATTTATCTATTCATCCACGATCTCACACGATCTTCACCACACTATACGTGGGTGATACATGTAGCTAGGATGAGAAGGGTCAGGGGCACGTTCATCCATTTTCCTCAGGCGAGCGGTTTTTCACCTCGGCTATAAATACCCCTCACCCTCCTCAGACTGCATTTACCCCACTCGAACTCACTCCCCTCGCTCGAGCTCTCAAGCCCTAGCACCGCCGCTGCCTTCATCGTCGCCGGTGAGGAAGAGCTTCACTGCCTCGACCTCGTCGGCGTCGTACTCGCACCGGCCGCAGATATCTTCACTCTGCCGCCACCATAGCTGTCTTCCTCTGCCAAGTTAGGGCGTGGAAGATCTGGACTGACAAACTTCCAATCTAAGACTCCCAGTTCGTCGTGTTCTTTGTCAAAAAGTTACTTTTATTACCTTTGTTGATTCTGACGATTTCCATAAATTCTTCAAAAGGTTTTTATTCTTCAACTTCCAGACTCTAAACACCTCACACAATCATCTGTTCTAGATCTGTTTCTCTAAGTGACGTTTTTCCTCAAGATTCCTCAATTGTGTGAATTTCACAATCCATACAACTCTGGAACCTAAGTCAAAGAATGCTTAGTGAAATTCTTCAAGACATATCTGGTCAATTTCCTCAAACTTGTTCCGTTTTGCAAAAAAAACTTCTGAGAACGCATATGACCTCTCCAAATTCTTCGCACCTATACTCTTTTCATAGGTACACATGTCTCCTGCCGAATCACTAGGTTCTCATCAACTTAACTCATTTGCTGCGTTCCTCTAAGAAAATCTGCATACTTCTTCATAGAACTCAATAGTTCAAAATCCTCATCAGAAGAAAATGGTAGATGGCAAGAAACCTCAGAAGGGAGTGTCGGGGGTTAGGTACGACATATGCCAAAGGATGGCTTATCATGGTGGGAGCGAGTAGAACGTCGCTGGTGCCCGGAAGTGGGATGAGGCGAAGACATGCACGCCGGCAGAACTTACCCAACTCCAGGGCTCTCCGAGGAGATAACACCCCTACTGCTGCTCTGCGGGGTCTCCGCATGGTCACTATGGCAAAGTGGTTACAATGGTGCTCCTGGAGCTGTTTCTGGAGGTAGGAGAGGGCAAGGCTAGCTCTCTCCTTCCTATGCTCTAAGGTCTATTTCTATCTCTGGGTTCGAACCCTTTGCATGGGCTTCCCGGGGGGTTTATATAGGCCTACCCCCAGGGGTACAATGGTAATCTGGCTGGGTGCGGGTCCCAGCCATCTGTCTCTCAGGCCGTCGTCCTCTCTGCCGACTACTGGGGCCCGCCGACTTGCGGGTCCCACGGACAGGCCTGATACTGTAGCGGTACTCCTGATGACGCTGGCTTGGTCATGTGGTCATGGCAACAGTGCCGCCCTCTGGCGTGCGTTCACTGTCGCCATTCCCCATCTTGTCTGGTTAATGGCGTGCGGGGCCCGTGGGAGGGGTCGACCAACTGTAGGGGGCCGACTCCCACGGGTCCGCCTTCAGGGCGCTCGTGCCGTCTTCTGTCTACCCACTGACAGACGGCCCCGCCGTCTTTGGGCCGTACAGGCAGGCATCGTGGGCACAGTGCGCCGCCCCCTGTGGCTGAGGTCAGGGCAGGCATGGCAATAGTGCTGCGCCATGCCGGAGATCTTCAGCGATATGGCTTACTGTAGCCATGCCGGCCCCTTGTAAGCAGGGGGGAGACGGCCACGCCGTGGCCGTACCCCGCCTCTCCCTTCGAGACGAGGGTGGAGCCGCGGGCCGACTCTTCATAGCCGGCCTCTCTGGAAGTCGCCGTCCACGAGTCGGCTTAACTTGGAGTCGCCGTCTGGGACTCAGCTTATCTTGGAGTCGCCGTCTGGGACTCGGCATATCTTGGAGTCGTCCCTGGGACTCGACATATCTTGGGGTCGTCCCTGGGACTCGGCATATCTTGGAGTCATCCCTGGGACTCGGCATATCTTGGAGTCGTCCCTGGGACTCGGCACGAGTGGTGCTACTTACCCCAATGTCTTGAAAGGCTCTGGGCTCGGGTTTGCCTACCCGTGGCCCATTACTCCGACATTAGTCCCCGAAGCTGGTGAGGCTCCATGGATACAACATCGTGGGGCCTCAACAGTTTCATTCTTCTAGGACTTCGCTTGCCGTCTGCCTTCAGGCCGACTGTCCAAAAGTCGGATTCGCAGAGGGCCGTCTTGCTCCGTAGAGAGTTCGAAAGTCGTGGCGGGAGACCAGGCGGCGTGCCAGATACGCTTCCTCGCGGCCGCCCACCGCGGTCCTATCATGCGGTGCCATGCGGCAAGGATAGTCTGCCTACCCACGCGCGCAACGGGACGGGCCATCAGGCGGGGCCCGCCACTACCGCGCCTCGGCACGCGAACGGATCCATTGTGGCCGTGCGGACGGTTGGGTTTCCCACGTCGTTACTGCACGCAGTAACTTCGTGGGGTAAATCATGGGGGGGCGTGGGGTCGTGCGCACAGTTAATCCCACCCCGCCCCATCGGCTTCTCAGCTCTCAAGGCTATAAGTAGGCGGGGGGGGGGGGATTGGAGCGGCAAGCATGCGCGCCCATCTTCCCTGCTCCCCGCCTCCTCTTACCTCCTTTCCTTACTCTTGCTGCCGTCGAGCAGGAACACACCGCACCAACAGCGATGAGCTCTTTCTCCGCCGCCGCGGCTCCCGCCGTGCGCTTCGGCGTGTGGGACGGCTTGAAGGTGGATGATGACCACATCGAGTTCCTCCGCAGGATGCGCCGCCTCCCCGGCGCAGACCTCGTGCGCGCCCGCGCCGCGCCGGAGGGGGAGATATTGCCGGCGCCGGAGGAGGGAGAGCGGGTCATCTTCCGCTCGCACCTCATGCGCGGCCTAGGGCTGCCGGCGAGCGGCTTCTTTCGTTCCTTCCTGGAGTTCCATGGGCTCCAGCCGCACCACCTCACCCCGAACACGGTAGTGCTGCTGTCTGCCTTCGCCACCCTGTGCGAAGGCTTCCTCGGCGCCCTCCCCACCATCGAGCTGTGGGGAGAATTCTTCTCCTCCAAGCTCGGCACGCATGTCGCCGGTGTGCCGGCTCAATGTGGCGCCTTCATCGCGATGCGGCGGTCAACGACCGACAATCCGTTTCCCGCCATCGCGTTAATCAAATCGGTGAAGATGTGGCAACGGTCGTACTTCTATGTGAAGAGCGTTGCCCCCGACGGGGACTGGGTCAATCTGCCGCCTTATGAAGCCGGCACACCGGCTGGGAGGCTCCCTAGCTGGTCTAATCGAGCCAAGACGCTGACTCCCGCCGGAGCCGCCGCCGTGGCGCGGCTCCGAGTTCTGACGCAGTCGGAGGGCCTCGTTGGGGCCGACTTGCTGGCCACCTTTGTGGTGCGCCGAGTCCTCCCTCTTCAAGGCCGGCCTCATCTGATCAGTCAGATGAGCGACCACCGAGACCCGAGTCGGATGTGCACCAGGGAAATGCCCCGTGCAGAGGTGGCAAACATGGTGAACCACATCGCGAACTGCGAGCTCGGGGAGGACTGGCAATTCGGCAAGGAGCCGTACTCGCGCGCCAACCCCCCTCCAGTGGTAAGTCGCATCTCTTTATTGCTTTGTCTTCTTCATAGCCGACTCCGACTTCTGATTTTCATTGGTTTCTCTAAATTAGAACCCCCTCATGCAGACCGCGGCCAGCGTCACGAGACCGCCCCGCAAGTTCGTCCCCGACCGAGCGGAGAGCGACGTTGACGACCCCGACTTGGGGGCAGCGGTGATGGAGGCCGACGCCGAAGGCGGGGGAGGAGGAGCGGGAGGCGGCCTCAGGCCCTCGGCCACCTTCGCCGACTGGCCTGATGACAACGCCGAAGGGGAAGTCGTCCCGCGCCACCAGCCAAGGGTCGTCCCATCGGGCGCGGGTTCCTCCGCCAGCCTGGCCGGTCAAGGCGGCTTGAAGAGGCGCCAGACTGGGCCGACTTCATTCGGCAACAAGCCGAAGAAGCTCAAGGGGGCGGCCGCCGCGACCAAACGGGAGGAGGCGGCCGCGAGGGCCAACCGCTTCCGCAAGGAAGTGAAGAGGCCGCTGCTAGTCTCTGCGTAAGTGTTTCCTCCTTCGTCCTTATTTCCCCTCGGTGAATCTCGTCCGAGTTTCTCTTTTTCATTCCTTTTCTGCTACAGGGCTCCCCTCACCCTTGAGAGGGTCGCCGTCCCCTCCGTCATGGGGTCGGCAGATACATCAGCCACCACTCGACGGGTTGACCCTACCGCCGACCTCCGGGAGGCGACGGAGCGAAACGCGCGGGAGAAATGCTACGAGGAGGAGGCCGCCCGCTTGGAGAAAGTGGATGCCGAGAAGGCGGCGGCCTCCGCCCAGAAAAAACTGGAAGAGGCCGAAGCCGCCGCCGCAGCAAGGCGGCAAGCCGAGGAGGCCGCTCACCGCCAATCGGCGTTGCTCGTCATCCCGCTGTCCTCGGCGCCGCCGCCCCCTGAGTTCACGGGGCAGACTGGAGAAGCCGGCACCGAGAACCCCGTCGTGGAGAAGGAAAGCGGCGAGGCCTCCATGTCGGACACGCTCGTGCTGCCACCGCCGCCTCCGCCGCCGTCTGGGAGAGCGCACGGCAAACAGCCGGCGGGCCCGCCGGTGCCGCCGACTACGGACGAGTCCGAGGCGAGGCTGCTTCTCCAAGTCGCCTCGCCAGTGCGCCGCCGTCTTGAGAGGGCGACCTCGGCACCGCGACCCCGGGAGACCGGCACCGCCAGCTCGGCAATCCCAGACGCCGAGGCGACAAGCGCCGCGCCTGTTGGGTGGTTGCGTGGAGGCAGCATAGGGCCGCTGAACCAAGGGCTTCTGGACGTCCAGGCGAAGTTGCAAGCTGAAGGCGACGCCCTTCAAAACTGCACCAAGGCGCATCTGGCAGTGCGAACAGCCGTCCGAGTATGTCTCTATCTTTTGATTCTTGTTTTTCTCTGTCGGGGCGCGCCAGTGCACCCACTGGGTGTAGTCCCCGAGTTTCGGGCCGGCTGCTGAGCAGGCGGTTCGGAACTCCCTCTAGCGAGTTCCAAATATTAACTTTGTCTGAAATGATTTATTGCAGGAGTATCACAACCTCCACGCTACCGCCTTCAACCGCAATGTTGAGGAGCTAGGCAGGCGGACTGCCGACTTGTCGGAGAGCCAGGGTGAGTCCTTCTTCTTTTTCGCGGGGGCGCGCTCGCGCACCCGCGGGCTGTAGTGCCCGAGATTCGGGCCGATTGCTGAGCAGTCGGGTCGGATCTTCTCAGCGACTTTCTTCGTTGATGACTCATCGTCTTTCTTCTTTTTTCTTCTTCAAAGGCCAACGCCATTATTCAGCAGCAGCTGGGCGAGGCCAACTCCGCCTTGCGCGCCAAGGAGGAGGAGTGCGGCAAACTCGCCATAGAGCGCGACCTGCTGGCTGCGGAGCTGGCCGAGCAGAAGGAGCTGCTCTAGAAGGCGCAGGATGAGGCCGAGAAGAAGGAGGCCGCTCTCCTGGCCGAGTTCGAGAGCGAGCGCTCCTCCTGGACTGACAAGGAGGCGATGCTGACCTCCGGCTTCCATGAGATCGAAGACATCATCGACGGTGAGTTTCTTTCTTCCTTTCTTCTTCGAGCTTCCGACTATAGGTCGGGCCGATTTGTGGTTCTTTCGACTCACTTCTTTTTTGTCTTGGCAGACTTCTTCCCTGGCCACTCGCAGGCGGTCACTCAGGCCATCGAGGCTGATTGCGAGAAGCGGAGGGTAAGCAGCATGGAGATCGCCGCCAACGCCCCCCGAACCGTCGATGAGCAGCTTCTGAGCATCGAGGCCCGTCTTTGTCCTGCCCATTGGCTGATGCGCCGGCCTCAGCATGCCGGCGCCCAGGCGGTTGCTGCTCTGTGGCCAGACATGCCGGCCCTGTGCACCGCCAGTCGGACCGCCGACTGGCTGGAGGTCGTAGCTGGCCTTCTTGAAGCTTGGAAGGGTTCCTCGGCCCGGGCCGGAGCGAGCCGGGCCTTGGAATTTGTCAAGGCGTGGTATCCAGGGCTGGACCAGGACCGGCTGGCCGCGTTCCAGTTAGAGGCCCAGGCAGAACTGGTGGCAGTGGAGGGTGCCCTTGTCGAGCGTGCGGTGACAATTGCCGACTACATGTACACCAGTGTCTTCGTCCCCGAGCGGGCTGCAGGCGGCGAGGAGGTGCCGCCAGAGTGGTTCGGGATGAACCCGGACTTCGGCGAGGACTCGGCGGAGGTGATTGACTCCAGCACCGAGGAGGAAGGCGAGGCGGAGGACGAAGGCGAGACAGATATGCCAGAAGTCGGAGCGGGCAACCAGCCTCAGCTCGACCGTGCCTCCAGCAACGAGCCGCGTCCGACCGGGCCGACTGCCGCCAGTGGCGATCAAGCCGAGACTGCCCAGCCGGCCGCCCTGGCGCCTGACACCGCCGTCTCCTCCGACCCTTCGAACCCGTCTGCTGCTCCCTAGGCTGCCTTCTGGCTTTATTTTGTCTGCTCTAGAAAGTTGCATCAACTGTAAAATCTTCGGAGAAGATTTGCATTCCACGGGCGTTCTGTCTCTTTGCCGGAGTCATCCCTCTTGCGCGCTCGGGGCTTCTGGGCGTCGATCAGGTAGTAGGAGTCGTTTCCCAGCACCTTGCTGATGATGAAGGGGCCTTCCCAAGGTGCCGACAGCTTGTGTTGGCTGGCTATTCGCTGGATCAGTCGGAGCACAAGGTCGCCCTCTTGGAAAGATCTTGGCCTGACCTTCCTGTTGTAGTATCAACGCAGACTCTGATGGTAGATGCTGAACCGGCTGAGTGCCAACAGCCGGCCCTCTTCCAGCAGATCGACGCCGTCTTGACGTGCTTCTTCTACTTCTTCCTCGGTGTACATAGTGACTCGCGGGGAGTCAAACTCTATATCCGTCGGGATGACGGCTTCAGCACCGTAGATGAGGAAGAAGGGTGTGAAGCCGGTTGACTTGTTTGGAGTCGTGTGCAAACTCCAGAGGACGGCCGGCAGCTCCTCAAGCCAGCAGCCGGCCGATCGCTCCAGCGGCACGATCAGTCGAGGCTTGATGCCGGATAAGATGAGGCCGTTTGCTCGCTCCACCTGGCCGTTTGACTGCGGATGGGCAACAGATGCTAAGTCCAGTCGGATGCCCTGTGTCGCGCAGAAACGAGCCAAGGCGCCTTTGGCAAAATTTGGGCCATTGTCGGTGATGATGCTGTGCGGGATGCCGTACCGAGTCGTGATGTCGGTGATGAAGGTCACTGCAGTCGGACCATTCAACTTCTTGATGGGTTTCACTTCTATCCACTTGGTGAACTTGTCCACTGCAACAAGTAGATGAGTCAAGCCACCTCATGCCTTCTTGAATGGTCCCACCTTGTCCAGGCCTCAGACTGCAAAGGGCCAGGCGATGGGGATAGTCTTGAGTGCGGAAGCTGGCTGAAGTGGCTTGGAACGGAACATCTGGCACCCCTTGCATTTTTGGACTAATTCCTTGGCCTCTTCTAGGGCAGTCGGCCAGAAAAAACCATGCCGGAAGGCTTTGGCGACGAGTGCTCTCGAGGCCGCATGGTTACCGCACTCGCCCTCATGGACGTCTCTGTGAATTGCTTGGCCTTATTCTGCTTCGACGCAGCGTTGGTAGACGCCAGTGACACTGCGCCTGACCAGCTCTCTGTTGACTATGGTATAAGCTGCTGCTCGGTGTTGCACTTGCCGAGCCAAGGTTTCATCAGTTGGCAGCTCTCTGTTTACTAGGAACTTGAGGATGGGCTGGGCCCATGAGGGTGCTGCTATTTCTTCAACTGCCACCAGTGCGACTTGGACAAGGGCGGCTGGGCTGGGAGGCGGCGGGTTGGAGTCCGCAGCCGCTTGCTGACTTGACGAAGTCCACGGGCCGACTGGAGCAGTCCCCGGGCTGAGTTCTGGAGTCTTTGGCCTGGTTGCTGCAGTCCCTGGGCCGGGCTTTGAAGTCCCCGGGCCGGCTTTGACTGTGGATTTCTTGGAGTCGGATCCGACTTCTTCTGGTGGAGCTGGCACAAAGATTGAGTCTGATTCTGGTGTCGGCTTGATAGACGGCTTGAGGAGGCACCGAAGGGCGATGCCGGATGGTATTGCTTGGCGGGTGGAGCCGATTCGTGCCAGGGCATCTGCTTGGTCATTGTCGTTCCTTGGCACGTGGAGGAACTCGCACCCCTCGAAGTATCCGCTGAGTTGCTGCACAAGGAAATGATAGCTCGCCATGTTTGCGTCCTTGGCGTCCCAATCGCCAGATGATTGCTGGACCACCAAGTCAGAGTCGCCATAACACAGGATCCGGCGAATGCCGAGTTCTTTGGCAAGCCGGAACCCGTGGATGAGCGCCTGGTACTCGGCCACGTTGTTGGAGGCGGCAAAATGGATCTGCAGCGCATATCTGAGCTTGTCACCCTTGGTGCAAGTGAGGACGATGCCGGCTCCCAGGCCGGTGCGCATCTTGTAGCCATCGAAGTGCATCCGCCAATGGTTGGAGTCGGGCGCTGGTGGCAGATACTGGGTCTCGGCCCAATCGACGAGGAAGTCAGCCAGCGCTTGCGACTTGATGGCGGTGCGCGGCTCGTAGTAGATGGTGTAGGGAGCCAAGTCGATGGCCCATTTGGGCACTCAGCCAGAAGCATCTCGGCTTCTGATGATCTCGGCTAGTGGGGCTGTGCAGACCACAGTGATTGGATGCTCCTGGAAGTAAGGCTTCAATTTCTTGGCGGCAAAATGCACGCCGTAACACATCTTCTGGTAGTGGGGGTAGTTCTGCTTGGAGGCCGACAGTACCTCGCTCAGGTAATATACTAGTCTCTGGACAGGTAGCACCTTGCCTTCCTCCTTGCATTGACTACAATGACTGTGCTGACTACCCAGCTGGTGGCGGCAATGTATAGGAGCATGGGCACTTTGGGAGTCGGAGCCGCCAGCACAGGTGGAGTAGTCAACATCTTCTTAAGTTGGAGAAAGGCCTCGTCCACCTTGGGAGTCCATTCAAAAAAGGTTGTCTTCTTCATGAGATGATACAAGGGGAGAGCCTTCTCGCACAGCCGACTGATGAATCGGCTGATGGACGCCAAACAGCCGGTGAACTTCTGCACATCTAACAGTCGTCTGGGTGCTTCCATCCTCTCGATGGCCTTGATCTTCACAGGGTTGCACTCTATGCCGCGTTCAGAGACCAGGAAACCAAGGAGTTGGCCGACTGGTACTCTGAAGACGCACTTCTCAGGGTTAAGCTTGATTTGGAATCGGCGCAGGTTCTCAAAGGTTTCCTTGAGGTCTTCCAACAGAGTTCCACGTTTTTCCGTCTTTACCACCACGTCATCCACGTAGACGTGGGAATTTCTGCCGAGTTGCTTGAGGAGGCACTTCTGCATGCAATGCTGAAAGGTGGCGCCGGCATTCCTCAGGCCGAACGTCATGGTCAGGTAGCAGAAGGCACCAAACGGCATGATAAATGCGGTCTTCAGTCGGTCAGCCGGGTTCAGCTTGATTTGGTGATATCCAGAGTATGCATCCAAAAAACTCAACAGCTCGCATCCGGCTGTGGAGTCTATCACCTGATCAAATCTTGGCAGAGCAAATGGGTCCTTGGGACAGGCTTTATTGAGACTTGTGTAGTCGATACACATCCGCCACTGCTTGTTCTTCTTCAGCACCAGCACTGGGTTCGCTAGCCATTCTAGGAAAAACACTTCCATAATGAAGCCGGCTGCCAGGAGCCGGGCTATTTCTTCTCCAACAACTCTCCTCTTCTCTTCTGATAGGCGGCGCAAGGGCTGCCTGACGGGCTTCACATCAGACCGGACATGTAATTTGTGCTCGGCGAATTCCGTCGGTACACCAGGCATGTCTTTAGGGGACCATGCGAAGATGTCTCGATTCTCACGGAGGAAATTGATCAGCTCACCTTCCTATTTGCTCTCAAGGTTTGTGCCCATGACAGCGTACCTCTCTGGGTGCTCCAGGTCCAAAGGTATCTTCTTCGTCTCTCTGGCCGGCTTGAATGATCCTTCTGCTTCCGACTCCTTGGGGTCGGGCGACAGCTCGGGCTGCTTGCCGGCCATCGCCACAACCCGATCGAGAAGCCGCTTCTCAGCCGCAATCACCAAGGACTCGGCCGCGCAAGCGGACTGCTTTCTGTAGTTGCCGGCCACGGTTAGAATCCCCTTGGAACTCGGCATCTTCATCTTGAGGTAGGCGTAGTGGGGGACTACCATGAACTTTGCCAAAGCTGGTCGGCGAAGCAACGCATGGTACGGGCTTTCAAGGTCCACCACCTCAAACCAAATTGGCTCTCGGCGGAAATGATCTTTGTCCCCAAAGAGGACATCTATCAGAATCTTGCCGATTGGTGAGAAGGAAAGGCCGGGGAAAATGCCGTGGAACACAGTCCAGCTGCTCTGAAGCTGTCTTCGCCTGATTCCTAATTTCTCCATCGTATCCTTGTACAGGATGTTGATACTGCTGCCTCCGTCTATCAGCACTTGGGAGAAGCGAGCGGACCGCCGGTCTGTGGCGAGCGTTGCACCTAAGACCAAGGCGTAGGATCCTGGAGTCGGCATCACCTCTGGGTGATCGGCTCTGCTCCAACTGATGGGCCTTTCAGACCAGTGCATGAATTCTGGAGTGCTTGACGCGACTTCATTCACCTCTTGCTGTTGTTGGCGCCTGCTGCACCGATCGTCTGCCACACTGGTGAACACCACATAGGCTCCATGCTCATCTGGGAAATCTTCTTGTAACACGTCGACTGGCCTAACAGCCGGCTGCTGGGGAGGCTGTGGTGGAGGCGGCCCAGCAGGCGGGGGAGGGAGTAGGCTGTCTCCCTTGGCGATTCTGGTCAGCCAGTGGCATTTCCGGGTGGTGTGGTTTGGCGGCTTCGCGCCGCTGTGGAACTTGCAGGGGCCATCCAGGGTCTGCTCGTAGGAGAAAGCCGGCAACCAGTTGGACTTGCCGCCCTTCTGCCGCTTTGCCAGAGGCGGTCCCTCCGGCCGTTGGTCTTCGACTGTCACCACTTGCCGGCTGTTGGGAGCCGGCTGCGGAGCCTTGCGCTTATGGTCGTTCTGCTGTTGCCGCCGACTGGTGTCCCCAGTCGGAGTTCTCGGAGCCCGAGGGGCGACTTTGCCGGTCGCGCTGACTTGAATCTCCGCCTTCATGGAGGAGTCGGCCATGGCGTACTTGTCTGCTGTGATCAACAGTTCATCGAGGGTCTCCGGCTCGTCGCAGAGAAGCTTGTGCTTGAGGAGGGTGCCTTCTCTGCACCCGGCAGTAAAGTACTCGATAGCCTGCACCTCGTGCACGCCCTCGCAGGAGTTCCGAAGCTCGCCCCAGCGCGTGAGGTAGTCGCGAGTGGACTCGTCGGGACCTTGCACGCACAAGGAGAGTTGGCGAGGTTTGGGAGGTCGCTTGTACGTGCTTGTGAAGTTGCGGACAAAGGCCTCGGGGAAGTCGACCCAGCTGTTGATGCTGCGAGGCTTTAGACTGTTCAACCATGTCCGGGCCGAGCCTTGGAGCATGAGCGGGACATATCTTACGGCAACACGCTTGTTGCCGTTCGCTATATTGACGGCTGTGGAGTAATCGATCAGCCAGTCCTCTGGCTTCACGGTGCCGGTATATTTGGGCGTGTCTCAGGGGAGCGTGAATCCTTTGGGGAAGGGTTCATCTCGGATGCGGGGTCCAAAACAGGGAGGACCCAACTCGTCTTCTTCTTCCAGCGCCAGGGATCGGTGGAGTCGGTCGATCCGGTGGCGGGCATCGTTCTCTCCGACTCCCTCTCGGCGGCCAAGACGTTCACCGAGAGTCGAGTCGGATGTTCCACGGCAGCGGGGAGACTCGCCTTTATCTGTGAGGAGGGGGAGGCAGATAGTCGTCCCGCCGTTCCACCGCCTTGGGGCAGCCGTCTTGGTCGCGCTCGATGGTGATGCAAGTCCGACTGTGGCTGACAGCTGGCTCCTTGTCCTTCTTTCCGCGGGCCCCACCAGTCGGTTTCCAGGACGTCGCGCCTTGGTCTCGGCGGGGTGGCGGGGCATCGTTTTGTCGCTGCGGCGCCTCTGTGCGGCAGCCGGCTTCATTCTGTGCGGCAGCCGCGTCAAGGATCTATTGAACTCGCTCCGTCATCATGCGGCGTTCTTTGCCCTCGAAGTTGTCGAGCTCGTCTGCCGCCGCCTGGGCGGCGCGGATGTTCTCCGCGGGCGTGGCATACACAGGGCGATCAGCCCCGAATAGATTGGCGATTGCCACGCCGCGTTGTCGGACCGCGCCTAGGCGGCTAGGCCTAGTCGGAGCCGGCGAGCCGCCCATGGCGCGATCCATCTCGCGCTGGTAGGCTTCTGACAAGTGCCTCATGCTTGCCAACTTCTTCCCGCCCTTGATAAGCTGAAGGCGGCGTGCCTCCAGCGTCTCGGTGTCAGCGTCTCCCGGAATCGGCGCGGTGAGGTCTCGCAGAGCCGCGTCGAGTGGTTCGTCCGCTCCCTCACCGGAGCGCTCGCCGTGATCGAGGACGAGAACCTCCGTGACGATGCTTCCGCCGCTCCCCGCACAAGGGAGCGGCTCGTCGTAGACCACCACGTTGGTGGGAAATGCGTCGAGCGACGTGGTGTCGGAGTCGACCAACATCGGGGCGGTGGATCCTATGGACTCCAGGTCCACGGCAGGCTCACCGGCGACGTGGAGTTGGTCGAGGAGACCCGCGAGGAGGCTCTCGGGGCCGCTCGTGCCTGTGTCGGACAAAGGCTCATCGGAGAGGCAAACTTCACTGATAAGCTCGGCGAGGCAGCTGGTCGCGCAGGCGATCTCAGCGTCGTGCAGCGCATCGGCGCAGGCTCCATCTGGCGTGCCAGGCGGGCTGCGCTCGCCAGGTAGGAAAAGGGTTCCCGTCCAGAGCAGGTCTCCGGACGACGGTGCACCTCGCCCCACGGTGGGCGCCAAATGTCGGGGGTTAGGTACGACATATGCCAAAGGATGGCTTATCATGGTGGGAGCGAGTTGAACGTCGCCGGTGCCCGAAAGCGGGATGAGGCGAAGACATGCACGCCAGCGGAACTTACCTAGCTTCAGGGCTCTTCGAGGAGATAACACCCCTACTGCTGCTCTGTGGGGTCTCCGCATGGTGACTATGGCAAAGTGGTTACAATGGTTCTCCTGGAGCTGTTTCTGGAGGTAGGAGAGGTCAAGGCTAGCTCTCTCCTTCTTATGCTCTAAGGTCTATTTCTATCTCTGGGTCCGAACCCTTTGCATGGGCTTGCCGGGGGGTTTATATAGGCCTACCCCCCAGGGGTACAATGGTAATCTGGCTGGGCACGGGTCCCAGTCGTCTGTCTCTCAGGCCGTCGTCCTCTCTGCCGACTACTGGGGCCCGCCGACTGGCGGGTCCTGCGGACAGGCCTGATACTGTAGCGGTACTCCTGATGATGCTGGCTTGGTCATGTGGTCATGGCAACAGTGCCGCCGTCTGGCGTGCGTTCACTGTCGCCATTCCCCATCTTGTCTGGTTAATGGCGTGCGGGGCCCGTGGGAGGGGTCGGCCGACTCTAGGGGGCCGACTCCCACGGGTCTGCCTTTAGGGCACTCATGCCGTCTTCTGTCTACCCACTGACAGGCGGCCCCGCCGTCTTTGGGCCGTACAGGCAGGCGTCGTGGGCACAGTGCGCCACCCACTGCGACTGAGGTCAGGGCAGGCATGGCAACAGTGCCGCGCCACGCCGAAGATCTTCAGTGATATGGCTTACTGTAGCCATGCCGGCCCCTTGTAAGCAGGGGGGAGACGGCCACGCCGTGGCCATACCCCGCCTCGCCCTTCGAGACGAGGGCGGAGTCGCGGGCCGACTCTCCGTAGCCGGCCTCTCTGGAAGTCGCCGGCCACGAGTCGGCTTAACTTGGAGTCTCCGTCTGGGACTCAGCTTATCATGGAGTCACCGTCTGGGACTCGGCATATCTTGGAGTCATCCCTGGGACTCGGCATATCTTGGGGTCGTCCCTGGGACTTGGCATATCTTGGATTCGTCCCTGGGACTCGGCATATCTTGGAGTCGTCTCTGGGACTCGACATATCTTGGAGTCGTCCCTGGGACTCGGCACGAGCGGCGCTACTTACCCCAATGTCTTGAAAGGCTCTGGGCTCGGGTTTGCCTACCCGTGGCCCATTACTCTGACAGGAGGGAAGAAACTGGAAGTCAACACTGCTTTTGAAATCCCTGATGACATATATGTAGGGTATTGCAATCCTGATGAGGTGACTCACGGAAAGGAAACGAAGAATGAGCGCAAGGTGCATATTCAGAAAATTGAACGAAGATGGGCTCGGGAATGGAAAGAATACAAATATGTCACTCCAAAGTACATGAAGAAATTCGCTCTAAACCCTTCTTTCCCAAGACCTCCGTTGGCACCTGGCAAAATTGCTGATCCCACTTGCATCAAGCACGGTGAGGACTATGCTGATGAATGGGCCAAGCGGCAAGCCAAGTTGGCCAAACAAGACAAAGAAGCAGTGAGGAAATTCAATGAAAACTCAGCTGCCGCCGCTGCTAAGGCCTCTACTAGCAATAAGGCTATGCCTAAGAAGCCTGCTCGGAAACCACATTCCTCAGCAATGCCCTCACGGCCTAGATCATCTATGCCCTCATGGCCTATCTCTCAAGCTACTCCAGTTCCTCAGGTTGCAAAACTCACAGCTCCTCCAGCAAAGTCCTCGGCACCTGTGCATGTCGCCTCTTGCCAAAGGACCATAGGCATCTCAATTGCCTCAAGAGCATCTGCAAGTTCTTCAGCTCCTCCTCAGTCTTCAACAGGCCCCACTTTGCTAAAGACCAAGGCCACTGCTGGACGAGGCAGCAGACCAAGTCCTCACAAGAAGCAAGTTGCCTTCCAAGTACCATCAGATGATGACGAAGCTGATGATGAGGAATTAGCCGCAATCATCAGAGGCAGACAACAAAGGGCCGCTAGAGCCAAGATCAGTGTTGTGCCACTCATGCTGGATCCGAAGAAGGCCCTGAACTTCATTGACCACTGGCACAAGGACCCAAACACTCCCTTGCCAGAATTAAACCTCACACCTGGCCAAAGTCATATGTTGACGGCCTTCATTTCTGAAGAAAAATGGAAATTTTAGAAAGCCAGGTCTGTGAAGAAAGCCCAGTACAAGAAACGACGCTTTCTGGAGGACAAAGTTCTAACGCTATCGCCTGTAGAACCTGTAGCTCTGCAATCTGAGATCAAGAAACTCAGTGATGAATTTGACACCTACAAGGCAGAATGGCTGGGAGCCAAAGTCAGATTCATCCAAATGGCAAATGGATTTACACCAAATGTTGCTGCTCCAACGCACATTGAAATTCCCTCAGGCTGAGACATCTGCATAGCGTACTGAAGAACATGCCAGCACCGCTGATGAAAATCAGGATGCTGATGAAACTGAAAGCACCAGGGCTGATGAAGCTATTCCAATCGCTGAAGAAATTGCCAGGGCAACCTCTAGTGTCACGCCTGATGTACAAGACATGCCAGCTGAAGCATCTGACGCTGCGCCTAAAGAAATTGAATAAGTCAGGACAACTGCATCAGTTGTGCCTAGAGAAACTACACCAATTTCCTCTGCTCCTCTTGCACCAACGCCAACACCAAGTCCTATTCCTCCTTCTGCATTAGAAGTGAAGAAAACCAAGGCTGCGGAGCGAGCTGCACTAATGAAAAGGAAAGCATCTGCTTCATCAGAGTCTTCTGCTCCCAAGAAAGCAAAGATTTTGACCAGCTCATTTGCAAATCCAATTGATGTTGTTCCTCTTTCAAGCATGCCATCAAAAGAAATCATTCCTTTTGGTGAAGATTATGTGATTCCAAGAGAATCAGATGAAGAAGATCCTTCTGCTACTTCGATAGAGCAGATGGATGAAGAAATTGAAGTGGACAATGTCACTTCAACCCCTCTGGTATCGTCGCCCATGCCTTAGTTCACGGCTGAAGAGGCAGGCATTGAAGAAATTGATGAAGAAGAAGACGACGAGGACATTGGGTGCACCACTCCAGTGTTGAATGATGATTATTGTGAAAGTCATCACCCCAATTCCCCCATGTTCACCCCACTATAACAGATTACTCAGTCCCCGGTCTAGACTGAAGAAATTCACACGGGCTCTGATGAACCTCAAGCACCTCTTCTTACCATGCCTGAAGAAATTCCAGCCACTAGTGTTGATGATAAAGCTGCTGAAGAAAAGGAGACCCAGGCTACTACTGAAGCAGAAATTGAAATTCCACAGCCTGCGGCTCCTGAGACTGTGATTCCTGAGGCTGTGAAGACATTGCCTGATACACCTCATCCCAAGCCGAGGAATTCGTTCTCGAAGATGCCAAAGTTCAAAGCTGATGACTTCTTCCACGAGCATGTGTTCTTCACAAAATACAACCCATATGACTCTGCTCATCTTCGAACGAACCGTTGTTCTTCTATTCTTCACTGCTTTTTGATAAGGACAAAGTCTTTGACCATGAGCATATTCCTCATGTGGACATGGAATCGCTGCCTTGCTTCACAGCAGTCCTTAGTGTTCTTCATGACGCTAGGTTACTCAACTTCTGCACTGGTATATGTGATTGGAATGAATAGCTAATTCTTCAATTCTACACGACGCTGCACATCACCGGAGATTATGATGATATAAATTCTTGGGTGTTGGACTGGATGACATAGAACACTCACTTCAAAGCACCGACATCTGAATAGCTTCATGCCCTGCGAGTCAGTCCTCCCCTTGAAGGTGCGTGTCTTATGTATCATGAACCTGAACTCAAAGATCACTACATGCAAGTGTTGATGAAGCCGCTGAAGTCTGGTCAAGCCCCAAGGACCAAATTTATCATGAAGGAATTTCTATATGTGCCACGGACTGTCTATCGCATTCTGACTAAGACATTGAGTCCAATCAAAGGCCACAACTTGAATGACGAAGAAGTCATTGGCATCATGAAGATCTGCTATCCAATATCATGCATGGTATTCCAATCCATTGCTATGATTTATTCATGAGGACTCTGGCAAATGTTGCATTGTCTCCTTTTGAATTGAAGCCTTACGCCCCTGGATTATGAGATTCCTAAGATCAAGGTCTTCAATCAATTACAAGGCTGGCACACTCAACCATGGCAGCTACTTGCCCCCCATTGAAGTCCTCAAGCGGACGTTTTCCTCAGCTGATGAAAAGGGCAAGGCCACTGCTGTTGTTGATGAAGGCATTCGTCCATTGGATGGACAGTTCCATAAAGCTGCATCCTACTCCACCAATGATGACTCTGCCACTCATGACTCTGCCGCCAATGCTTCAAAGAAAAATCCTCAGGGCAGACCTCCAACGGTGATGACTGATTGTGAGCTTCTCCTCAGTCTTCATCAAAAGGTCGATTGCAACCACAAATGGGTCAAGCGTCAGTTTGATTCAATTATTCACAACATTACTGCTACACACAATTCAGTGAAGAAGAACAATTATTACCTCCATGAAGTATTTGATCGCACCTGGGCTGTTCTGTCTCATCTCTACGGTGAAGAAGATCTTAAGAAGATGGGCTTCAAGCAGGACTTCAACTGGTCTAAGCGACCGGCGAAGAAATTCAAGAAGGTCGAAGTTCCTTCTTTTGTGGTCAACTCGTTTTCTTAATCACGCGACACTGATGAAAATGAAGATTTGGACGACACTGCGGCAGGCCCTACTCCAATAACCGACCCCAACAATGCTGGCGCTCCTCCATTGACTTCGTGATGATATTCTTCAGGGGCGTTAGTCCTCACTTTTCGTCCCTTTTGTTCATTTCATGACAAAGGGGGAGAAATTTGAGTTAGTCTTCGAGCGGGTCTCTATATATGGGCGTTTTTTGTTAAGTTGCAACTCTCGCTCTTCTGAAGTGTTTGTTGGATCGAGTTGGAAACTTAAGTCCGATGGTGACCTGATACTTTTCCTCTGTTTTTCTGCATGCTATTTCCTCATATATGTTAATGCACGCATGCTGAATTACATCAGTCACCATATTTCATCATGCATTTCAAATTCTTCATATCAAATGTTAAATGCGTGTATGAATTACAAGATATAGGGGGAGATCTCCATGATTCTACTCTTCAAATGTGCACTGCTTCAAAAGCAAATTCCTCACTATGCACATCTTCGGGGGGAGTTCTTCCATATCTTGGAATCAAATTCCTCAATATGAGTATTTATATTTCATATGTTTATCCCCGTTGAAAACTTAACCTATATTGTTATCAATCACCAAAAAGGGGGAGACTGTAAGTGCATCTAGTGCCCCTTAGTGATTTTGGTGTATTGAAGACTTATAGGTTAAGGGACTAATATGTTTGTGAGTGTACACATGCTCTATAAGTCGATGAGGAGTTTGATATTTATAGTGAAAGTCGACCCCTAAAAATGAATGTCTTCGACTGAAGACTTTGGTTCTCCTAAAGACTTTGAAAGTGAAGAAATTGGTGGGACCTTGAAGACTTGGATATTCATGCAAGGTTATGAAGCGTGAAGACTTTTGTTTTCGTAGTTTCATTTCTCTTTCTTGAGTCATAGGAAACACCGTACTGCTAAAGGGGGTCGAGGTAATATTAAGGAAACTGATTTCCAAGTGATGCTCATCTCAAAATCCTACACCTACCAATCCTTCTGTGTGAAGCCATTGGAAATCTCATATCAGTTTAGTAAATTTCTTCATTGACAGAGATGAAGATCTTCTGGTCTTTGAGGAATTTGTTCTGACTGAGGAGTTAGGAATTCGCCAGTGCGGATTGCCTACACAGTGAGGAACATAATAGCCCTGAGGAATTCAAACCTCAAATCCGACCATTGTTGTGCCACGCGCCAGTTGTTCAAAATATCCTACCACCTAGCGGTCATATCATTGAAGGGCATTTATGTCTTATCATGTCGGGCTGCTCCCTAGGCTATAAATAGCCGCCCCCTACAACCACTAGCTGGTTGGCTGCTCCGAGAGAAACTGACACTTGTCAATTGAGAGCATCCCATCCTCCGAGGACTTTGGGCAAAAATCATCAAGTCAGGAAAACCCAAAACCAAAACCCAAACACCTACAAACCCAAAGTGATAGAGCATCACTAAAGAGATTATTCCTGTGTGGAACTGACGCTTGTTACCTTTGAGGACTGTGTATCCTCCAGACGGTTAGGCATCATGGTCTGAGCATCCAAAAGGAATTGTGGATCGCCGAGTGACCAAGTCTGTGAAGGTTTGGAAGTCACATGTGAAGACTTACCACGAGTGTTGGGCGAGGTCTGTGTGATCTTAGCTCTAGGAGAATACGGTGAGGACTGTGTGTTTGGGACTATGTGTCCTTGAGTTGAAATACTCAGCCACTCCAACCAGACATACAACTAACACAACAGTTGGAACCGGTCTACAAATAATTGTCTTCACCAAGCCTACTAGTTCTATTTCCTCAACCCTTTCATTTCCTCATTCATGTGTTGATGAACCTGATCATTACTATTTGAAGACTTTGACTGAAGACTTTCTCTATTTCCTCAGTCCAATATCTTCAGTCACACTGTCTTCAGCCTGCTTATCCTGTGTTTACGCTACTTGTGCTCTGTGTTTGTTTTTCATATCATCATGATGACTATGTTGTTACTCTGTTATGCTTACACTTGAGTACTTATTCTGCTGTTAGTTGTTCGTAACTTAGGAATTTCCTCACCCTAAAATTCCTCAGTGACGAATTTGTAAAAATCACCTATTCACTCCCCTCTAGTCAACTTAACGCACTTTGAATAAGATGAAATTGTTTGTAGGTTACAAAACCACCTCAAAGTTATTCTTTCCGATCAATCTATTAAGCTATTCCTATAAGTGTCACAAACAGCCCTAGAGTTTGTACTAAAATAACACCATACGATACACATCAACCAAGCCTAATGTCACCTAGATACTCCAATGCCACCACAAGTATCCATGAGTCAATTATACGATATGCATCAAACAACTTCAGATTCATAATATACAATCCAACACAAAGAACTTCAAAGAGTGCCTCAATATTTCTACCGGATAAAGTAGGACAAAAACGTGCACCAACCCCTATGCATAGATTACCCCAATGTCACCTCGGGAGTCCATGAGTTGAGTGCCAAAACATACATCAAGTGAATGAATATAATAGCCCATTGCCACCACGATTATTCATATGCAAGACATACATCAAGTGTTCTCAAATCCATAAATGTATTCAATTTGATAATGTGCGCAGGGTACCCCGGGATGGCGTTGTACGGAAGGCCAATGTGCGCCACGTCGAAAACGTGCGGGTGCCGAAGGTGACGGGGAGGTGCACTTGACCCAGGGAAACTATGGACCCGTTCATCACCCCGGAGAAGGGCCTGGTCGGCCCCAGCTAGTCATAGGGGACCTGGAGTGTTTCAAAGGTCATGATGGAGATCACATTGAGGCTAGCACCCTCGTCAATGAGGGTCTTGGTGACAGCGACATTGCTGACGGTGGGAGCGCACAACATGGGAAGTGCACCGGCGGTGGCCGAGCAACTGAGGTTGTCCTTGGAGTCGAAGATGATGGCGTACTGTGACCACTTGAGCGGCGTTGTCGGATATCGGGTTCCGGCAAAACCCTTAAGGTTCAAACTCTGGGTGCGCACGAAGATCTTATCCCTACCGAAACAAGCCCACCACCTCACTGTGAATCTAAGCTAGCACGATGAACAACACAAGAGACACAAGATTTATACAGGTTCGGGCCACCGTTGTGGTGTAATACCCTACTCCTGTGTGTGGTGTGGTGGATTGCCTCTTGGGCAGATGATGAACAGTATAGAGGAAGAACAGCTTCGCGAGGGGTGTTCTTGAGGTGGTGGTGTTCTACTTGGGAAGGATTCGATCCGCCCTTTCTACTGTGGTGGCTATCTCTATATATAGAGGCCCTGGCCCTCTTCCCAAATATTGAGCGGGAAGGGAGCCAACAACAACCATTTTGTAAGGGGACAGCTAGTACAAGCTATCCTGACTAAAGGTGGTCTTCGAATGCCAAAGGCACTGGTGATGATGCCATCTTGGGCTCCATGGTGACCTCCATCCTACCGTCCTGCTGGTCTTGGTCTCGTTGCACTGATATGGAAACCTTTGCTTGATGCCTTGGTACTCCGTGCCTGCGCTTGCCCCCTTTGCACCAAAGAGGAAACGAGGACACTGCGCAGGCTGGCACCCGCCTGGTCTTGATCATCATGACTTGCGTCATGAGCACCTCGCGAGGTACCCCTTGCCTTGATCTCTCCGCCTCCTCGCGAGCCTACCTTGTGAGGCTGCCCCTGAAGAGGCCTTGCGTCGCCCGCCCCGCGAGGCTTGGCCCCTCGCGAGGGTCTTGAACTTGGGTTGATGAAGACGGGCCGTACTGGGCCGCTTGTGAGCCATGCCGTAGGCCGCAGGCAGCCAAGTTTGGGGACCCCCATTCCCAGGACGCCGACAGTAGCCCCCGGGCGCAAGGCGCGCTCGGACTTGGCTTAGCAGCGAAGCCAAAGGGCAAGCGAGGAGCGCCGCTGGCCCCAAAAGCCTACGGCCTTGGTCGCCGCGTGGCGGTTGATTGGACGTGGGCGTCTCCGCTTCCCCATGCTGCCTTGGCAACCGCTTGATTTGACGAGTCCCTGCTGCATGCAAAAAGAGTCATGATTACTTGTGATCATGGAGGCCGGCGGTTGGCCTCCCTTGGGCTATAAATGGGGAAGGGCCTGACTCTCCTCTACCCAAGTGCGGCCGTGGTCGTCCCCGCAAGCATCCCGCGACTCCCGTCGCGGATCCTCGTGGTCGCGGTGGTGGCCCCGCACTCGGCGGTGGCTGCCCATATCGGGGCAACCCAGTCGGTGGAGGAAGGTGTGTCGTGGCTGCGTGGCCTCCCCGGCTATGCTTCCATTCGGCCGAGGTGCTGCCGGAGTTTGTTGTGTGGTCAGACAACCCGGCCGGCAACTGGCTCCAACTCCCTCGCATCTTCGCCGATGAACTGCCGGCCGCTGGCCCTGGCGGGCTCTGGCTGCAGGCGGACGGCTGCTGCAGCAGGGCCTCCTGGGTCGTGGTGGAGATCTTAGTCACCGGGAACGTGGCCCTAGCCAGGGGCTGGAAGACGTTTTCCCGCGCGCGTGGCGTGGACCGGCGGTGCACCCTCCACTTCAAGTACGACGGCGATGCGACCCTCTACATGAGGGTGTTTAGAGAAGATGGCTGCCGTGCTGGGTGCTGCCCTGAAGATGATGATAGCGACGAGGTGCTTGGCCTTGGCGATGGACACGATGAGGGCAAAGGCGAACCCGCTCCCGGCAGCGTCCGCAGCTCGCCGAGCTTCAGTGTCTCCTCCTCCGGCGACAGCTCTTCCAGCGGTGGCCGTGATCAGCCACCACGTCACTGCTCCCGCTTCGAGGGCGGTAGCGGGTCGTCCTGTCGCTGCGCCCTGGTGAAGCGTGAGGCGGAATCTGATTGAGCTCGGGAGGACGGTGCGGATCCCTCCTCGTGAGCTATTGCAAGGCACGTGCTGTTTTTATTTTGTTTTTCTCCTTTTCCTGCATTGAGAGAGAGAGAGAGAGAGAAGTAGGGAGCCCCGTGGGGGCGTGCAACAAACTATGGTCCCTAATTATCGTGCTATATTTATCCCCTGTGCTGTGTTATAGTGTCGCGGTTATGTGCTTGTGCATAGGAACAACTTAGCTCAGGATGTTTGCAGTAGTTTTTGCCTCGTGAGGTACCTGCTCGAGGCCTCGTCGGGCGTCTTAAGATCTGCAAAGATCAGTTGGGGGAATAGTTTCCGAACCTTGGTCGAGAGGGTTGCCGGCTTAGGCCCGAAGCTATATTTTCGAACCTCGTGGTGCACAGACCGAGAGGGGTGCTCCCGCTGTGAACTTGAACGAGGGAGCCTCGCAAAAACCAGACGAGAAAAGGGGGCTCACGAGGGCGCCCCCGCAGCCCCCTCGCGAGGTTTGCAAGAGAGAGAGAGAGAGCCGAACAAAAGCCAAAAATAGAGAACTGGGGCAGAGGATAGCAAACAACACTAGAAGCAACTTCAATAAAGGTTCAAACAAGGGAGAACTAGCCAACTGCGAAAAGCAAATGAAAATCCGCGTACGGCACCTAGTCTAGTCTTTGACGTCTTCTCACTAGCGCGGAGCTAAGTGCTACAACTGGGCGTGGGTAGGAGCCCCCGAGGCCCAAGGGCGGCACTCCGGAAACTCCGGGGCGTGTACAGCCCCAACTCATTATTACGTGAGAGTGTCACGGGCGGCGAGCTTCACAGGAACTGGGCCTTCTTCACAGGCACCGGGCCTTTCTTGGGGCAGCGAGCTTCACAGGAACCGGGCCTTCCTCACAGGCACTGGGCCTTTCTTCATAGGCACTGGGCCTTTCTTCATAGGCACTGGGCCTTTCTTCACAGGCACTGGGCCTTCTTCAGGGGTAGAACTTCTGGAGGTGCTGAATGTTCCAAGCGTTTGGAATGGGCACCCCCTCCTGAGTCCCCAGGCGCGCGGCGCCAGGCCTCAAGAGTCCTGGGGTGGATGTTAGGGCAATGGTACCGCCATAGCGCCTGCTGGTATCTTGCTGCTCGTAGTGCGGCTTCACGACGGTAGTCCTCCCCCAGCACGAGGTCCATCCCCCGCATGGCGTCCTGTTGTGCCTCGTCGAACGGTAGGACCCGCGCAGAGCGACGCCTGACCTCGTGAGGTAGGACCGCCTCTGCTCCGTAGATAAGGAAGAACGGGGTCTCGCCGGTCGACTTGGTGGCGGTATTGCGGATGGACCACAACACGGACTCGAGCTCGTCGTACCAGCCCCTGCCGCAGGCCTCCAGCTTCTTCTTGAAGGTCCTGGTTTTGAGGCCCTTCAGGACCTCTGCGTTGGCGCGTTTC